>NW_012117088.1:3552589-3574902 GCF_000951035.1 Colobus angolensis palliatus
ATGAAGGATTTCTGAGCTAAAACATTTTTGAGTAGCAATATTTATATACATTCTTCTTTTTGTGCCCTCATTAAAAAAAAAAAAACAACTTTTGTGCTTGCTTTCTTGAAAACTGCACTTGTCAAAGATTTGCCTCCTATTTCCCTTTTATTATTTTCATAGAGCATCCAATCTAGTATGCTATTATTAAACTGTATTGTTGTTACCTGTTTTCTGTTTTCATATCTGTATTCTTCACCAGATGATAATGATTCATGTTTTCTTTTATGAAGGTAATAGGTTTTCTCTTCTCTGAATTTCTCCAATTATGGCTTGCTGCAGTCCCCCTGTGTGTGTCTGACTACTCAGTTATTTGAAGATTTTTTTTTCCACTATGCCATCATGAATTTGAAGTGGTGCATCAGAGAGTTTGAAAGACTGGAGGCCCTCCTCTTCATTTTCGTTTGTCTCTTCTGTAATATTTCCTTGTTGTGTTTTTGTCTGTTTTTCTTACCCCTATCTTAGGATGGAAGTGAGGCTGAGAAAGAGGTTGGACCACGTAAACAATATATATTTTTTAATTCCAAGGTTTCTACTTCTCCAGCTAATTATTAACTTCTGTTGGATGGTTGATTGCTGAGATAGTTTGAATTATTTTTCAACAAATATTCATATACCTCCCCTGTTACTGAAGGCAGAATATACTTCCCTAACCCTTTGATAATTAAGACCAATACCCATTGACCAAGCCTGTTGGCGTTTATCAGACATACTGGCAGGTATTATACATTTAGAGGATTTAGACTGATTGCATGGTAAATTTTGACTCTTTCATGTTGGTGATATACTTTGAGAAAAATAGACCCCAGGCTGAACAACCTGCAAGCCACATCCCAGAGCCAAGTTTAACTAAGTTGCAGCCCTAAATAGAACTGCCTGAGTGAGCCCAGCCTTAACCAACAGAGAAAGTCAACCACAGATTCTGTAAGTTAAGAAGACCTTAACTTTCCTCTCAGCTTCTCTAAACTTTAGATAAGCTTTTTCTGGGGCCCTGACCTCCCTTCCCTTAAAGGATTTATTTTATAAAATTTGTCTTTGTAAATTCTTTCTCTGCCCCTTTGAAATGTAAATCGTCTTTAAAAGCCTCATGAATGTCTTTCTCAAGGACCTGGGAACCTCTCTTTGATTTGTAATCATGAAGGAAGATAGCACCCCTGTTTCCCAGTTTCTGTGGCAGGATAGGAGCCTAACTTCAGCAGGTACTTTGCTCCAAGTTGCAAAACTACCTCCTGTCTTGAAGGAAGTTTAGGTTTCCTTTAGGTAAGCCAGTTAGTAAGCATATTTAGGCTACTATCTACTCCTCAACTCCTACAAAATACCCTTGCTTTAAAAATTCTCCAGCTCTTTGAGTGGAGTTGGGTTCAAACTGGGTATTAATCATTCTTATGTTGAAATAGTCTTGAGGAATCTTCCTTGCCTGTTTCACTTTACCAAGTGCAAGTTTTGTTTTGACGAAATAAATGTTTGTGTCATAGGATAGTTTGTTTTGGGAAGGTTTGTTATGCAGCATTATTACTGAAATAGGTGACTACGAAATTTGGTTGATTAGTTGATTCGTTTATGCCTACATACTTCCTGCATTATTTAAGATTATTTTAAAATAAAAAAAAAACTAGGGAAAAATGATATGGACAGAAAAATAGAGTTGATGGGTAAAGTCAGAGAAAGGAACCTAATACAAATAATCCAAGAAGAATTATTGTAGTTAAGCATTAAATTTAGGTCAGAATCACTTTCTTGGCAGCGATGGCTTAAAGAAAAAACAAATCCTGTAATAATCATTATGTATAATTGGAAGAATGCTGGTATGTTAGAAAAATATGTTTCCTTGTATTTAACAATAGGTAAACCTTTATATAGGGTCAGTGAACAATATTTTCAGCAATTTAGCCAAAGATGCAAAAGTAATAGTGTGGCTTTCTTTTAGTACCCTTTGATAAAAATCAAGAACGTTTTGTTATATGAGGATTCTATTAAGGCATTTCTGTAGAAATAGAAAACAATGAAGTTTAGACACCTAAATTTCTGCTGTTTTTAAGTAATACAGAAAAAAATTAGGAAGACTCAAAAGTTACACTCTTCCCCTAGGGGAGTGGTTTTACTTGTCTTCTACAGTAGTGGGTATTCTTTGTTGAGCATTCTGTGTGCCTGGCACTGTAATGGTATTCAGTACACATCATCTCCACTCTACTTGTAAGACTGTTACAATCCCCACTTAAAATACAAGGAAACTTAGAGGAGTTAAATTACTTGGTCAAGGTTTATCTGACCCCGAAGGCCATCTATGTTCACTACACTAAACTGCTTTTTAGAGATTTATCATTGCTAAGAAATTTTTAAATCATAAAAATTGCAATTATCTCATTAGAAGTTATTATTGAAATTACTTCAGAGTTCCACTAATAGTAAAATTTACTGCATATGGTCTGCAGTTCTTATGTCAGGCTGAGTGCACTAGACTCATTTGTGAGGTTATTAAAAATATATGACCTAACCTGAGAGTCTGATCCCAAAAGCTTTGAAGGGCTGAGAATTATTATTTTTTTACTAACTCCACTGGATCTATCTAACTCAGAATCAGGCTTTAAAATCCCTGCATTAAAATTTGTCTTTTGAATAAAAATTACTTCAGCTGGGATTTTAATCAGAATAAAATAGTAAAGATTTTGAGTATACATTGATTTAAGAAAAAGTGCCTGGTGTAGGCACTTTGTTTAATACATTGAAAGGAGAGCCTTGTATCTTACAAACCAGCTAAACAGAAGTCAAAGTTCATACTTTATTATTTAAATGAGTAGTTTTGTCTAGGAAGACAGAGGTAATTTATGAAAAATGTCAACCAGCAAGCAAAGCCAAAACATTCAACTCTGGTTTCTCTCAAAAGCTTGAAATACAACTTAGTTATAGTTCTGAAATTCAGTACCCCAGAGAAAGGAAGAAATGGACTTGATGTGGTGGATGTGGATGTTTATGGTTGGAGTTTTAAAGCGTCCTCCTTATAGTAAGAGAACCCAATCCAAGACTGTGTGACTCTTGAGATTAGTGGGGCTGCCTCCTGGAGGGCAGGTTGACTTGCTAACTGGGTTTGATGAAGTTTTGTTCATCTAGATAATGAAGATTGCATGTAGGCATTACAAGAATGAGAATGGCTTCTTTTTTGTCTTTATTAGCCCAACAGATTCAGCTGATTCTGCTACTGCAACAAGATAGCGAGACCATTTCCATTTTTTTTTTTTTTTAATGGAGTCTTGCTCTGTCACCCAGGTTGGAGTACAGTGGCATGATCTAGGCTCACTGCAACCTCCACCTCCTGGGTTTAAGTGATTCTCCTGCCTCAGCCTCCCAAGTAGCTGGGATTACAGGTACCTGCTACCATGCCCGGCTAATTTTTGCATTTTTAGTAGAGCCAGGTTTCACCATGTTGTCCAGAGTGGTCTTGAACTCCTGGCCTCAAGTGATCCACCCACCTAGGCCTCCCAAGGTACTGGGATTACAGGCATGAGCCACCATGCCCAGCCCATTACATTTTTTGGTGCAAACAATTGTTACCATTACCCCAAGAGAGAGGCAAGAATATCTGGTGTCCAAGTAGGCATAAAATCTGTAGATATATGGCTCTACGTGGAATAATGGAAGTAAACAGAAACTCTGGAGAGCAAGGGTTCACACAAGCTCAGAGGTGATGAGCCTACTGCTCCTTTAGAAGAACTGGGTGGGGTTGGGGGGATGGGGAAACAGACCTGAATCACAGATTGTTAGTGCTTTTTGAATACTTTCCATTGTATGTGTCTTTTACATCAACAAGTTGTTACCCAAAACCTTTTCTTGAGCCACGTGTTGTTTTTATTCAGATAAATTATTCAAGATACAATGTATTTTCAGGAGAGTGGACAGCTTGAGGAATATGTAAGCCTCTCTTTTGGCTCCTCTGTCTTACAGCCTGTTGCTCTAAGGTCTCTTTTACCATATACAACACTCAGAAGACTGTTGTGGACAGCACGTTTAAAAATAATATTACCTAATATTTATAGAGCATTTCTATGTGCCAGACAATTACAGACATTATTTATGTTTGTGGCAATCCTGTAGAAGTACATAAAACCTTTTAAAAATACATCTAAAGAAAAATTAAATACCTCTTGTATACCTGGCAATACATGCTTTGTAAATTGTGCTTTGGGTGAAAATTGCTGTTACAACTTAAAATTTATTTACCAGTTCAAAACAGTTGAAGTTGAAAATGAGAATTCTACATATTACACAAACAGAAAAGCATTAAAAAAAAAACTAGCATAATTGTATCATTGCACTAGGGCCACCATAACAAAGTGCCACAAAGTCAGTGTCTTAAACAAAAGAAATGTATTGTCTCACACTTCTGTAGACTAGAAGTTTGAAATCACGGTGTTAACAGGGTTGACTCCCTCTGAGGGCTGTGAGGGAAGGCTCTTCCAGACTTCTTCTGTCCTTGGCTTCAGGGTCATCTTCTTCCTGCGTCCTCACATGATCTTCCCTCCACACAACGTCTTCACGTGCACATTTTCCCTTTCTTTAAAGACACCAGTCATTTTGGATTAACCTTCTGCCCAGTGACCTTATTTTAACTTGATTACCTCTGTAAAGACTTCATATCTAAAGTCACATTCCAAGCTTCCGGGGTTTCAGTTTTGGGTTTTTTTTTTTTTTTCTTTTTGCTTAATGGGACACAATTCAACTTAGAACAATAATAAATAGAACTAATTTTATATTTTTAATATTTGCCCCCCAAAAGTAATTTAAGCCTATGTAACATTGGGAGTTTATTCCTATACTTTTTCCAGTGTCCCCTGTACTCACAGCACTCCACAAAAGTTAGATAATAACAGTAAGTATTGGCCTAGTGAAAGATATTATGTATAGTGAGGCTGCAGTTATTTGGGCATCAATGTTTTTAATAGCTAAAACATTGTTTAATTAAAACAAACTGAATTTATTCTTCAATATAACTTTAATAGATTTGTTGAGAAGCTAAATTCTAAGTGCAGAGCTTTTGTCTTTGTATAATCACTTCATTTGAAAAGTTAAAAATACTCACCAAACAGAGATTGATAATCTTCCTCATAGACTTCCTCACAGTCAATGTAGAGGAGAAAACAACTCTATGAGGAGTATATGATCAAGAGAAAGTATTAAGTCGAATTATACCTACTACATAGCACACGGCTGGTTCTGAGCCTGGTGCATCATGATACAGAGTAACTAATGGGCAGCCTCCCTCCTCAGGTCCCACCGTGAACTTGGCAGTTTCATTAGCCCTCCTCTCCTGTCTGCCTAGCCATCATTTTATCTCCTTCAAGTCTTCTCCCACAAGTACCATACTTTCAGGCACGTGGCAGTGGCATTACTGCAATTCTGCTTCTACTAACCAGGGCCTCTGGGAATATCAGGGCTCCATCCTTTATATTTTGGTAATAAAAATAACACAAAGAGTGAACCCTACCAATAAACTATGGAATTTATTTAATAATAATAATGCACCAATATTGACTCATCATTTGTAACAATTGTACCACACAAGATGCTAATAATAAGGGGAACTGGGGTGGGGGGGTTGTATAAGGAAACTGTTTGTACTTTCTGCTCACAGTTCCTTAAAACTAAAATTTCTCAAAACATAAAGTCTATTAGTTAAAAAAACACTAAAGTTATGCTCAGCCTCAAAATTATGTGTCATGTTTCAAGATCTCTGAAAATACTCCTAATGCTGGAGTCTAGTTATATCTTGCTATTTTCACCACAGGACTTCAGATTAATGGAAAGAAGGAAGAAAGGAAGGAAGGGAGGGAGGGAGATTGGGAAAGAAAGAGTGAAGGAAGAGAGAGAGAGAGGAGAGAAGGGGAGAAGAAGGGAGAGGAGGGGAAAAATGGATTAAGGTAGCACTTAGGAGCTCTTCCACAGATTTTGTTTTTCATATGTATCTGAGTGAAGCAATGTCTGTTTACAGTGTCACTCTTGGAGTGGGTAAAACATTTCATTATGAAATAGAAAGGAAAACACTAAGACACTTCTAGAGGTGGTTGTCAAGAGCAGTTTGTTTGAAATCGAATAAGAAGCATATTAAAAGTAATTATTTGAAGCTGGAGTTAAGACAGGCAAGTGATGGAGATTATTATTATTTCTTTTCTCCAAACTCATAACTATACCAAAAATGGTTGGAGGCAATGTGACTATCTGGATCTTACGGTACTTCTTTGAGATCTTGTTTCTTCCCTCTCTCTCTCTCTCTCTTTCTCTGTCACACACACCACTTTTATTTTTTTTCTTGGCACTTCTCCTCCATGAACCAATGTTTAAAGAAGGCATTCTAAAGAGACTCCCAGCTGTGGGTTTCAGACTTTATTTTGTGTTGGCTTAGATCCAGGAATGCAATGCTTTGGCTCACAGTTATGAGAATCATACCTAGTGGTAAAACATAGTTCAAAATGCTTTAAATTGTTTTGAGTTCTTTGGATTTTAAACTTTCTTGTTGCTCCCTAAGAGAACTATCCATCTAGCCAACTACTACTATTCACTACACAGGCAATAAACATGCCAACATTTGTGTAACACAAACATTCATCTTGACTCATTTCATAAGATTGTACATTCTTTACTGTTTGCAGGTACCTATAAAGATAAAGAAAAAGATGTGAAAAGATTTTTTTAAATTTATTTTTAAATTTTCAGTCAATTTGTATGTAAGCAATAAAAAAAGATTTCATGATAGATAATCCTAGAGTGCTTGGCACAGCAGTCTCTCCCTTTCTTTTCATTTTATATCATTCTGGGTATTTGAATGACAGAAGAGTAAAAAGTATGGCTTTACTTGTAAATTTTAATGAGAAAGTATCTATTTGAAAAGGAGAGAACTTTGGAAATACGTGTAGCTTGCAACATGAGACTTTCTTTCCTAGTGGTAAGCAAATCAGAAATAATTTCAAAAATTACCCTGGATCTAGGTAGAATCTTGACTACACACACACATACACACACATGCACACACACACACAATTCTAAGAGAACAAGAAGATTCTGTAATGTAGATCACCATTCAGTTGTAGATTCACACATATTGAGAGTACCTGTATGGAGTCAGAGTCTATAAGGGAGAATACCAAATTTAGATGGAAACCACTAGGCCTCTTGGATAATTACACATTCAAGGCTTAGCTTTTTATTTTATTTAATTAATTTGGCCTGTCCCCTAAATGCTTACATCATTCAATCTTTAAACAGTGTTGAAATTTAAATTTTGACTTCTCCCAGCATTCTTTGAAAATGACATAGTGAAGCCTTTAGAAGTCACTTAAGGACCCAATAACCTTGCAAACTTGTAGTGGCTACGTAGGCAGCTCCTCTTAGGGGACTGCACTCTGGTCATAGGATGACAACTTCAGAGAGGAAAATTGCTGCAAAGGAGAGGCTCATTTTCCTTTCCCACCGCCTGTGATTACTATGCCTGGAGAATGATTTATAAAACTCACTTGTGTGAAGTCTATGGGTGATTTATGAATCTGGGGCTGTTGTGCAGCACCCAGAGATTCATCATTCCTGGATTCATGTTAGCAAGAATGAATTCCAGTCAATGTTCAAAGTCAGAATGTAGTGTCCTCCAAGTGGCCTGAGAAGCTTCTGGCCCTCTGGCTGCCATCATCTCTTCACTTTTTATCATAGTCTAATCATACATTCTCTTTCTTCTTCCCTTAGAATTGAAAGAAAATGTACTCCGTAGAATAATAATAAAATAATTCTTAGCCACCAGGTTTTGCTTTTCCACCTCTTCACTTCTTGCTCATATTTGCATTCCTCTTCTGTCTCTATATCTTTATATCTGCTATTCTCTCTTTTTATAATTACGTACTTCCTTAGTACTCTCTAGATTCCTCCAGATACCCTTGTTTACATTTCCTTAGAATTCTGAGTCTTACCCTGCTTTATATATTCTCTTAATGTCTGAGCCTTCATAGATTTCTCGTCTTTCATTTATTTCCATAATTCTCTCATTCTTTCCTGTTTACATTCTTTCAAATACTTGCTCCTTCTTTTTACCTCTGTTTTATTTCTCCCATCTGTCTTATATTTCCAAAGAAAACCCAGTCTTTCTAGCAACTAACTGTGATCCTGGAGAAGATTTTTGAAAGAATTCAGAATGTTTTTACCTAATTATTCTTTCTTGACAGATACACCAAATAGGATATTCACTTTGGCCTTTTAGTCCAGGGAATTGGAATGTACACTTTCTTTAATAAATTTACATATTGAATGTAAGAGGTCTCAGCAAATTTATACAATAGAAAATAAATATTAACTGTATAAATTATTTAAAAACCATAAAGCAAAATCTAAATATTCAGTGAAGGTAAGAATGGGCTTGAATATGGAGAAAAACATGCTAGAATTCTAAATATGCACCTAACTCAGGAAAAACAGGTTTTAAGTGAGGACATTATAAGGACTCCTTTTCTTTATCTCCTTTGTTTCACCAATAGAACGTCAATGAGCTGTGTATGTGTGTTAGTGCATGTGTGTATGTTTTCAGGGATGGGGCGGGGTACAGAAAGTGCCTGATTCTTCTGGATCTATGTACTAAAACAAAATCTTGTTCCTTGAAATTGAACTCTTAGCATTTCAATCCACATTTGTGCACAAAATAGCATAGCAACCCTGCTCTGAAACCTGAGCTTAAGATCTGTTGAGCATTTATTTAGGGAAGAAGTTGATGCTCTTCATCAACTTCTTTGTGAAGGATTGATGAAGTTGATGTAGAATTGGGGGAAGTTATGTGAAAGAATGCTGTGGAAATGGAAAACTACTCCTCTATTCAGGATATTTTAACTCTGGCACTGAATTTACTTAGGACATTCAAAAACTCAGAAACCTTTCTCCTTGGAAGGCAGCTTAGCAAACATGCCCACTACAGAGTCACATCGTGTTCACATTTCCAAACATAAGTAGATTTTCTAACTCTTCCTTCAAGCCATATCTAGGACTCCTTCTGAGAGTTTTTGGTAAATTACCATTTCTCTCTGTGGTAGGCATAATAATGGCCCTTCCAATGTGTCTACATCCTAATTCCTGGAACCTGTGAATATGTTCTCTTACATGGCAAAGACGAATTTAAGTAGCAGATGGAATTTGTGTTGCTAATCAGCTGATCTTAAAATGGGGAGATTATCCTGCATTATGGCTTATCTATGTAGGCCTAGCGTAGTCACAAGGGTCCTTGAAAGTGGAAGAGGGTGGCAGAAGAGGAAGTGAGATGATGTAACGCAATATGAGAAGGACTCAAGTGGCCATTGCTGACTTCTATGGATTACACGTGTCCCCGAACAGAAATGTTCAAGTTCTGATCTCTTGTACTTCTGGATAGAGCGTTATTGAAAATAGGCTCTTTTAAAAGGTAATCAAGTTAAAATTAGGTTACCAGGATGGGTCTTCCTGTAACATGACTTGTGTCCATATAAAAAGGGGAAATTGGGACACAAAGAGACGTGCACAGAGGGAAGACGATGTGGAGTGACACAGGGAGAACTCCATGTGAAGGTGGAGAATTGGAGTGATGCATCTGAAAGCCGGAGAGTACCAAAGATACCTGCAAACTCCCAGAAGCTAGGAGAGAGGCATGAATAGATTCTCCCTCTGGGTCCTCAGAAAGAGCCAACCCTACCAACATCTTGATGTCAGACCTCTGGCCTAAAGGATTATCAGACCATAAATTCCTGTTATTTTCAGCCATCCATTCTATGGTTCTTTGTTATGGCAGCTCTAGTAAACAAACTCACTGGTTTTCCAGATGGAATGAGCCACAAACAAATGAATGTGAGCAGCCTCCAGAAGCTGGAAAAGGAAAGACAATGGATTCTTCCCTGTAGTCTGCAGAAAGAAATGCAGCATTTCTGACACTTTGATTTTTGCCTAATGTTATGAACTAAATATTTGTGTCCGTCTTAAATTTCACATGTTGACGTCCTAACCAATAATGTGACTGTATTTGGAAATAGGGCCTGTGAGTAGGTAATAAAGGTTAAATGAGCTCACAAGCATGGGGCCCTAATTCAATAGGGCTAGTGAACTTATAAGAGGAGAAAGAGACACCAGAGCATTCTGTCTCTCTCTACCATGTGAGGACACAATGAGAAGATGGCCATCTGCAAGCCAAGTGGAGAGTCCTCACCTGAAACTGAACTGACCAGAACTTTGCTTTTGGACTTTCTAGCCTCTAGAATTGTAAGAAAAATACATTCCTGTTTAAGCTGCATGGTCTGAGGTATTTTATTATGACATCTCTAGTAGACTAAGATACCTAGTGAGACCCACACTGGACTTCTGACCAAAGAACATTTGTCTTGCTTAAACACTAAATTTATAATAATTTGTTACAGCAGCAATGGGAAGCTAAAACATTCTCCATCATTAAATTTCCAGTAATGTCTTAGCAATCATATAGATTGTTGCCAAGACATGCTATTTCTTTCTTGTTTTTTTTTTTTAGATGGAGTTTTGCTCTTTATTGCCCAGTCTGGAGTGCAATGGCACGATTTCAGCTCATTGTAACCTCTGCCTCGTGGGTTCAAGCAATTCTCCTGCCTCAGCCTCCCGAATAGCTGGGATTACAGGCATGCACCACCACGCCCAGCTAATTTTGTATTTTTAGTAGAGACGGGGTTTCCCCATATAGGTCTGGCTGGTCTCGAACTTCTGACTTCAGGTGATCCGCTTGCCTCGGCCTCCCAAAGTGCTGGGATTACAGGTGTGAGCCAGTGTGCCCAGCCAACGTACTATTTCTTAATTCATCTTTTACTTACCTTAACCTAAAGCACACTCTAACTGGAGCATTCATGTAGACCTGGGATAAGAAATGTAGCGAGAGAACTGATACAAGATCAACAATTACAAACAGTACTATGCAGTTAAAAGGATAGCACTGCACAGACATTATTGCCTTCATTTTGCAGTTTTTGGCTTTACTCATCTTGCTAAAAACACTTTTAAAAAGCAAATATGAAATAGTTTTTCTTACTAGAAGAACCTGTTGATTTGGCAATTCTTAAATTCTATGAATATTATGTTTCATAGAAAAATGTCAAAAGATATGGTAAATTATTGTTATTTGTGGAAAATTTCATACCTATAATTTTATCTGAAGGTTGTAATTTTTTTCCTGCTGCCCATGAAGCTTGCATAAAGCATAGGGTTAGTATTTAGAAGAAGACCAAGGTAGAAAATATACCTTGACAGAGACTGAGAAAAATTACCAAAGGTCTAAAATGATGTGAACTAAGGTAACATTTTAAAGATAACCAACAGGTTTTGAGTATTCAGTAAACTCAAAGCTATACACTCCTGAAATCAAACGAAGTTTTTAAACTAGATACCCTTGGGCTTCTAGTTCTGCTACGTAATAGCTGAGTAGCCTTGAGCAAATACTTTCACTCTTCTTCATTGAACATTAATATCTTAAAACTTTCTAAATTATATAACTTACCTCTTCATCTTCATATTTTGAAATCCTTAAACTTTTACTTATGTAAAGGTTGTTTTAATTATGTTGCTTAGTTTATCAATGTAAAGTATTTTACACTGTGTTAGCACATAATGAGTTCTTTATTTCTTGTCTGCTATTATTATTGTATCCTCAGTAGGTTGTGTCAGTTAACTTTTACTGTATAACACATCACCCCAAAATATACTGGCTTAAAATAATTTTCATTTTATTCAGTTTACAATTTTGAAGGCCTGAGTGGTTGTTTTTATATGAGCTAGTTCTGCTGATTCTGCATGGCTTGTGCTTGTTGTCAGTAGGAAGTTCAGTGGTCCGGGGGACCTAGAATCACTTCATTCTCATGTCTGACAGGCTGTAGGTCAGAGCAGTAGGGATGGTTGAAGCAGTGGCTTATCATCTAGCAGGCTGGCCTGGGTTTCATCGTATGGTCGTCAATTGTGAGGTTCTCAAGAGTAGCGCAATAGCAAGAAGGCCAACTTTCTTGTACATGTGTTTTTCACACCTCTGATAACATCATGCTTGGTAATATCCCACTGGCTAAGTCAATGCTAGCTAAAGTCAGTATGGGTGGGTGCTATCAAAAGTCATGGATGGCACTGTAATTTGTGGCCATTTTTGCAATCAACTGTGCAGACTATCCCAAGTTTGGGATCCACAAATACATACTATATTACATAACATCCTTGAGATGTCTCACATGCTTGCTAACTTAATACATAATATCTACAGTTGCTATCAAGGTCTAAATACATAATATCTAAATATGCTATCAAAGGTCATGGATAGGACTGTAATTTGTGGCCATTTTTGCAATCGACTATGCAAACTATCCCGAGTTTGAGATCCACAGATACATACTATATTACTTAATATCACCCTTGAGATATTCCAGATGCTTGCTAACTTAATACGTAATATCTAAAGTTCAACCTGCTCATTCTCTAGGGTTTTAAAACTTAGCAATTGAAACTATTTTCCAACGAGTTGCTTGTGCTATAATTCTGGAAGTTGTCTCTGATGATTTCTTTCCCTTTCTTCAATATCCATTCAGTTCCTAATTTATTTAAGTTGTGTCTTTACAAATCTTTTTAATCCATCCACTTTGTTCATCCCCCAGGCAGCTACCCCAATTCACATCCTCATCAACTCTTGCTTGGAAACATAACTTGCCCAATGTAATAACTGTCTAAATTGACTACCTACATCCCTTTTTTGCTATTCACTCTCTTCTTCAGAGTACATTTCTATACTTTATAAAATGCAAATATGATTATGTCACATCACTACTGAAAAACCTATACTGTGCTAAAGGGTTTGAAAAACTGAGCAGTTACATGAAGAAAATAGAAACAGGAAGACTAATTTTTCAAGAAGGTAGTGTGTGTATATTTTGGATGAGAAGATCTATGTATATTTAAGTAGAAATCCCCAGAAATTAGGAGCAGGGAGAATCAAGGGAACAAAGAGCAGGATAAGGCAGAAGAGATGGAATCCAGAGCCTAAGTCTGGGGTGAGAGGACATTTGCTGGCCAATGCATTTTGATTGTATTCAGTAGACATCTAATACACAATACCTGGTATATAGTGTGCAATTAAACATTTGTTGAATAAACAAATGAATAAACTAACAAAGTTCTGATGAGGAAAATGATGTCATATTATCCATTTTCAAAAATAAGTCTGGCTTAAGTAAAAAGATGTTGGAAAAGTGACAAAATTGAGTCAGATAAAATATTTGGGCAATAAGTGCATTATTTTATATGCACAGTAACAAGGGCCCGGACTAGGACTAAAGAAGGAGAAAGAAATGATGGTATCAGGGAAACACTTTTTTGGAGAAACGATGAACTGGAAGGTTTTGTGGATCACATGAATAAGAAGCAAGATAGAGACGTGAATTGCACTCAGGATGCAAAGTTTCTAAACCAAGCATCTGTGACTATTACTCAAAGACAAGAGGAAGAAACACATTTGAGGGTTGTTGAGAGCAAGATGATAAACTCAGTGTTAGACCTACGGGGTTTGTAAGCAGAGCAAGGCTTCATGTTCTGATAATTAGGAAACAGCTGAAATAAGGTATCCTTGTTGTCATGTTCTTCATTTTCTCATTCTGAGAATGTCTTTGCTCTACTCCAATCATTCATCCTTTATTCAATGTTTAAAACATGTCTTAGATTGTTTTCTTGAATCTGCCTAGTCAGATATAAGCATTCTTTCCAGTTCTCTTTGACAGTGCTGTCTGTCCCTTTTTAAAAGCCATTACTTCACAGTCTCTTACATTATAGTGAGTTTACACATCTATCTCATTATTTTGGAAACTGCTTAGAATGAGTGATGGGAGCTAGAAAGTCATCTTTTATTTACCTTTTTGTTTTTATAATACTTCCACATGTATCTCAATGTTTGAAATAGAGGACAGATTTAATAAAAGCTTACTGAAGCTTTCAGAAGCAAAGCTCTGAATTTGAAAACAGAAAAAATAAATTTCATCCAATCTAAACAACAGAGAACATAGGTTAGAAAAATGTGGACAGATCTTTGGGGACCTGTGAGACAATAACAAAGCACTGACCATTTTTATCCTTGGAATCCCAGTGGGAGGAGAAAAACAGAAGGGATGAAAAGTTTGTGAAAGAAAATAAAGACTGAAATTTCTCAAATTTGGCCAAAGACACAAACCAATAGATTCATAAAGTTGATGACATCCATACCAATACAAAAAAAATTAAGCTTCTCAAACTAAAAAAAAAAAAAAGAAAAGATCTTGAAAGAAGCCAAAAAGAAATGACACATTATCTGAATCCATGGTAGACATAAAAGGAAGTAACACAATATTGTAACTATTAAAGAAATTCAACCACAAATTCTATATCTACTAAAACTATCTTCCAGCAGTAAAAGGGTAATAAAGACATTCTCAGACAAAGGAAAACTAAATGCATTTCTCACTAGTAGATTTGTCTTAAAGATCGGCTAAAAGGACCAGTGCTGTGATACAAAATACGGTTGGTCTCAGGTTCTATATATCAGCCTGCTTTAAGATTTCCTATTTTATGAGTGGAGGCTCTATTTAGATAATTTCGGTGAAACCAGGTGAAGTAAAATGGCACAACCATTCATAGGGTTCTATGAGGCACAGAATAGGAGAGGCATTAGGCCCAGGAGTTGGTGCCTGGAAGAAATGGTTTTCAAGTGAAACTAGCTCCTAAATGGGGAGGGAAACATAAGCAAGAACAAGTAAGAGAAAGGTTCTGGGGAAGGGGAGGCAAGGATATAGCACAGGCTAATCTGTGTGGTGGTGCTTAGGGAAGCAACGTGGAGGTTGTTACAGAAAAATTGTTTACTATCAAAGGACATAAAGGAAGAATGTCATTGTAGATCCTCTGTGAAAGAACCAGAGTCTCAGTTGGGTGTGGTAGCGTGCACCTGTAGTCCTAGCACTTGGGAGGCTGAGGCAAGAGAATCTCTGGAGCCCAGAGTTTGAGGCTGCAGTGAACTATGATTGTGCCACTGCACTCCAGCTGAGACAACAGGGTGAAAGCCTGACTGTAAACAGGAAAAACAACAACCAGAGTCTCAACAAATCACTTAGTGGAAATGCAAACTACAGGGGCTGATTGATTGTAATGGAAAGAGAAGACACTTGGTTTGTCAAGCTATTGTACTTAGTAACAAAAAAGATAAAAACATCAAAAAGTACCCTTTGGGTACCTATAATTTTCTGCAATGGAAAAATTCAGAATTTCTTTCTGAAATAGCCATATGGATTCTCTTTCCTTTTTAACATTCAAATGACATACACATTTTGAAGCTTCAAGAAAAAGTAAATTGAATGAGTAGTTTATGATAAAGTTGCTTTCCATGAGTGTCACCAGAAGATTTGTATTTCTTCTTCTTTGTTTTGGGGAAAAACATGAATGTTTTATAGCAAAACTTTTTTGCAATTTAGCTACCAGAGGAATTTTATCTTTTATACTCAAAATGCAATACAGTTTATAAAGTCTCTTTTTATGTGAGAACATTTGTTTGCCATCAAACTGGGTATGTATCTGTCTGATATGTACAATGAAATATAATGAAGATATGGTTTATAGAATTGCTTGTATATAATTTTTGGTACTTGAATAGGCAACAGTGCCCACCAAGTGCTTTTTGAATCACAGTACAATAAAATGCCTTCCCACAAAGGCCCAAAGTAAGCAGATCAATAGTCAAGAGCATTCATAGTTTTATCGAGATCATGTCAGTTTCCTTTGGGAGAAAGAAATGCCTTTTGTCTTTTAGCTCTTCTTTTGAAACATCTCTCATCTCTATTTCTTTTTCACTGCTACTACTAAAAATCACCGTTTATTCTCTCTTCTCTCTCTCTCTCTCTCTCTCTCACTCTCTGTCTCTCTCTCTCTCTCTGTCTCTGTCTCTCTCTCTCTTTCTCAGCTGAGCAGCTGGTCACTGAATTTTGATTCCCCCTGTGTTCTGAATCTACTCATTTATCTTACTTTGAACTGCCCTAGTTGCGCAACCACCATTTCTCACCTAACTATCTCAGTATGTTTCTATACGACCTCTGGATCTCTTGTATTATCCCATCAAACCATCCTTCACAGAACTAAAAAAGTGAGCGATCTCTCTAAAACATTCATCTCATCATCTGTTCCCTCTGCTTAAAAGCCTTCGGTTGTTCATAATTACTTTGATAATGACATCTCATGGCATGGCACTATGCTTTTACAGGGTGACTCCTGACCATCTTTCTAAGGTTTTCTCCTGCTGGCCTTTCCCTCAAATCCCATGTTCTTCCACACCGAACTACTTGCAGTTTTGTAGTTGGCCTCTGCTTCTTTATTCCACTCTGTCTTTGCACTGACTCTCTTTTGGTTTTAAACACCTACCCTCTTGCTTCCTTCTTTTGTAGTACAGATGGACTCTTATTCATGTTTTTAAGATCCAGCATATTAATTTGTTTGGGCTGTCATAACAAAGTACCACGAGATGAATGGCTTAAACAACAGGTATTTATTGCCCAACAGTTGTAGAAGATAGAAGTCTGAGATCAAGGTGTCAGCAGGGTCTATTCCTTCTTCAGGCTGTGAGGAAGAATCTGTTCCATGCCACCCCCCTGGCTTCTGGTGGTTTCTGGCAATCTTTGGCATAGAGAAGTACCACCCTGATATCGGCCTTCATCTTCACATTGTGTGGTCCCTTTTGGGTGTCTGTGTCCAAATTTCTTTTTGTCTAAGGACACCAGCCATATTTACTTAGGATGATCCCACCTCACCTTAATGATCCCATTTTAACTTGATTATCTGTATGAGGTCCTATCTCCAAATGAGGTCACATTCTGAGGTACTGGGGGTTAGTTCAACATATGAATTGTGGGGAGACACAATTCAACCCATAACACTCAGTTCAAATGAAACCTCTATGATATCTCCTATAAGCTATAATACTTTTCGCACATAATCTCCTCATTACATCTTTTGTGTATCCCTGGTACTTTTAAAACTCTTTAACACTTAGTACTGTGAATCATAATCACTGGTTTACCCATTTTGTGCATGAATGTCTACTATTGTATACTAAAATTGTTAGTTTTCCCTAATATATCGGGAATACATGCACGCCACCCAAAACAATATACAGATTCAATGCAATCCCTACCAAAATTCCAATGGCATTTTCATAGATATAAAAGGAATCTAAAATTTCTATGGAATCACAAAAGACACCGAGCAGCCAAAACAATCTTGAGAAAGAAAAACAAAGTTGGAGACATCACACGTCCTGATTTCAAATTATATCATAAAGCAACAGTAATTAGAACAGTATGGTACTGGCCTAAAAACAAACACATAGACCAACAGAACAGAATAAAGAGCCCAGAAATAATTCCAAGCGTATGCATTTGACTAATTTTTGATGAGGCCACCAAGAAGATGCAATAGGGAAAGGATGGTCTCTTCAATAAACAGTGTAGGGAAAACTGGATATTCACATGCAAAGAATGAAAATGAACCCTTATACCACATGAAAACAATCAACTCAGAATGGATTAAAGATCTAAAGATAAGCCTTGAAACCATAAAACTCTTAGAAAACAGGGGAAAAGCTACTTGATAATGGTGCTGAATTTTGTTTAAGAGATTTTTGGATATCTTACTAAAAGCACAGGTAACAAAAGCAAAATAAAATAGTGGGACTATATCAAACTAAAAAACTGCTGCACAGTAAAGAAAACAATCAGTAAAATAAAAGGCAGCCAGTGGGTTGAGGGACAATATTTGCAAACCATATGAGGCTAATATCTAAAATATATTAGGAACACACACCACAACTCAATAGCAAAAAAAAAAAAAAAAAAAAAAAGAACCTGATTAAAAATGTGTGAAGAATCTAAATAGGCATTCTCAAAATAAGACATAAAAATGGGTAACAGGTATATAAAAAGATCAATATCATTAATTATCAAGGAAATGCAAATCAAAAGCATAATAAGATATTACCTCACATGTGTTAGAAGGACTATTACCAAAAAGAAAAGAGATAACAAGTACTGGTAAGAGTTATGAGAAAAGGGAAACCTGTACATTCCTGGTGAAAATGTAGATCAGTGCAGTCATTGGGGAAAATGATATGAAGGTTCCTAAAGAAATTAAAAATAGAACAACCATGTGAACCAGCAACCCCACTTCTGGGTACATATCCAAAGGAAATGAACTCACCACCTCATAGAGATATGTGTGCTCCATGTTTTTTGCAGCCTTATTCACAATAGCCAAGATATGGAAACAATTTAAGTATCCATCTGCAGATGAATGTAAAAAGAAATTGTGCAGGATATATATAATTAATATTTAGTCCTTAAAAAGGAGATGCTTCCATCCCATTTGACCATTTGAGAACACATGGATGAATCTAGAGGACATCATGCTAAGTGAAATAAGCCAACACAGAAGAATACTGCATTTCACACTTATAAATGAAATCTGAAAAAAAAAAGGAAAACCTTGGAATATATAGAAACAAAGACTAGAATGCTGATTACTTACTACGGGTTAGAGGTGGTGAGGGAAATGGGGAAACAAAGTACAAAGTTACAAAGTACCTTACAGTTATATGGAATGAATAAGTCTAGATCTCTAATGTACAACACAAGGATTATGGTTAATAATACTCTGTGGTATCCTAGCAATTTGCCAAGAGACTAGCATTTGAGTACTTTTACCATAAAAAAGGTACATATGTTAGACAATGGGTATATTAATTTATATAACTGTACTAATCATTTCACTATGCATATATGTATATCAAAATGTCACGTGGTAGTATAGAATATATGATATATATCATGTAATTACATATAATTATATGTGACATATATAATTATATATCATATATGGTATATATAAATAATCATATATGATATATAATTGTATATAATTATTATATGATATATAAGATATAATTAATCTATATCATCATTATTGTATGATATATTATATATCATATATATTATATGATATATATCATATATGATATATAATATACCATATTATCTGATTATGATCATATATGATATATAAACTAATCATATATGATATACATTGATTATATAATTTATATATCATATATGATATATCTTATATATGATATATATGGTATGATATATATGATATATAATATATGATAGAAAAGAAGACATCTTCATTTCTTTCTTTTTATCCGCAGAACTTATCATATCTAGATATATATTAGTTGTGCAATAAACATTTATTGGAAGCATGAATGAATGAATAAGTAAACTGGTATATTGTAATCTCAAGTTCGGACAAAAATCTTAATTTCTAAAAGGAAAAATGTTTTAAAATGGGTCATTACATTTAAAATAGTAAACCTCAAAAGCATTCTAATTATTAAAATTCATTCTTTCATGAAATTAATGGATATATTTTCTTAAATTTCAGATGTGAAAGTTATGACTGAATGAAGTACACATTTTACTCAACAGAACTTTTCAGTCAACTTTATGTTTTGAAATCCTTGATTAAACTTAGGCATCTAGGTAAAGGTGCCTGTCAATGACAAATTTATATGGTATTTTCTACTTTCTAAAGTACTATTCTCCTGGATAATATCCTCTGTAATCCTCAGAACATCTTCCCTTGATATTATTATTTCCATTGTAAAGATAAGGAAATTGAAATTTTTGGATGTTTTTGAATTTTCTTACAACTAAGATATATATCTTCTATTTGTTCTTCATATAAAATTATAATTGAAAATATAGGTACTCAATATCTTTTCTACCAGTAATAAGCTGTATGTTTTCATAATCTTTAAAATAACATTTATGTTAAGTAAAGGTGTGTATAATCAACTATAGTCAAAAATTATCTAATTTCACAAGCTAAGAAACTAAAATGTACTTTAGTTTTCTCCTTAAAATCTATTTGCTTCATTAAACTTGGGCCTTTATATTTTTTGGAACATAGATCTAAGGGTAGCAATAGAATAAACGATAATACAAGTGGTGTTTTCATAAAGGGTGAGTGAAAGTGATCATTAACAACCTGGTCTAGATCAGGAAGACTGTGGCAGAAATATGAAAGGAACCAGAGGCAGTTTAGATGAGATTAAAATGATTTGACCAAGAATATAATCTATTCGGGTGTGTTTTCCTATGAGCAGATTCTTCCATTACAGGAAGGAAAATAGAAATTAAAAGCTTGGAATCTCTGTTATCTGTAAACCTTTAAGGTTCTGTTTACTTAATTCGATTATAATGAAACATAAACAATGAGGATCTGGCCATGACATTGGGCAGATGCAGTCATCATATGGGTTCCAACTGCTGGGAAAATCTCCACCAGAAACTTACCAAGTTCACTCACAAGACGATAATTCTCTCCCTAGAGCAATCAACACTTATAAATAACAAATCAAGAAAAGATGAAGTGTCTTACAAGGTTAGCTCAGCACAGTTCTCACAGACTTAAAACAGAGAATCAGGAGCCTAAGGTCTGGGTCCACCTTATTATTTTCATTGTTCCCTTAATTTTATTTGCACTGAAGCACCTCTTTAAATCACAACACACTATGTTTATAAATTTCTTCTGTCTTTCCCATCCCCCACAATGTCAACCACATAGAAAAGGCTTGATGAATAAATATTGATGAGTGGATATCTGTTTAGGGTTTTTATATTTCATCATTTAATGTGTATCATAAAATGATCATCTCTTTCAAAGCACTTTCAAATAATTTATCACATTGAAACCTTGTAACAATGGGGTAAAGTAGATATTATTAAATGAATGATTTAAAAAGGCATCATGGTATCTGGCTTATTGGCCATCTTGAAAACAAATGGTAGAGTCACCATCAAAGAGTTAAGCCTCTGCCTCTCAGCCTCACCAGAGGGGACTATAAGGTTTATATTTCATAAAGAACAGGCTTGGCTTCCTGCATGGAGTCTTAGTCATTAGGTGAGGGGGTGCTGGATGAAAGTGCCTTAGTCCACTTCTTTCTATTTCTATTACTGCACATACTATTCAAAACACTGTTACCTAGTTTTAAATATATATACACACATATATTTAAATATATATAATTATACTATATATAACTATACTACATATAATATATATAGTATATATTATTATATATGTAACCAGATATATATATCTGTTATTACATATATAACAGTAATATGTTATTACATATATATCTGTTATTACATATATACATATTATATATGTAACCAGATATATGATATATAATATATATTTTACATATATATTATATATAAAACCAGGTAATTATAATGATTGATACATAATATTTGAACATATTTGTGGGGTACATGTGATACCCTGTTACATGCATAGAATGTGTCATGATTAAGCAAAGGAATTTAGGGTATCCAACACTTGGAGTGTTTTTACTATTTCTCTGTGTTGGAAACATTTCTAGTCCTCACTTCTAACTATGTTGAAGCATACAATACTTTGTGATTAACTATAGTCACCCTACTCTGCTTTCAGATTTTAGAAATTATTCCTTCTAACTTACGTTTGAAATGATTTACCAGCTGCCTAACTAGCCTCCCTTGACTCACCAATGTGTTTTTTACAGTGCTTCTAAGAATGAGCATTCAAAAATGCAGATCAGATTTTGTCACTGCCCTGTTTTTGCAGTTAAAGGCTTTCCATTGCTCTTAGAATAAAGATCACAGTTCTTGACTTGCAGCACTCTGCATGTTTAAGCTTCACCCTCCTTATCCATCACCATGCCTTGTCTCCTCCAAGCTCTCTACACTAAACTACAGTGTATTTTTGTTAAATTCCTTGACCCTGCTAAGCTCTCTCCTATCTTGTGCTCTCCCTCATCCTGATGTGTCTTCGCAACCCTCTGCTCTGACCCTGCAAAGCTAGCTAAGGTCTCAGCTCAAAGTCATTTCCTTCAGCGCCTTCTCTCACTTCCCAGTCTGGGTTAGGTATTCCAGATTAGCTTAAGGCATCCTCTCTGGCAACACTGACCACATTTATATCTGTTTGTTTAACATTTTTCATCTCCATTCCCAGCCCCACCCCTTTTCTAGTTCATCCCCAGTATCAATCATATGCATAGTACTGAGTAGATGATCAATAAACATTTGTTTCCTTAAAATGATCATTCAATACATTTCCACCTGGAAGCCTAGGTAATCATTCTAGAAAACATTTCCGGCCAGGCGCGGTGGCTCATGCCTGTAATC
>NW_012117088.1:3574952-3649412 GCF_000951035.1 Colobus angolensis palliatus
GTGGTGGCGGGCGCCTGTGGTCCCGGCTACTCAGGAGGCTGAGGCAGGAGAATTGCTTGAACTGGAGAGGTGGAGGTTGTAGTGAGTCCAGATTGTGCCACTGCACTGCAGCCTGGGCGACAGAGCAAGACTCTGTCTCAAAAAACAAAAATTAGCTGGTGTGGTGGTGCATGTTTGTAATCCCAGTGACTTGGGAGACTGAGGCAAGAGAATTGCTTGAACCTGGAAGGCAAACGTTGTAGTGAGTCCAGATTGTGCCACTGCACTCCAGCCTGGGCAATAGAGCAAGCGAGACTCTGTCTCAAAATAAATAAATAAATAACGCATTTCTGATTCATGTGACTCTGCTGCTCTCTTTGATGGCTTTTCCACAGCTCTCTGGATGAAGTCCAAACTCCTAAGCCTGGTATACTACACCTTCCTAGTTCCCACCCCACTGCTGGTGTTTTTTTCACCCTTCTTTCCTCCACTGTCCTTTCACTGTGTTTCTGCAATCTGGAACTGAGGCAAGTATAAAGGGGGAAGGTCCCTAGAGAACATCCAACCGGCCTGTGCACTGGGAGGCCTGTGCACGGGGGTGGAGCCATGGAAGCTCATGCTATTTTCAGTGGGGAGGAGCCTGGCCTCTCCTGTTCCTGGGTGGTAACCAGGGATTCAATCTGCGAGGCAAAAAGCCAGCTAAGCAGGACTCTCACTTTGCTGAGAGTCCCTGTTTCTCTTTTTTTCCTTTTTTCACCCAATAAACCCTGTCCTTCTCACCTTTCAAAGTGTCTGCAAACCTAATCGTTCCTTGTCGTGTGACAAGAACCGGTTTTCCTACAGCAGAACTCTCTTCAATAATTTTTCTTTTTTGCCTTAGATATTTCCGTATTCTTGGCCTTTTCCTGATGCCCTTTTTCCTCTCTGCCCGTATTCACTACTTATTTAAAATGCCATCAGGACTCAGTTTAAGATAATGCTATCTCTGACACTTAATTTTTGAGAAAAATAACTGAAATATTTATTAGATTTCGAAAGTGATAACAGCATGCCAATATGTCATGATCACTTCTACACGATTATAATATATAATGATAATGAAAAGTACCTGGAATGAAAATATATTTGGAGCACTAAGCTTAATGCTTTGCACAAAAGCATGTTTTGAAATTAGGTTGATTTGATGCCCTTCCACACAACATTGGAAAAGAGTAGGTATAATTTGTAAAATATTATTCAAATCTCATCAAATGAATAATGAATTGCTCTTGTTAAGACAAAATAGAGACCACAACATTAGAAGATTCTTGTGAGTCTTTCCAGCTGACAGCTGACAGAGCAATAATGAGATCTCACTAACTTTTCATGACTCCTTGAATACTAACATTGATAACATCTTGTTTAATAAGGTTCACACGCCTTGAGATTCTCAGTGTTTTAAATCACATTCTCTAATAATTGTGTCTATTCCTGGCAATATGAACGAAGCACCTTTTTCACTGAGTGAATCTTTGTAAATGTTTTATATTTCGCAGCAGTTTGACTTTATTATTTGAGGGTAATGTAAAACATTTAATGGAAACATTTGGGAAGCTTAAGTTTGTGTAGTTTAGGGAAGATGTATTTGAGAGATAGCAATAATAGCAGTATGAATTAGTGTATGGTGAACAGTGGAACAGATGGAAAATAATTTGATATTTTAAAAATGAAATTTCCCCCAGATTCTAGCAATTATACAGACTAATTGTAAACAATACAGAAAAATCTGTGAGGAATTAAAGCCTCTAATAATGCTACCATGTAGGGGTAATTGAATAGAATATCAAGAGTTTGCTGTGTTCTATTATTTTCATATATTTTATATATATGAAATGATTTCAGAAGTTTATATTTCAGAAGTTTATATTTCAGAATTATATATAATTTCAGAAGTATAATGTTTGATTTATAGTTTTGAAACCTTTTTTCTTAAGTGGCATTATCTCCTAGGCATTTTTTCTTGTTATCTTTTGGAAATACATACACCCATAAAGCATATTTTTTGTTTTCTTTCTAAAACAAATATGATTTTAGTGGTACCATAATGTTATAATTATGATTAATTTATTGACTAATTTTCTAATCTTTGGATACTTCAGAAATTTCTTATATTCTAACATTATTAATAACAAGCATCATTGCTCAAAAATAATTGTTGACATGCTTGATTATTTTATTAGCATGAGTTCTTAGAAATGTACTTAGTAGATCACAAATTATGCATATTTTTAATGCTTTTGAGTTTACTTTCAAATCGCTTTCCCTAATGGTGTACAGAATACACCTTAATCATTTGTTTATGAGAATGCCATTTTCAACTTATACTTACCAATATTGGCTACTATTTCAAAATATCATGCCAACTTCTTACTTTGAAAGGTATACCTTGGATTTAAAATAGAACAAAACAAGGGAATGTATACCATTCATACATATTTGAAAAGCTTACCTCAGCATAATGGTCACACTGTTCCTTCACATATACAATCTTCTTTTTAAAATATCCTTCAGAAAAATCACTCTGTGCTGAATCAAACAAGAGCTGCCCCTACTTGTAGATAATATATATAGTCATTTACACACACAAACACACACACACACACGCATTTTATCCCTGGTGCAGTTGTGTGAATTTAAATGTAGTGAGAACATCAGCTATCAAAAAACCATAATCTTTTTTGCAGTCTATATTTTCCACTCTAAGAACTGGTTACTACTCGACTATGACTGTCTTGTTACTGGAGGAAAGTAGAAAATACGGAATTTTGAGTTTTATGTGCTCACAAAGGGGAAAAGCAAGTGAAGCCACTCATGAACTACTCCCATTACTCCTCAGCCTGTCTGACAACAGAATCAATACTTTTCCTCTCCAAATCAATCACTGAAGATAAAATTGAAGGCATTGTGGTCTGTTTTCTGGCAATTCTATTAAAGATACCAAATGATGAAGCATTCATCACATTAGCAAGTACTTTTACCTAAATAGAGGGTGACTAAATATAAGTCCTTCCTTTAGAGATTTTTGTAGGCAATAGAAAAATAAATGCTATTGTTTCAGTATGCATGTGGCCAAACAATGAGCGGAATCAAGCATTTTCATAATGGAAACGCCAAGGGTAAGATGCCCTCATAGTCCCTGGCTGTAGTTCCCACAGACTACGCTGCAGAGGAGGGAGGCACTCAGCTTGCTCCTGGTCGGTAAAATGGCCCTCAGGAGCCACCCAGAAAGTGGGACGGGTGGCTTTGGTGAGCTCAGGTAAGAAGAGGGTCATTTGGGAGTAGCCTCAGAGGACAGATATGGCTTTAACATTTGTCCTAACATCTGTTTCCCCCTCACCAAAATTTGTGCCTTTGAAAAGTCTGATCTCATCTACCCTAAATGCTTAACATTTCCCTTGAGTTCTCCAAAGAATTTTTGAAAGTTTTAATATTAATGATATGTAATAAAAGAGCAAGATAATGAAGAACAAAATACAGGACCAAGTGGGTGGGATAGGTGGGGGTTGAGGGGCGGAGACATAAGCAGATCTGTGTAATGGAACTCAGCCAAAGGTTTCCTGCTTGTTCTCTGAACTTTGTGTTTGTATTTAGTCAAAGACATTATTCCCACAAGGGGAATGGTTTAACAACTCATCAGCTCTCTTCTCCTCTACAATTGAAGACTTCTCAATTGTACTTCAGTCAAGTACAGAATCTGAGGAAGAGAATGCTTAATAGGCAACCCTAGATCAGTATAAAAGAAATGAGCAAGGTAACCCGCAGAACTGTAAGTGTGATTTTTATGAAACGAGTTCTGTAGTCCTTTGCTTATATTATTAAAAAATGCCTTTGTTATATAACCTTTGTAGTTAAAGTCTAAAGATAACAGACATCTTATAAGGTCTAAATATCCATGAAACCATCACAACACCTATATTATACAAGACAATATTGCACTCATATTACAGAAAATAGAATGAAGAAATAGTAAACTGAATGATTTGACTTGAGTAAAACATTAGCTAATATTTCTTAAGTACTATGTGCCTCACACAATGCTAAATACTTTAAATATATTACAAAAGAATCATATAAAATCAGTATTACTTTATCTTCATAATGTACATTAAATAAGTGGGGCTTAGTTTAGTTACTAAGTTATGATAGTTCATAACTATAAATAACCAGCTCTTTGATTTGAATTAAGGTTCTGTTATGAAGCTTTTCTATAACTATGATTGTTTAACTTTAAGTAAAATTTAGCTCAGTGATTGTGAAAGTTAGAGATAATATCTATTCATCTTTGCAGCTATTTTAATATATTGTTGTTTCAGTATCCTAAAATATACTTTTATTAATGGCTTATTGCAATAATTTATAATGGCTTTCATACCATGCCTTTGGAGGATTCTGATAATTGAACACAGAGGGAGTTTGGTGTTCTCTCTTCTCCTTTAAAACACTTTTTTCTTAAGATCTTTATTCCTCATCCTTGCCAAAATGTCTATCACTTATTCATCTCCTCTTGCTTTAACCATATTTTATGAAGATTAAATTAGAAAAGTGAACCAGATGGGCATGGTAGCTCACACCTGTAATCCCAGCACTTTGGGAGGCTGAAGTGAGCAGATCACATGAGGTCAGGAGTTCGAGACCAGGCTGGACAACGTGGTGAAACCCCGTCTCTACTAAAAATACAAAAAATAGCTGGGCATGGTGGTAGGCACCTGTAATTCCAGCTACTCGGGAGGCTGAGGCAGGAGAATCACTTGAACCTGGGAGGTGAAGGTTGCAGTAAGTCAAGATTGCACCACTGCACTCCAGCCTGGGTGAAAGAATGAGACTGTGTCTCAAAAAAAAAAAAAAAAAAGAAAAGAAAAGAAAAAAAAGAAACCTATGAATGAGGAATTAAGTTAAGGCATGCTTCTTTCAAATCAATATTAACACATCTAATTTGATCAATTTATAACTCTTAATAAGTTGTCTTGTAAAAGTCAATACTAAGGTTTCAAGTTAGGTCTATATTGCGGTATACTTTATTCGATGTCATTACAAGCACCTTGAATAATATGTCCCATTTCATAGAAGTCAAATCAATAGTTGTGGAACTAATTAATACAAACAAACTCTTACTAAATGACTTTATATGTGTGCCACTTAGCAAAGGCCCAGCATATAACTGTTGGCTATTACTGTTAGCCAGTATAATAGCAACATATCTTGAAATGTTTTACAATCTAATGGGGAAGATTGAATATGTGCAGAGACACATATGGCTCTCAAATACTTCCTCTTTATTCTCCAGCTTTCTTGAGGTATGATTGAAAAAAAAATGGATATGTTTAAAGTGTACAACGTGACGTTTTCATGTACATATACATTGTGAAATGTTTACCTCACTCAACCTAATTAACACACCCATCACCTCACATAGTAACAATTTCTACAATTTCTATGAATGTGTGTTGGGAACGTTTAAGATCTACTTAACAAATTTCAAGTGTACAATGTGGTATCTACTATGGTAAGTAGTCACCATGCTGTACATTTAATCTGCAGAACTCATTCATCTTGTATAACTGAATTGTGTAACAGTGACCAGTAACTCCCCATGACTCTCTCTTTTCATTCTACTCTTTGCTTCTGTAAGTTTGACTTTTGTAGATTTCATATACAAGTGAGATTATGCAGTAATTGTTATTTTATTTCGGCTTATTTTACTTAGCAAGGTTCTCTAGTTTCATTGATGTTGTTGAAAATTACAGGAGTTTATTTTTAAAGCAGAGTAATATCCCATAGTGTATAGCAAACACTTTTTAAATAATCAGGGAAATAAAATGTCATTTGCATAATTACACTTGTTTTTTGCATTTGGTCCATTTTCCCCATTAAATTGTAAAACATTCCAAGATATAAGTTGTAATTATGTTTGCTTATAGTTTATTGGATTAAAAA
The DNA here is from genome assembly GCF_000951035.1 of Colobus angolensis palliatus. Classification (NCBI taxonomy): domain Eukaryota; kingdom Metazoa; phylum Chordata; class Mammalia; order Primates; family Cercopithecidae; genus Colobus; species Colobus angolensis. The sequence continues at coordinate 3,580,905 of NW_012117088.1, forward strand.
TATTCTAAATGTTTAGGATTCATTTTATAAATCCACACAATCATTCTTATGAAATATAAAGCTTTGTGATAGTCAACCAATCGACTTTAACTTTTAGGAATAGTGTTTCTCGGTGTGTTTGAGGCCCATCAACCAGTTTTTTTTTCAGAATAACCTGAGGCATGTTAAGAAGTGTGGTTTTGGGAGAAAACGTTCTTAAGTGAAGCTTCTAATTTTAAATGTTTTAACTTAAAAAATTCTTCATAAGTAAAGTTGGTTCTACTTGCTCTTTCTTATTTTATATAAAAATATTAGATTTACTTAGCCTATCAAATTGCAGTTATCATTGTCCAAAGTGTTTCGGTGTAAATACAGGTATAATCTTATTTATGAGCCATGGATAGTTTATAGTCCAAACTTTTGTGTTTACAATTTGGAAAAAAATATTCTATTCCTAGAAGAGAGATCCACAGCTACGTGCTTCAGAAAATACCAAGGATGTTTTCAGCAATGCAGGATAGCCCCTTGACAAGCTAACTACATCAGCATCTCTGAGATGGGCCCCAAGAGTACTTATTTTAGACAAACTAGTGATTTTTACTCACACTAAACTCAGAGAAACAGCTATTTCTTTGCTGTGGAGCTCAGAGCTGTGATTTGTTAGTCAGAGCGTCCCAGAGGGGAGGCAGCGCCAGCTATTAGCTAGTACTACTACAAGTCCTTCTGCAGTGGGTGATTCTTTGGTAAGATAATGCAGTCCATGTCAAGGTCACAGACATTCCGAGACTCTGAAAGGTGCTCTACCAGCCCAGACTCCCTTCCACCACATGTCCCTGGAGGGCAGGGTTTTGAAATTGTCGTGCATAAGAAAGGATCATTACAAAACAGAAGACCTCAAATTGATGCCTTGAAAACAGATGATTGCTGTATTTAATTACTACCCTAGGTCTCTCTGAATTATGAAGACTCCATGTGGCCAAAGAATGAGCAGTAAACAAAGAATTATAACTAAATTAACCAATTAACTCAGACAGAAAACCTTTTTATGGTTTCTTTATGTCAATAACAGAGAAACCTAAAATCTTGCTGGAGTCAATCAGTATCATCAGGCTGTTGCCAATGATTATCATTCAGTAAATGTATGGACATGGTGACCATATATCACAGTTAGCCTGGTTTTGATACAAGGCTGAGTTTTTGATTTAGTGATTAGCGATCAGCTATAAACTGTATGACAAACAAACCTTCTTTCCCTTTTCATAGTGCCCTGGTTTTATGTGAATATCTAGTGTACAGATACACCTGTACAGAAGATTGAGCAGACTATGACACATCTTTGAATTTGTGTGGATATTCTTAAAATCAAATGTATAACCTGTTTGACTTATGGCAATTAATTTGCCAGGAAAATGCTTTTTATTTAACTGAAGTTTCTGGTAATTTGAATCTGACCCTTTAAAATCTCCTTGTGCTATATATATGGATTTTATTTTAAACACTAGCGTGAAGGTGAATCAGAAGCACTGTATGACTCAGGTCCTCTAGGCATTGAGCTATAAAAGTGGGGTCCCATTTATAATTGGAACTAAAGTAGTTTTGCTTGTAGTTTAAAGACTTTTGGAAGGAACTGAATAGAAAAGTAAATGGCCTAAGCACTCTGAAAGCAGATGATAGAAGACAGTTTGACAAGAAAAGGCAGATAAAAAGACAGGCAAAATGATTTTACTTTATACCAGGAAAGACTTTGGCACTTTCCATTTAAAAGGCTCTTTGTGACCATTAATTAGTTAATCCTAATACCCTCTTGGTAGAACACATCAGCATTATTATCACTTGCTGCAGCAAAACTTGAAATACTGGAAGATTAAGGGGCTTTAGCAAGAATTGAAAGCTAATGAATGGCACAGTAAGAATTAGAACTGAGTGTCTGTTGGGCAATTCTATTTGGAGTCCAGCAGGCCACAGTCTCTGCATTGCAGTCAACATACCACTCTATGATTACAGAAGAGCACTCTGAGGAATGCCGAAGTCTGATAAGGAAAGATCAGCTCAAACAACTTGGAAAGCTAAATGGAATGTGTAAAGTCCATGAAGGCATGGAGATGCTGTGTTTGCCTCAGAACTTCTTCCCTCAGAACTTCTTTGCCTCAGAACTTTGCTTCAGAGAAAGACAGGTTCAGTTTCCCCTGAAAGGAAACATGTTCTAAAGAAAATAAGCAATTGGTCTTAGTAAGAGACTATACATTTGTATCAACTTATAGCAAAGAGCAATAGAGAGGGACCCAGGGAACAAAGTTTTTTTTTTATGCTTTGAGCTGCATTTATTCAGAAGAATTATAGCTCTCTTTGGAACAAATAGTTCACTGAGATCTCATCAGAAGAAAAACTCAGTGCAACTTTTAAAAAGTTGAGAACTTTTAAGAGCTTTAAAATCCGAGAAGAAACTTGTTACCTTAAAAAAAGGTCAGAATTAGTCAACTGTCTGTTCTTGTACCTCATACTAACGAGTAAATTTTGAGTCAGTCCCCTGAAAAAACACAATGACAAAATGCTATTAAGCAGATCGTAGGAAATAAGATTAGATGACAAAATTTTCTACAATTTTCAAATAGTCTTAGTCCTCCCTTGATAGCCAACAAGTTTTCTTACTTTATATTATCTTGGGATGTGGAGTTCTTTAGAAGAAATGATGGACTCCTGATTCATAATCATAGCAAAACAAATGTCAGTTGTATTACAGATTTAAGTGAAAAAATAAAAGCACTGGAAGAAAATACATATGACTAAATAATTTGAAGGGAGAAAATACTTGCTTAAGCTTGTCACATAAATAGACACAAGAAACATATTAATGTTTTCTATGTAAATAAAATTAAAAGATAATTTGGAGTCATATTTTCAATGTATTATTCTTATCTTTAATGGATTATATTAGTTCTACAAAGGAGGCTAAGACAAGTTCCAAGAAGCACTATTAGTTGGAGGAATCTTTGTGGATATGACAACCTTGGTGCTTATTTCAGGACCAGAGGCTTTGGGCTAAGCTTAAAGCTGCATTTTTTGGATGAATTAATCACAGCTTCATTCAATGAAGAAAGCTAACATAATATATACACTTATTTTATATGTATATATATATTTTTATTTTCAAGTTCCAGGGTACATGTGCAGAATGTGCAGGTTTGTTATAGAGGTAAACATGTGCCATGGTGTTTTGCTGCACCTATCAACCCATCCCCTAGGTATTAAGCCCAGCATGCATTAGCTATTTTTCCTAATGCTCTCCCTCCCCTCACAGGCCCCAGTGTGTGGTGTTCCCCTCCCTGTGTCCATGTGTTCTCAATGTTCAGCTCCCAAACATGCTATGTTTGGTTTTCTGTTCTTGCATTAGTTTGCTGAGGATAATGGCTTGCAGCTTCATCCATGTCCCTGCAAAGGACATGATCTTTCATTTTTATGGCTACCTAGTATTCCATGATGTATATGTGCCACAGTTCCTTTATCCAGTCTATTATTGATGGGCATTTGGGTTGATTCTATGTCTTTGCTATTGTGAATAGTGCTGCAATGAATATACACATGCATGCATTTTATATTCCTTTGGGTATATACCCAGTAATGGGATTGCTGGGTCAAGTGGTATTTCTGGTTCTAGATCTTTGAGGAATTGCCACACCATCTCCCACTATGGTTGAACTAATTCACATTCCCACCAACGGGTAAAAGCCTTCCTATTTCTCCGCAACCTTGCCAGTATGTGTTGTTTCTTGACTTTCTAAAGCTGCTTTTTGATGACACCCCATCCTTGCTTCTACCACTTCCCTAAGGGCCCCAGACAAGATAATCCTGCGAATATGTATTCAAAAAGTACTGGAGAACCAATTCATCTTTGGGGAGTAAGAATCGCCTTTATTAAAGGATTAATATTTACAAGTTGTATTTTTATTAGGTGTCAGCAGATATGACTTGCTCTTATGAAGTAGAAATTAGAGTCTTCTTCCAAATTAGTAAATTGTGTTAGGCATCCTTGCATCGTGTATTATATCTACACAATTTAATCCCAAACCTATCTTCTTCAGATTAAGAAACTGACACAATTCCCACCAATATATTTATTTACCTAAAGAGACATTCAATGTGACACTATAATTTTCCACTGCCATATCCTTATGAATCTCTAAGATGCATTTATCTGAGTTTTTGTGACTCAGAGAGAATTTTGAAATGGACAGTATGGATTCACATAGGACTACGGTTATCATTCTTTAACATGCATCAGTCTCTCCTGGAGGACTTACTATAACGTATATTTCCAGGTCTTAACCCCCAGAATTTCTAATTCAGCAGGTCTGGGGGATGGTTTGAATTTGTGCTTTTAATAAACGTCCATGTAATGTCAACACTGACAATCTGGAGAGTGTATTTTAGAAGTATTAGAGAAATAAGCAACAAAGTAAGAACTCACATATTCCACCTAATATTTCCAACACCATGGGACACAAATATATTTAAAGCAGACATCCAGAAAACATATGTCTTACAATTTACACAAGTACAAATCTATTGATTTATGATATGGCAATGGAAATGTAATGTGGTGATACAGCTATCTATGAAATAACTTCTTTATATGGCTTTTACAAATTTTATAGTTTAAAGTAATGAAGACATGGATTCCAAAGTTTAGAATAAAATGAAGTAATTTATCAAGATTGTAGTGAAGCCAACTTGTCTTCAGTTCAGCATTATTAAATATTTTAGTGAAATTAAATAGTAGATGGCACAAATGAGAGTAATTAAATGAGAATTCTCTTTTTACTTCTTATGTCATTATTTGAAAATCATTTTTTTTCCTTTAATTTCTGGAATCAGCCATTTAATACTATTGCAAGCCATCAGTTTCTTATTTGAAGCCTAATAAACTTTCAGAAATTTTGTATCTTTGTCAGTATTATGGATAACAGTTACTCATTACCTTGTGGGTGTACTTAATTAGATTAGTAAAATTTTAACCTTTTCAAAGATCATACTTCTGTAATGCCTCTCCTTAAATGAACAAGAAAATATTTTGAAGTTGAAAAGCAGATTTCAAACACTAAGGAAAAATATAAATGCACGAGGAAAGTCCAGCTAAGGCTTCTGTGTGTCTGTTTACATTATTTAGTAACTGACTAGAGTGCAGGGCATTCTCATTTTCCCTCAGTTATTGGGCTGGTGCAAAAGTAATTGTGGTTTTTGCTGTTACTTTAAATAAATCAGTTGTGTGTGTATGTGTGTACTCATATATGTGTGCATAAGTGTGTATAGGAACACATGCATGTATATGTGTGTGGTGGGGTACCTGGCCACAGGCAATCAGGGCAAATTTTTCTTCTCTAAATTGTTATGAATATAATCATTATAGATTTCTTTTGGGATACAATTTTATAACAATAGTGATTATGACCACTTTTCCTCTTTATGACCAGTGGTAGTAAATGAGTGATTCTGTGTTTTTACCTATTTATTCCTAAAAAATCCTAATAAATGCTTTATCATTTTTATAACAGCAAAACCTTGGCTCATTTTACAATTTCTAATAGCATCTACCTGATTATGCCTTTACCTATAGGAACAGGCATTTAGTTGGTTAGTGTGCTTGAAATGGATGACTTCTTGTTCTATTTCGGGGATCATTTCTCTCATCATTCATTAGGCCTAGAAATCTAATGTTGTAGGAAATACCTTTTCCTCCTTCTGATTTCCTAGATGAAAGGTTTTGACACCCTCCTTGCCTTTCACTGCCCTTTTATTCACTCTGCTTCTGTTTGAGTTATCCGAAGCCATGTTCCCGTTTGGAAACATCTGGACCAGCTCTGTTCTGCTCTATCTCTGTTCCTCTAGGGAGCAAGATGCCTGCAGTGAGTGGCAGTTTTGCTGCACTCCAGGGAGAACAAGCTCTTCTTGAGGGAAGCATCTCCAGTCTTGTACTGCCTTAATGAAGTGGTTAAATATAAAGAATTCTGGAGCTCAGGATTAGCAGGCCCTCTTTGTTGTTGACAGTCCCACAGTCAAGACTTCTAATTTTGCCTCTATCAGTAAGGAGGGAGAAACTTTGCTTCATAACTGGAGTAGGAAAGGGAGGTACTATTTGTTGTGCCTACTACTGCAGACCACAATGCTAAGGATAAATCTCATCCTAGTCTTCCATCCCTATGGGAGCTTATGGTTTTTGTATTATTCCTAAATCCTTCTGTGTATTTCCCTTCCCATAAAGGTATGGTTTAAAGATGTCTTTCATTTTCTCTCTCCACTATATATGTATGTATGTATAGATATCCATGGTATAATGTGATATGTAGATATATATATGTGTGTAACCTTCTTTGTCTAGCTTTTCTTAGATACTGCCTTCCTTCATGCTATCTTCCTTTCAGTGGCAACTCCCTACCTAGATCATTCCTCATCGACCTGGCCAAACTATGACAACTTTTTCCTCTACTTAACTATTTACTCCTGGGAAAAACCAATGTTTGATATCTAATACAAATAGAAGAGGCATCAATAAATAAGAACAAGAAAGAAAACAACATCAAAAATGAATCAGGATAATAAAGATACTATTTCTAATTACCAATTAAAATATATATTGGTCAATAAATGGATTGGGACACCTGAGTAGACTTGAAAAAAATAGGTCTCTACATTACACTTTACACAAGATAAATGCCAGGTAGACTAAGTAATTAAAATAATAACCATAAATCATAATATAGAATATAAAAGGGAATAAAAAATTGCAAAGTTAAGAAAGAAATGAGAAATTTATAATATTGAGTTGAATATGAGACAATGCTCAAAATCATAAAGGAAAGTATTTTGTAAATTGTAACAAAATAATCTTCAAATTGTGCAGAGCTAAATGTCTCAATCGATAGGAATTGGACATTATTTGTCAAAATGACAAATGCATACATTCTTCTTTACATTAGCAATTCCTGTCCTGTGATTCTTTTCACAAATATACTGGCATTTTTAACAAAGCTACATCTAAAAGAACATTCATTTTAGCATGGCTTATAAATACAAAATATTGGAGAGTAAATACAAAATATTGGAGAGTATAACTGTCTTTCCAAAAAGGATTGATTAATTTTTGGTATGCAATTGGAGATAAATACAGCAGTTTTAAAAATGAGGAAGCTTGATGTTATAGATTGATTTAACTTGTGAATTAGGGAAAATTACAGTGTAGAACAATAGATGTAGTATGTTATCTCTTAGGTAACGAAGATGAATATGGAAACAAAAAAGATAAATATATATACAGTTCTATAAGAATACATAAGATATCAGTAATTGTGGTTCATCTAGTGAGAAGATAGTGAACAAGGAAATTGGAATGAGAGGGATATTGTCCATCACATAATTTTTGGAACAGTATATAATTTCAGAGAATTAAAAGTTCTTATTATATATGTATTATTTCATTCTTGTTATGTATGTATTACGTATTAAAATGAGTATTTTAAAAGGACAAGTCTGTATCTATAAACTCCCTCTGAAAATTACATAAGATCTTAAGCTTATTTATAACCATCTACTCCATTTTTCTCCATTTCCCAGGATTTGTTGAAAATATCTGCAGTTTTGGCTCTAGAATTGTATTAACTTTAAATTAAAAACACCTGGAACATGTTGCCACATATTAACAAAAGCTATGTGTAAAGATTTGGTAAGATGCCAGGTCTGTAACTAAGATATTTGTATCTATTGGACATATGAATGTCAGTTTTACCCCTGACTCTGAAGTTGCCACTATTAAGTATGAGAGCAGCTCTGTCTGAGCATAGGTACGTGGGGTACACCTGGTATAGAAGGATTCCACAGATAGTTTAGGGAGATAATATTTAATGATATATAATTTAAAGAAACCTTTAGAAAACTTGGCAAGAGTATTAATCATTATTGCTTAGTCTACAAACGTTGGATTTCAGAGAAATCTACAGGATCACTGTAACCAAATCTTGCCGGTCTATATGACCTCACATTACTCAATTACTTTACTTCTCTTTCTATCTGTGCCGCTCCTACAAACTTGGTTTCCTGTCTTCCTTCTCATTCCACTAGCTGTCTTCACAGTGCATTTCCATCACCTGCTGGGGTAGATTTAAGAAAAGAACACACTGCTTTTTAGCTTACCCCCTCAAGAGGTGGAGTCTACTGCTGCATTCTTTACATCAGAGCCGGCCTTGAGCTTTCTTTGACCTATTGGGCGGCAATGATGTGCAAGTTCATAGCCTGTGCTTCAAGAGACCTTGCTTTCCTGCTGCTAATGAAACCCTGTGAACAACATGACCAAAAGCAGGCTAGTCTCCTGGTTGATGGAAGATATGTGGCCCACGAGCCTTCTCTGCCCCAGCATACAGTTGGTGAAAACTCAAAGAGCTGTCTAGTGGACCGGAAGTTGACCATAGGCACATGATGAGTCTAGCTAAACCAGTAGCATCACTCAGCTATACCTGGCCCAGGTGCCTACCCACAGAATCATGATGTAATTTTATGGCTGTTGTTTTAAACCACTGAGTTGGAGGGTGGTTTCTTATGCAGCAACAGCTTATTGCTACATTACCCTCCAGGGAGAGCCCTCTGACTGGTTTCTCATCTTTAATGTCAGTAACTAGTATCAACTTAATGAATGATCTTTCACAATACTTTTCAGATACACACACACACACACACTCATAGAGTGAGCAATTTTCTTTTTTTTTTATTTCTCAGAATTTAGGCACAAGTTCATCATCCCTATTTCTATTCTTCCGCTGCCCTATCTTTTCCTTCCCACTACCGCATATTTCTTTACTGGCAAGATTCGTCTGCTACAGAGAGTTTCTTGATTCTAATCACCTCATTCATTATCACTTTGCTCTAGTTAGTTATCTAGTATACAGATTATACTAAACTGTCTTGGAGTTGTTGACATGTCATGTTGTAACAATTTTCTAGGCCAGAATTTCTTATATTGGGTTCTGAGAAACAGTATTAACAATTAAGACATTAATAATACTTTTTCAAAGAAATAGTTGTTTTGATTAAATACATCTAGGGTATATTGGGGTGAATAATAAGTTGTGTTGTGTGTGTGTGTGTTGTTTTTGTTTTTTGGGTTTTGTTTTTGTTTGTCTTTTATTTTTAAATTCTTTCCTTGATAACATTGTGTGAATTGTTAACCACCAAGGAAGTATAGCAGGCCCCACAGTATCTCAACTATGGAACCGTTAACATTTTACTCAATAGATTTTAGGAAATGTTACCTTAATATTACCTTAGGCTTAAATACATAAAATTCGCTGTTAAACAAGACGTTTAGTCTTTAAACGCCTGTGTGAGGAAAAACAAGAAAGAGAATTCATTAATGATATAGAAACTAAAGACCCTTTAAATTTTTTTCCTAAAATTTAGTACTGTGAATTTCTAGACTATGAAATTTCCTTTGGATTTTAGGTTATCTTGTATTTGCTTTTGTGACTGAAACAGATATTTTAAATAAGATATTGGTTAATCCCTGATTCCATGACTTCAGTAACCCCCATATGCACTGGAAGACATGTATAAACATAATAGTTCTGTAAAAAGTTAATTTTATGTGTAACAGACTTAAACTGTGTCCACAGCACCCTCATTTGACTCCAGATTGATTATAGGTACAACCAGCATCTTGATCCCCTCACACCTTAAGGAGAGCCTGGGCAGCCAGGGCTCCAGGCCCACCCCTTCTGCCCACATCAGCATTTTATCCATTTACTCAATATGCTGTACAAGTTGTATCATTTTCTAGACATGCTATGAATAAAACATTTTGGAACCACTAATTTCCAAACTTCAGTAGGCTCAAGTTTCACCTGGTAAACTTGGGAAAACACAAGCCCTGGGGCCCTTCCCAGAGTTTCTGATTTAGTCAGTGAGTAGTGGAGCCAGAAATCCACATAACAAATGCGCACCTCAGATGTTTCTCAGGCAGATGGTCCAAGGACCTCCTGTTGAAAAAAAAAAAAAAACTGGTCGACCAGTAGTCAGTATCTGTTAACAGGAGAAAGGAACATACAATTTTCCTTCCTTTGAAACTTCTTTACCGTCATTCTCTAGATGTGGTAATGCTCCAGGGCTCCTTTCTGCATTTCCTTCTCCCTTCCTAGGTGACCTAGTTTGGTAGCTTGGCTTTAAACACTGTCTACATCCTGATGGCCCCAAAGTTTATATTTCCAGTCGTGACCACTTTAGTGAACTCTGAAATTGGTTATATAATTTCTGCTTATCATCTCCGTTTGAATTTATAATAAGTAGTTCGATGTGCCATGTCCAAAACTAAATTTTTACTTTTATCCCCAAATCTTTTCCCCTCTATGAGTTTCCACTTTAATTAATGGCATTGCTTTCTTCATTCTCAATTGTTCTGGTCAAAAATTTTGGTGTCATTCTTACCGCTGTACTTTTTTTTTCTTTCTTCCCACAAGTAAACCATCAATATAGCACCTCAGTTCTGTCTTCGAAATGTATTCGGAATTGTAACTATCTCATTATCTCTACAGCAACCCTCTAATCTATCCCCTGTTCTCCCTGCTCTCCAACCCCTCTGTTGCACCCAGAGTGGGTCATTTAAAATGCAAGTGAAATTGATCACCTTACCCCTCCACTCAAACCTTCCAAAGGCTCCCATCTCACTCAGAATGTGACCCAAAGATTTCATCATGGCCTAAGAGGCTTTACGTGATATAGCTCCCTGGAATATTTTTTTTCTTATTGCTCATCTCTGCCATTCTCCCTCTCACTCTCACCTCTGCTGCCACATTGGCTCCTTTTATGTCAAGTTCACATGCCACTCAGGCTCCCAGCTGCACCTTTGCACTCACGGGTTCCTCTGCATGAATTACTCTCAGATATCCTTCAGGTCTCTGACAAATGCCACCTTCTTAGAGGGGCCTTTCCTTGTTACACCAATATCATTCTGTAGGACTCTTATATTTTTGATCACATCTATTAATCGGTTGACATATTAATTTTTTTATCTGTATCTCTCCAAAGTAATCTCTGTAAGAGTAGGAAATTTACCTATATGATTCATTGCTATAGCCCCAGCATCTAGAAATGTGCATGTTTCGATTAGTAAGTCCATAAATGATCATATCAAATACATATTTAGTGAATATTATAGTATCATTCATTCACATTGAAATACACTATTAGACAGAACCTCTCTCAGACACATGTCAAGGGCAACAGCTGTGAATTGGACATATGACAATTAAGGTAAATTGACAGTACTTGATTGCTGGACCTTGTCCACCCTCCACTTTGCTCCCGCATCCATGCTATCGCCAGTGTAAATGCCTCCTGGCAGACTAAACTGCATTCTGTTAAAGGTATTCAGAATGCACACTTGAATAATATATGGAGATATAAAAAATGATAACTGCATTATCAGAAGTTCTAAAGTAAACTATTAAAAATGTTGTCATTCAACATTTCAGGTTCTTGCTCATAAATACATTTTTCAAATGTGTATAGAGCTCAAGGCTTGATGAAAACAGTATATGTTCAAACATTTGATGTGGCAGAATTATTGTTGCTGTGAATGCTTTTTAAAAATCTCTGACTTTTGGCACTCACAATTTGTTTTTTTCTAACACTTGGAAACTCAGCACTGAACAATTTAGTCTTATTCTGAATTATCCCATAATATATTGAACAATTTGAATGGATATGTAAACTGAGCTGTTCCAGTCATACCATAATAAATAGTGCAACATTATAGTTGCATTATATAAATACTATCATTTCTTGAATTTGGGCATGCATTTGTTCTTTTGCAGTGCTGAAAAGATGGGTAGGAGGATTGAATTTGCTATGTTAATGAAATTTTCTACACTGCAACTACTTCCTTGCACAGTTTTATATTTTGTAAAGGTGATAAATTACTAAACATATGCTATGTGACTTGAAGTTGTTTGGTGAAGAGGATGAGATTGATGAGCCCAGATGGGCTCTTCCAATGAAGACAGAAACCCAGGATGGTTCAAATTTTAATGAGGTCTGCTAATAAGATGTATGTAGAGAAGAGGAAGACTTAAGATCTTTCTAAAAATCATTTATTCATTCACCAATATGTGTTATGTGCCTATGTGCTAGAACATGTATTAGAAGCTAGAAACTCATTGATGAATGAGACAGTCCTGGCTCTCAGAGAACTTACATTGTACTCAAGGCTCTCTCAATATTGGGAATTATTATGGGAAAATTCTACGTATGCATACATAGATGTCTGAGCAAACTGGGATTTGAAGGCAAAGGAACTCTATTATTTTCCAAGCTATTCCCACTGAAAGCACTCACCATTTTGTCCATTTCCTGATGGTCAGCAAGCGTTTTTCTCTTCCATTCTGTATGTCCCGCAAAGAACCAACATAGACCATTACTCTTTCCTATGCTTTGGAGAGCTTTATGTCATAGTGCTTATTTATGACAATATTTTATTTCTTTTGCAGTTCTTGGTGCTTTTGAAACTTAGTTCTTACCTAATCTTAAATTCTGCCAATGTGTAAGATATCTTTAAAACCATCATGTAAATAATCTGTTTTGCTTTCAATCAACAACGCATAATTCATTTATCTGGTCACCAATGGACAGTGTTTGCTTCCTAAATTTGCATATGTGAAATTCCTTTCAAAAACAAAATTGTAGAACTGTCTGCCACTGTGGTCAGCTACCTGATGACCATATTATACGATGTATATGGTACAAGAAGCTGGATAGGGAATATTTCAACTGCAAACCCTAATTACTGCTTTTAGTTTTAAAGAGCATAAAAATATTTCTCATATGTCTCCCTCTGACAAGAAAATAACTCCTTTCTTGATTTGAAGAAAAGCTTGACCCAGTGATATCTTAGACAAATGGTTTGATTTCCTAGTGCTTTGAATCTGATAAAGTAATTATTTGACCTAATCATTTGTTTGTAAATAGCAAAAAATAATAATTGAAGCTAAATGATGCCATCACATTGAGTAAAAGTCAAGGCCCTTATAGGTCCCCATCCGGCTTGCATGTGAGACCCTAACAGTAGTGTGCATTAGAAAGGAGCTGTTTACAATTTTCCCCAAACATAAGTACTAATAAAAGTTTATTATCTTACCAAATCATAGTTACTAGATGCTGTGCGTGCTTGCAGGTCAACTCACTAATTGTTGCACCCAGCATGCGCCAATCCCCAAATAGAATTATATTTTTAACAGTTTCATCATTTGCCTTCATCAGTCATCCCGATGGGGAGGTTTCCAGTAGTAACACCAAAGCACTTTTTCAACCTTTTTCCAAGTGACAGTTTTCCATCTCAAAAAAAAAAAAAAAAACAAAAGAGCCAGAGAGTTTCTTCTAATATTGGAAATATTTAAAATTTAATGATTTAATGTTTCAACTGTCTTTGTTCAGTTAGAAATATCCAGAGGACATAAATAGGTCAGTAGCACAATGGTGGTATTTATATTCACTCAGAAGTTTAGAAAATATCACTAGTTCATTTAAAAAAAGAAAAGAAGAAAGCAAAAGCAACCGCATATTGTTCTGAGTCACCAGACAAATATTATTTCAATCTTGTTCTGAGTCACCAGACAAATATTATTTCAATCTCCTTTGTCTCATTTTGCCTTTCACTTCTTTGAATCTCTTAGCAACCATCATTTTTATGCCTAGAAACAAAAAATATTCTGGTATGAAGTATTTGAGTAGATTGTTGGTTTGTTTTTCTTTAAATAGATCCAGATTCATTCTGGTTAGAATAATGGAAGGGAAACAAGGTTATATTGCCTCTTTCCTGGGATGGTAATAAAAACAATCTTCAAAATATAATTGGAAGCATAGCAGTGCAAGCAGCATCTTCTAGAAATAGTGAGAACACAGGACTCCTGAGCCTCCCTAGACCTAATTACTGCTAAATTGGAAAAAGTATCTGGAATTGCTTTTGATAGTGAATTAGATGAGCTACAGATCAATGCAATTTTATTAGTTCTGGGTATTTAGAACTATGCATATCCCAAGTTGTTTCTCAGCATCAAAAATAATATAATTTCAAAAACTGTATTATTACCAAAACAGACCAGGATAGAAAGAAATAGTGCTAAAGGAAAAGTGGGAGATTGGCCACTAATCTAAGTGACCTCTGCAGTCAGAGGAACAGGCTCCTAACAAGTTCTGGCACCTACCAGCTGTGTATGTTTGGTAAGTTATTTAGTATGTCTGCTGCTTTTCCAAGAAAATTGAGCCAGTAGTGGCTACCTCATGGAACTATTGTGAAAGACGTTTTTTCTTTAAAAAAAAAAAAAAAAAAAAATTTCATGGAGTAGTTTGCCTAGTTCCTCATAACCAGTACATGCTTAATACATTTTTATTATTATTTTGTACTTTCTGTAGCCACTACTGTATACCCCCAAACCCCACCCTTATCCGAACATTAGTTATAGTCATGTACCTATCAATCCACCATAATGATTTCCCATAGGTTTCGCTTGTCCTCTATGACTCATGTAGACCAACAACTTATCATTACAAGTTGAAAATCAAATTCATGATACTTTCTTCTCAACTGGCTGTTCCTCCTTCCACATCCCTCCGAACTCCTAATGGTGTGTTTCTGCTATGCTCTCCAGCCCCTAGAATCTTCTAGCACCGTTCCTTTCCTGAATTCCTCATAGTCACCCAACCACCCAATGTGGTTAAGTATACCTCTAAAATATATTTCCTTTCCATCCCTTCTTCACAGTTCATCCTCATTGCTACTTGCCACATTTTACAATTTGTTATCTGCACTAAGGATTATGGAAATAACCATTCGCCTGATTTCACAGTCTGTAGGCATTGTCTCCCTGAAATCTGCCATTGTTACAATGGCATTCTTCATAGAGGAAAGTTCAGATTGTATTATTTGTCTTCTCAAAATCTTTTCACATCTTCCCACTGCCTGTCTACTGAATCAGATAAAATCACCCTAGCTTGACCTATCAGACAGCATGAACACTATTTTTCCCCACCATTTCCCTACAGAACACTTAATTTATGTATGCTTTAAGTTAATATATTTCATTAGAATTTGAGTCTGCATGTTTGCCTTCCATCTCCTGCTTTTGCTTAGGCTGTTCCTCTACCTAGAATGCCCTTCCTCCAACCCTACCCATCAAAAATTGAATACATGCTTTAATATCCTTTTATTCATGTGAACATTTTAGTCCTCTTTTCTAAATCATTGTATCTGCCATAAATGTATTTATCTTCATTATGGCACTATCAATGATGATAGTATTTAATACATCAACACAGTTCTTTGCTACTTATAGGTTTGCCTTGTATATTACTTTATTTATAAAATGATGTATATTCTATTATGTGTTGCTAATTTGCATTTTAATTGGTATTCCTAGTGATATTGCTTTTGCCCTAAAAAGCATTTTTTCTCTCTTTATTGAGCCTTTATGAGGAGAAAAGAATTTGTACTATAACTCAGAGAGATGGTTATAAATTAGAGAAAACTGCAAAAGTACATAGATTCCCAGTAGTCATTGTGTGTGTGTGTGTGTGTGTGTGTAATGCCTGGTCTAAGGCCTATTTTGTGCTGGCTGTTAGTTGGATAAGAAACGTATGAAATAAATACCTTTACAAATAGTAATTTACTTTAGCTCTGATGAATGCCAGTAATGAGCCTGAATATAATGAGGAAGCAATGGCAGAAACAGTGATAGAAGCAAGATTAGAACAAATAGCAGTTGTTTTAGAAGGTAGAAAAACAAAACAGTGAAGTTTAATACAAAAAAGAAAAAAATTTCTAGAGAGTAATATTTACAAAAAGAAGTTATACAATGCCTGCAAAAATATAAATGGATTTAAAGTGTGATACAAAAACAGGAGTCAAAACATTGTAAGATTTTATGTTCAGTGAAAAATGAGTTGATTAAACCAAATGTGATATACACACTCACTAGAATACCATTCATCCTAAAAGAAGAAGGAAATAATGGCACGTGCTACAACATGGATGTGTTGTAAGTGCATTAAGCCAGTAATAAATAGATGCATACTATATGATTTCACTTCTATGTGTATACAGTAGTGAAGTTCATCAAGACAGAAAGCAGAATGATGGTTACCGGGATCTAGAGAGAGGGGTAAAAGGGAGTTGTTGTTAAGTGAGTACAGAGTTTCAGTTTTGCAAAATAAATAAGTTCTGGAGGTCTGTTTCATAGCAATGTGAATATATTGAAAACTACTGAACTTTATGCTTAAAATTTGTTAAAGTGGCAAATTTTACTTCACGTATTTTTTGCCATATACACCAAAAACATCACCCTGCAGAGTTCTTACTTTTGTCCAAAGGCCCAGTGCTACACATGTAATATTCTTTCTTGCTAGTGTCTCCATTGCATTCTCATTAATGACCACTCTGGCATCTTTGTTACTCTTCAAATACACTTAGCACACTCCAGCCCTAGGCCTTTGCACTTGACGTTCTGTTCTTCCCAGTTTATTTGTTTCAACTGCTGCTTACTTCAAGTCCTGGTCAAATACAACTTCCTTAGAAAGTCCTTTCTTGATCATCTGGTATGCAATCTAAATCATTTTCTATTTCTCTACCCTGGTTTGTTTTTGGTGTTACTTGCCACCACCTGAGAAATATATTTATTTGTTTATTTTCTGTTTTTCCCATTGGAATGTGAATGTCATTTAAGACCTTGTCTTATTGATTGTTCATTGTTTCAGACCCAAGTTCTGTAGTAGTGTCTGGTATATGTTCACTATGAGTAGCTATTTCAAATCATCCTGTCCTCTGCTCCCATCCCCTGCTCCCATCCTCCATCACCCTTTCCAACCCCTTTTAAAATAAAGGAGACAAGTTCTTTAATTCTAAAATATTTAACCTTGGGAAAGTAATGAGCTATAACTTATATTTACAAGAAGGAGTATGATAGGGATATGTTTGAAGATAGGTTTTGATAGAAATATGAGACTTGGACTTAACATTCTCTGTCTATATACAGAGGGGTGGGTTACTTTGAGAACAAAAGATATGTTGGGATTTTTTATTTATGTCATAATTTCTAATAATTTATCTAATACAGAAACATATCCTGAAAGCCTAAATTTGTTCTCAATATTATGATTTAAAAGTTGACATTAGTGTATGCATTATAATAATCTTTTAAATCCAAGAATATATGTAATTCAAAATTGAATGATTTTGAACACATTTTGCAAGAATATGTATTTGCTTTTGTTTGGGACTCAGGTTCAATTCACTTTGCAAACCCCTTTTATGTTTCCAGTTCTTAGCTCTAGACATAATACCCTCCACAGATGGTGAATGTCATTTGATCCTGGCCCTTTCTAGCAAATTCACATATGTCAGCAAATGAGCCTAAAACAACTCTAGGTTTCAAATGCAAAACATTTGTAAATTGCACTGATTCATAATCAGGACAACATAATAAACTACAATCTAGTCATTCTCAGCAGGCCTTATTCAGCAGAAAAAGCCATAGAATGGAAGCCAAGAGAGGATGTTGAGCTTGGCTCTTCAGTACCAGGCTTTTGGATATTCAATTACTTGCCTGTGGAAAGTACTGGAATGATAGCCTTGGAGAAAAAATTCCACATCATTTCAGAACACAGAATAAAAGGGCAGGCTCGCCTGTGACCACAAGGCCCACCAAAAAACTTAGTTCTTAAGGAATCTTCATTTTTCCAACTTGGATCAAACACTTTCACAGTCAACAAGTTATGTCCTCTACCAGCCCATCACCTTCATCCAAGCTGGATTTGTTTATTAATTTCATATCCGTTATTATTTATATTTTTGTATTAACAAACTTGAATTCCTATGGTATAGGACGGGTTGTTTAAAAAAAGCAGAACATTTCCATTATAGTTGTTATTTTCAGGTATAATACTATTTCTTCTTACATCCTGAGAGAATGGAGCACAGAGTCTTATAATGCAGAACCATGGTGGCATTTTAAATGACTTTTCAAGTCTCAGTAGGGATCTTGTTTACGATCACTGGCCATCAGAGAAATGCAAATCAAAACCACAGTGAGATACCATCTCTCACCAGTTAGAATGGCAATCATTAAAAAGTCAAGAAACAACAGGTGCTGGAGAGGATGTGGAGAAATAGGAACACTTTTACACTGTTGGTGGGATTGTAAACTAGTTCAACCATTATGGAAAACAGTATGGCGATTCCTCAAGGATCTAGAACCAGAAGTACCATATGACCCAGCCATCCCATTACTGGGTATATACCCAAAGGATTATAAATCATGCTGCTATAAAGACACATGCACACCTATGTTCATTGCAGCACTATTCACAATAGCAAAGACTTGGAATCAACCCAAATGTCCATCAGTGACAGACTGGATTAAGAAAATGTAGCACATATACACCATGGAATACTATGCAGCCATAAAAAAGGATGAATTCATGTCCTTTGTAGGGACATGGATGCAGCTAGAAACCATCATTCTCAGCAAACTATCGCAAGAACAGAAACCCAAACACTGCATGTTCTCACTTATAGGTGGGAACTGAACAGTGAGATCACTTGGACTTGGGAAGGGGAACATCACACACCAGGGCCTATTATGGGGAGGGGGGCGGGGGGAGGGATTGCACTGGGAGTTATACCTGATGTAAAGGATGAGTTGATGGGTGCTGACGAGTTGATGGGTGCAGCACACCAACATGGCACAAGTATACATATGTAACAAACCTGCACGTTATGCACATGTACCCTGGAACTTAAACTATAAAAAAAAAAAAAGGAAAAAAAAATGTAACAACAAAAAAAAGTTCTTTGATATTGTCTGCAGCCTTTTATATTTTAAAAGAATAATTCTCTGTTATTTTCTTCTAGATAATTAAATGGGTCAATCAGTTTTGTCATTTGTGTACTTTGGGGAATTTAATTAAATAAGAAATGAGCCCCCCACCAAAACAAAAACAAAAAAACCCAACCCAGCTAACACATCAAACTAATTTGAACCACATAGAATTAGACTATCTCAAGTTAATATTTCAATGGCTAAATAACTCAGTTTTTACAGTCATACATAATCTGTAAACAAAGGACATAAATTTGAGAGTGACCATCTTTCCACAAAAGGAGCTTTGTAATTTTATACACCAAAAATTCACAAGGCTGCTAAATCTCAAGACTTCACTTAATTGTGGTAAACGTCCCTCTCTTTCAGTAACACATAACACTCTGCAACTCTGAGAAGGTTCTTGGTTATCCTCTGCATAGTATAGTCTTTCAGTTGCTAGATGATTGTTATTTTCCTCAAAGTAAATACAGATGTTATTGCAGCAACAATGTTAAACTTTGAGCATGATCAAAAACCTTTCCATGAGTGCTAAAATAAAATCCCCAGAAAACTGTATAAGTAGGAGGTTAATATATGAAGTACAGAAAAAACTGATTTTTGTGTGATTCCCTTATATCCACAGCATATAAAACTTTTAAAACTTGAAACACATTCTAAATTATTCAAATTTAACAACAATGACCTAAGGTATGGGTTTTCTAATAATTTCTGATATAAAGATTAGGTGAAACATTATCTAATGAAATGATATCTGTGTAAATTATTAAAATTGGGAACATTTTGCTTTGAGATGTTTTAATCATTTCATATTTTTGATTAGTTACTTATATACAATCTTATTCTGGAATGATTTGAAGTAGCCTAAAAAGATGCGGACACTACATAAAGACAAATTCATGTTAAAAACTAAGAGAAACATAATCAGAGAAAAATAAGAACAAGTACAATGAATTTCAGAGTGAGAGCCACAAATATTGGAGGGAGTGAAGCCCTATAATATAAAATAGGAAAACATAGAAGGATCATAGTAGCCGTAAGTTAAAAGCAAACCAGTTGATTAGGACAAGCATAAGTATCCCTTTTAATTAGAGAGTAGAAAAATTACTCTGTCCTTATGAGAGATCCTCTAAGATGGATTTAACTAATACTCCTCATATTATCCTTCAAAAAACACAGTACTATGCGTAATTGTATTGTTTCTGTATAATACACTTTTATGTACGCTGATGACATTACAACAAAGCATGGTTCTGTATTATAACTATACTTACTCCCTGTGCATTCCTCTTTGCAATAAAACCCACCTCTGTCTGGTCTGAGAGTCCGGCTTAATACAGAGGCAGGTTTTATTGCAAAGAGGAGTGCACAGGCAATAAATAGAGTTTACATGGCATTTTTTAATTAAAACATGTTTTATTACTGATCACTTAATCTCATTTTAGGTGGTAAGCTTCATGAGAACAAAGACATCACTATATCCCCAGTTTGTAGCAATGCATCTGACACACAGAAGACATAGAAACATTTGTTCCATATTTAGTAAATGCAAGATCTTCAGGAATTTAAAAAAAAATTGGTCCTCTCCCTCAAGAATTTTGTTATTTTCTCTCTGATAAGCACCTGCAGAGGAGGTAATGTATATTATAGATCCTGTAGAGCTACATGATTAAAATAATCAGTTGGACTCCTTTGAGCTCCTTTCCAACCATGCAGATGATTATAGGTACATTATCTGAAATTAGATAATGCTTGACATGTATATATCAACAAAGGATCATCTTTTATTAAAATTATGCATTACTAAGCCAGCTTAATCACATTGAGGATCTCTGAGAGCGGGTGTAAAAGATGCACTTCAGAGTTATCCCATGCAACAGGAGAGATAACTGGGGTATTTACACACCAACTTTCATCAGTAACTCACTGTCTGAGGCCTACTGCCAGAAGGATGTTAGCTTCTAGGTATTTCTGGCCTGCTCCACATGAGGACAGGACAGAATCTGATGGCCAGAAAAAGTCCTCTGAATTGATAAGACACATGGGAATAGAGGTGGGGCACTGACAGTATTTACTGTAATAATATATGTATGTTTCAGAAGACATAGTGTATATCTTTAAAGAGGTTAGATAGAATTTGACAACTTCCTCAAATAATACTCTACTTTAGACTTTCTAGCATCAGGAAGAAACCTGAAAATAGAAAAGAAATACCAACAGCCATGGGTTTCTACTATCTATCCATTTACTTCTTTTTGTCCTCCTCACTACTCATTGGGTATTACACAGCGCAGGTTCACACTTGATGAGCATGAAGCAGAAGACTTTTCTGTCACTTAAATGAGACTTTGATTTTACTCATTTCCCATTTAATTTCTGTATTATTGTTAATAGTATTAAGAACCACTTTGTTCTCTCCTATTGGAAATTGTCCATGACTTACTCTGGCAACTGCAGCCGAGAACAAGTTTTTGCAGTTTAAGCTTTGAACCACAAATACGCATTTTTCTGCATCCAAAAATAGTCTCAATCAAATAAGGTCAGAATAGTGGTTACCAAGCAGTTTGCAAAAGCAAGGACATCCAGCTTTCCAGTTTATGGCTAGAGAAGTTCCATGTGAAAATAAAATGTGTTTCATTGTTAAGCAAACATTCTCTATTGGATGTGAGTCAAGAGTGTGGGCCGCTTATCTGCACATATGACTAGCAAAATTTGAGCTACAGAAATTAAAGCCGAAAGGCAAGTTAATAACTTTAAGTATAAGTAGAAGATAAGGGAAAATGAAAATAAAGGTCCTAAAGGTCTATTTATAAATTAAGCAAGTCTGCTAGACATACAAATCCTTGTTAGAGTGAGTGTGGTTGAGGAAAGCTAGTTAGCTCTCAATGGTTCCAAAATGACACATGAAAAGGTGATTTTATCAGTTAAAATAAAGCTTGGCTATACTACTAAACACAAATATTGTTATTTTTCTCTCTCATTTAGAAAAGGTCCAGAAGTGGGCAGGTTAGGACTGAAGTGGCAACTCCATGTTGTCATCAAATCAGGATGACATCCATCTTTCCACTTCACTATGCTAACGTAAAGTGACTGCTATTTCCAAGGTGTTCTTGCAGGCAGTAGCAAATCTATACAGGTCTGCAGCAACTCAATTCTTACCTCCTTGGAGGAAAGAATTCAGCAGAGAGGCATAAAACCGAGTGAGAGATCAAGGCAAGTTTTAGAGCAGGAGTGAAAGTTTATTCAAAAGTTTTAGAGCAGGAATGAAAGGAAGTGATGTACTCTTGGAACAGGACCAAGTGGGCAACTTGAGAGATCCAAGAGCACTGTTTGGCTCTTGACTTGGGATTTTTACACATTGGCATGGTTCAGAGGTTTGCATTTCTTTTGCCTTTATTTTTCTTTGGGGTGGGCTGTCTACATGTGCAGTGGCCTGACAGCACATAGGAGGGGCTGCATGTACAGTGTGTTTACTGAAGTTGTGCACATGCTCATTTGAGACATTTTTTCCTTACCAGTAGAGTGTTCCTAGAGGAAGGTATATACCGGTTGAAGTCTGCTTTTTCGTCTCTTACTGTGCCTGCTTGAGCCCATTCACCTCGCTCCTGAACTCTTATCAGGAAGTTGCTGACCACCAGTTTCAGGTGTTTTCAATCTATTAGGAGCCTGCCTTTCCTTGGTGCCAGCTACAACCAATTTTTATTTTAGAGAGACTCTTTAACAACTGCCTGACAGTCACCTGACATTCCTGGGAGGCAGGAGTTTGAGACCAGCCTGGCCAACATGGCGAAACCATATCTCTACTAAAGATACAAAAAAATTAGCTGGGTGTGGTGGCATGCACCTGTAATCCCAGCTACTCGGAAGGCTGAGGTAGGAGAATCACTTAAGCCTGGGAGGCAGAGGTTGCAGTGAGCCAAGATCACACCTCTGCATTCCAGCCTGGGCAAGAGAATGAGACTCTGTCTCAAAAAAAAAAACAAAAAGAAAGAAAAGAAAAGAAAAAAAAAAGTAAACCAAGGACCCAGGGTTAGAATTGGTAAAACCATGATTTGGGCCCAGACATTTAAATCCCAGTCTTATTTTTCACCATTGTGCTGTATTATGTTCCTTTTTAAAAATACCTTTAACAGAACCAAGACCACAGTGGAATACATGAGACTTACATGCCCTGGCCACAAAATTCAAGATGCCACCACAAAACTCTAGACAAGATCAGCAATACGAGTGCTGTCCTGTGCATGGTAAGATATATAACAGCATCCCTAGATACTGTTGATTGGATGCTAATAGCACCCTATAGAATTGTAAGAACCAAAAATATCTCCAGACATTGCCAACTGTCCCATACCGAACAACTTCACCATGGTTAATAACCATTGACCTATATGCATCACGTTTTTCTTTTTTATTTTGGATTGTTAAAAATAATTTTAAGGCCGGGCCGCGGTGGCTCAAGCCTGTAATCCCAGAACTTTGGGAGGCCGAGACGGGCGGATCACGAGGTCAGGAGATCGAGACCATCCTGGCTATCACGGTGAAACCCCGTCTCTACTAAAAATACAAAAACTAGCCAGGCGAGGTGGCGGGCGCCTGTAGTCCCAGCTACTTGGGAGGCTGAGGCAGGAGAATGGCGTAAACCCGGGAGGCGGAGCTTGCAGTGAGCTGAGATCCGGCCACTGCACTCCAGTCCCGGCAACAGAGCGAGACTCCGCCTCAAAAAAAAAAAAAAAAAAAAAATTATTTTAAGTCTCTTGAAAACTGAACAAATTTTTCATAATACAGTCATCCCAGAAATATGGTAAATGACTTTATTAGTGATAGGTTTATTTATACAAGCACACCAAGCCTGTATAATCAGTTCAATCTTTGCTTAATTTACATAGTTCTCTATAACTCAATTATTGGCTATTTGAAAAAGACAGAGGAGCTTAGATGAGTTGAAGTTAAATTTTTTAAATAGCTTATAGGTTAAACATTCCTAATCTGAAAATCCCAAATTTGAAATGTACCACACCTGACTTCATGTGATAGGTCACAGTCAAAACATAGCAAAAACTTCATTTTAATGCATACAATTATTTAAAATATTGTATAAACTTGCCTTCAGACTATGTGTACGAAGTGTGTATAAAACTTAAATGAACTTTCTGTTTGGACCTAGGTCCAATCCCCAAGAGACCTCATTGTGTTTATGAAAATATTGCAAAATCCAAAAATAAATGAAACCCAAAACAATTCTGGTCCCAGCCATTTTGGATAAGGGATACTGAACCTGTATTGTTCTCGCAATAAGAAGCAATTAACTTACACATCTTTCTTACCTCAAACATTCTTATTATTCACAAGGAGTTAAGATCCCTTGCCTCCATTAAATAAGCCAACAAATGAAATACACAAAAAGTAGCAGGGTAGGGCTGAACAAGGAAGAGGAGAAAGATTATGAGGGGCATGAAGACCCCAGGATAGTACACAGGTGAACATAATCATTCCTACTGGTATGATGGTAAGAATCCAATAGGGGTTAAGGATAAAAGACTACAAATTGGGTTCAGTGTATACTGCTCAAGTGATGATGGGTGCACCAAAATCTCACAAATCTCTGCTAAATAAATTACTCATGTAACCAAATACCACTCATTCCCCCCAAAACCCTATGGAAATAAAAAATTAAAAAACAAACAAAAACATCTAAATTGACTTTGGAGGCTCACTCATCTTGATTTGAATCCTGACTCCTTTTATTAACTGTATGATGTTGGCTAAGTTACTAATTTCTTAATTTCTTTGCAAAGTATGCTCAATAATTTAAGCCTCTTATGGGGTCTGTGGATATTAATTAAGGGAAAAGCATCTAGAACTGTGCCAGATAAGCAATGCATATTAGTTTCCATTATCTTTTTCTGTTTATGTTTAGATGATTTATTTCTTCATTTGGTTTATAATACATATTCATGAGCTCCTGAAACCTAGGAATGTGATACAGGACAACATATTTTCTATAAAAAATTTCACTGCAACAAAATAATGCAGGCGGACCATGAAGTTGGTCTTGTTTGTGCTTATTTGATCCTTATGTTTCCCTGTACTTCATCAATTCCCACCTGAGTATAACTTCCCTGTTCCCTAGACCACTGAGATAAGTAGATCTGACACCTAAGGATTATATCAGACTTCCAGAAATCAGGTTCGTAGGGTGAGCTGCCTCAGTATTAACGTTTACATTAACAGAAAACTACCCCATCCCTAGTTTAGATAATTGATACTAAATTTGCATTTTTGTTATATAAAATTAAAATTATAGGTAAATATTACTTATAAAAATATTTGATGTTTTCACAATGAATGCCTCAGTGGTCCATTTTTTCCCTTTTCTCATATTGAGATACCATTGAGTTAAGTCATCCCTAAAGTGTTCTTTAGAGACTTTCAGTGAGAAATTATCTCTTCTGTTTAGAGTCCATCTTTTTGCAGTTCTTTTTTACACACTTTTCACTTAATGTTGAATGTTGTAAGCCAACATTATTCGACAATGTCTATCATTCTCCTCTCAGGTCCTATTTTTGAAGTAAAACTAGTGAAATAGTTTTCTTTTTAATAATGGACTTATTTATTTATTTATTTATTTATTTTTGAGACAGGGTCTCTCACTTGGTTACCCAGACTGGAATGCGGTGGTGGGAACATGGCTCACTGTAGCCTCAACTTCCTGGGTGCAAGTGATCTTCCCCCTTACCCCCCAGGTAGCTGGAACGACAGGGGCTCCACCATATCTGGCTAATTTTTCTGTATTTTGTAGAGACAAGGTTTCCCCATGTTTCCCAGGCTGGAATGCACTTTTTCAAGATAAAAACTTTTGCTATTTCCATGAATAAAGATATTTCACAGAATGGCTAAAACATCTAGCAGTTAAAATAATACCATCTCTCCACAACATTCAATTTAAATAACCCATCAAACTCCTTTCAGTGAACTTAAATTATTCACAAACAAGGAATTTTAAAACCACATTTATTGAAGGAAACCATAAATAAGCAGCTCAATTTTTTTGAGTAGTCAATGCATTTAATGAATCTACAAAGTGTAGACAGCTATTTCATTTGGGTTTATGCTGCCTAAGAGACTATAAAATGCACATCAAAAAAAAAAAATACTCCCCCAGGACAATCAGAGGAATTTTATTATTGGAAATGAGAGAAAACACTGTCCTAGAACCTTAGATGAGTAGTTTACGAATCAATAAAAAGCAGAGATATTATCACTTTCTGTTGCAAGTTGGTCAATCAGTGAAGCAGACTCTAGGATGAAATTTAACATGGAGGAGGATACTTAGGAAGCATTCTTGGGATCAACACCTGTGGAAAGGAAGAGAAAGAGGCAGGATTTGGCAGAGGAAGATGTTGGCTATGATACAGTCACAGCGAAGGCCTTTAGCCAACCACATGGGGAATATTGAATCAAGGGTGGTCCTTAACAGTTTTTAAGAGTTAAGGGAGAAGGCAGAGCCTTTACATTCTTGTGTCCAGGAGTTATGACCTTGGGCAAGATAGCGCTCCTCAGCAGAGGCAGTTCAGAAGAGGGTTGATAGCTGAGGTCTGGATGCCAGTGGCCCACTCAGCAGCTGTGGCAATATGTACTTTATTCTTGAAAGAGAATCTAGGTGGCACATCTTGGTATTTACTGCTGCTGTACTTTTTCCTTTCATCTATTTAGATTCAGGGAGTACATGTGCAGGTTTGTTATATGGGTATATTACATGATGCTGAGGTATGGGCTTCTAGTGATCTGCTCACCCAAGTTGCAAACATAGTACTTGATGGGTAGATTTTCAACCCTTGGCCTCCTCTTTCTCTACCTCTTTTGGAACCTCTGGTGTCTATTTTCCGATCTGTGTCCCCGTGTACCCAGTAATTGGCTCCCACTTGTAAGTGAGAACATGTGCTATTTGGTTTTCTGTTTCTGCATTAATTCACTTAGGATGGTGACCTCAAGCTGCATCCATGTTGCTGCAAAGACCATGTTTTCATTCTTTTTATGGCTGCATAGTATTCCGTGGTGTATATGTAGCACATTTTCTTTATCCAGTCTGTCACTGATGTGCATCTAGGTGGATTCCATGTCTTTGCTCTCGTGAATAATGCTGCAGTGACCACATGAGTACATATGTCTTTTTGGTAGAATGATTTATTTTCCTTTGGGTATATACCCAGTAATGGGATGGCTGGGTTGAATGGTAATTCTATTTTTAGTTCTTTGAGAAATCTCCAGACTGCTTTCCACAGCAGCTGAACTAATTTGCATTCTCACCAACAGTGTATAAAGTGTTTCCTTTTATTTTCAACTTCACCAGCATCTGCATACTTTGACTTTTTAATAATAGCCATTCTGACTGGTGTGAGATGGTGTCTCATTGTGGTTTTGATTTGCGTCTCTCTGATGATTAACCATGTTGAGCCTTTTTTCATGTTTGTTGGCTGCTTGTATGTTTTCTTTTGAGAAGTGTCTGTTCATGTCCATTGCCTATGAGGTTATTTGGGTTGTTTTCTTATTTATTTGTCTGAATTTCTAATGGATTTTGGATACTGTCCTTTGTTGAATGCGTAGTTTGTAAAACTTTTCTCCCATTCCATAAATTGTTTACTCTGTTTATCGTTTCTTTGCTGTGCAGAGGCTCATTATACTTTACTTAAGTCTACTTTTTAAATAAATGCTATGAAATAAATTCTTAAAAATCATGGTTAATATCTCCTAGAAAGAAAGAAAATAAGCTGGTTGAAAAACAAAGCCACAAATATAGATTTACCTATTTTTTAAAGGTATCAATGGCTGCTGCTATTGTCCAGTTGAAACATTTAGTAGACATTTAGTAGATGGAGACACTAAGATATCAGTAGGTAAACGGTTTTGTCCTGGGTCAAGGTGTTGGTCAGAGTAGACTCAGGCCTTCAGGCCCCCTGTTCTTTTCCCTATAATACTCTGTACATGGTACTTCCCTCTTGTTCTCTAATACCTTTCTTTCTTTCTTCCTTCCTTCCTTCCTTCCTTCCTTCCTCCCTTCCTTCCTTCCTTCCTTCCACCTTTCCTTCCCCTCTCCTCCCCTCCCCTCCCCTTCCCTGCTGTGCCCTTCCCTTCCTTCCCTTCCTTTCCTTTCCTTTCCTTTCCTTTCCTTTCCTTTCCTTTCCTTCCCTCTCTTTCTTTTCTGTTCTTTCGTTCTTTCTTTCATTCTCTTTCTCTCTCTTTCTTTTTTTCTTTCTTTTTGAGACCAAGTAGAATCTTGCTCTGTTGCTCAGACTGGAGTGACATGGTACAATCTTGGCTCACTGCTACCTCTACTTCCCAGGTTCAGGAGATTCTTCTTCCTCAGCCTCCCGAGTAGTTGGGATTAAGGTGTGTGTCACCACACTAGGCGAATTTTTGTATTTTTGTAGGGACAGGGTTTCACCATGTTGGCCAGGCTGGTCTCGAACTCCTGACTTCAAGTGATCCACCTGTCTCAGCCTCCCAAGTGCTAAGATTACAGGCATGAGCCACTGCGTCTGGCCTCTAATAAATTTCTTAGTGGTCCTGGTTAAAAGTGATCTGTAAAAGCTGGAGAAAAATAACATATATACAACATATAATATAAATATAATATAACATATATACAAACCATATGTATATAACCATATATTAATAAAATAACATATATACAAGAACCATAAACATTTGGAGAATTGAATGCCCATATTTACACTGTCAAACCCTAATAAGTTTCCAACCTTTCCAAAAGTGTTTTGATTACATCTACTTCTTCCTTTATCCTGCTCAGTGGAGAGGGATAGGTCGTAGTGGGAAAAATTGTCTCTTTTTGGTTGCCCTGAGGTATCAGAGTCAGGGAAACTGCTAGTACCACATTGATAAGCCCTGTGCTCAGCCCCAATTTTGGAACATCCACTGTATGGCCTTACTAGAACTGTATTTATCTGGATTGTTAGACACAGATGAGAACAGTGAAATTGAGTCACATTCCCTTATTGCCTGTGCATTTAAGTCCCTTTTAAGTTCTACCCCAAGAAGCATTTCCTAGTATTGCACTGATGGATTACCTGGGACACTAGAACATCTCTGCCAAAAAAATAAAAGATCGCTAATCTCAGCCTAACTAGTCAGTCTAGTTCCATGTTTACATTTGAATCAATCTCTGAAATCAAAACACTCAACAAAAGAAATGGAAATGTGGCTATTCTAACCTCCTCACCAAAGAGAAACCAAAGGTTGAAAACAATTGTAGATCTCTCAAAGTATGGAATACTATCAACAGTATATTCACCAATGGCTACCGTACAAGTTTCAGGTTGGGCCAATGGAGAAGGTAGAATGTTCACAGGCTTGCCTTCTAGCTGCCTGGATTATGTCCTGCCAGCTATATTGCACTTACCAGCCCACATATCCACTGATGAATCAAATCTCAATAACTGTTGATAACCAAGTCGGCAATACTGCTGCCCCTGCTAGACAGTGCAATAGCCCCCATTGTGTTCCACAAGTATGCAAGTTGTTAGGGATGTTGGGCCATCACAGATGACACTGACTAGGCAAGGTAGAGCCAGGACCCATTCACACCAGAGAGCCTGACCTGTTATAAAATACAGAGCTGTAGAAGATATTTGAAGTGTCAGTCTATAATTTCTGTTTTGCTCTTAGAAACTTTAGTGTCACAGTCCTATGGCAATGCTTAGCTTTTAAAAATTTAGTCACACATATGATCTGAATCCTTTTGGCCCTGTCAAAATACCTTGAAATTAAATGTGGAATAAAAATATATGAGTTAAAGGTGCTACCCCAGTCAAAACTTATTTAGAAGGGACATCCATGGTTAATTCTAAGGCAGGAGTCATCCTACCTAAATGAATAGGTCAATCAGATTTTTCAAATTGAATGATGAGGTAATTTTTATGCTACCATCCTAGGTCGAAGACTAATAAGTAAGATGGCCAAGTAGAGTGCTGAGTCTGGCAAACTGAGCACACAGTAATTGCTGAAATTTAAGCTCCACAAATTCTGTCACTTCTACTAATTTAATTACAAGGCTTTTCTTGGCAGATGATAGTTTGATTCACATTTACCATTATTCAGCACATTTCTTGAATTCTATTTCTATTTACTGAGGCTTGTTTCTGGAGGTAAGAGAGAAATTCAAGTTAAATGTACCTGTTTCTAACACTGCTTACCCCCAGAGACTCTTTACAAAAGTCAGAATCAAGTGGCCCAAGTCGTGAATTTTGGCACATCAATTTAGCAGATATGTTGGCTAATTAAATTTTAGAATGCACGTGAAGAAAGTGAGTCTTAAAATGGATCCTAAAATCCTCCAGTCGTCTCTCTGGCAGGTACATTAGAAGAAAATTTAGTAAATGTGTGCTCCTACAGTCCTTAAATTCAACCTTTTTGTGATACTGGAAGCGTGAGCAGTAGAAGATGAGCATTTTAACACTGACATCTTGATACCCCCAAAGCCTGAGATTCTTTCTGAGTCCTAAGATTTCATCTCTGATTTGAGGCAACCTGTCACAATGAAAACACTACCAGAATATTAAAATCCTGCCTTCTCTGCAGGATTTTACAGATTTAAAATACAGGTATTTTATATAGTTCATATAAAACATAATGATTTTATATAATTCATATAAAGTTAAATATTAGAATGCCTTAAGAATTATAATTCTATAATAATAAATATTATATAAAAATAAAAACATGTCATAGATTCTAGATTTTGTTCCCAATTCTGTCCCCAAACTCTTTGTTTTTAAATTTCTTTTATTTATTTATTTACTTATTTCATTTCAATAGGTTTTTGGGGAACAGGTGGTGTTTGGTTACATGAGTAAGTTCTTTAGTGAGGATTTCTGATATTTTAATGCACCCGTCTCCCAAGCAGTGTACAGTGTACCCGATGTGTAGTCTTTTATCCCTCACTACCCCCACCCTTTTCCCAGAGTCCCCAAAGTCCATTGTATCATTCTTATGCCTCCACATCCCCATAGCTTAGCTCCCACTTATGAGTGAGAACATACGATATTTGGTTTTCCATTCCTGACTTGCTTCAGTTAGAATAATGGTCTCCAATTCCATATAGGTTGCTGCAAATGTCATTATTTCATTCCTTTTATGGCTGAGTAGTATTCCATCACACACACACACACACACACATATCACATTTTCTTTATCTACTCGTTGATTGATGGTCATTTGGGCTCGTTCCACATTTTTGCAATTGTGAATTGTGCTGCTATGAATGTGTGTGCAAGTATCTTTTTCATATAATGACTTCTTTTGCTCTGGGTAGATACCCAGGAGTGGGACTGCTGGATCAAATGGTAGATCTACTTTTTGTTCCTTAAGAAATCTCCACACTGTTTTCCATAGTGGATGTACTAGTTTGCATTCCTACCAATGGTGTAAAAGTGTTCCCTTTTCACCACATCCACACCAACATCTATTTTTTTTATTATGGCCGTTTTTGCAGGAGTGAGGTTTTGATTGTGGTTTCACATTGTGGTTTTGATTTGCATTTCCTTGATCATTCATGATGTGGAATATTTTTTAATATTTTTGTTGACCATTTGTATATTATTTGTATTGTCTATTCATGTCCTTAGCCCACTTTTTGATGGGATTGCTTGTTTTCTTGCTAATTTGTTTGAGTTCCTTGTAGATTCTGGATATTAGTCCTTTGTCAGAAGTATCGATGGCTGTAATTTTCTCTCACTTTGTGGGTTGTCTGTTTACTCTGTCCCTTAAGATATGTCCTTTCTATGCCAATGTTGCTGAGGGTTTTAATCATAAACTGATGCTGAATTTTGTCAAATGCTTTTTCTGTACCTGTTGAGATGATCATGTGGTTTTCGTTTTTAATACTATTTCTGTGGTGTATCACATTTATTGACTCATGTATGTTAAACCATCCTCACATCCCTGGTATGAAACCTAGTTGATCATGGTGGATTATCTTTTTGATATACTGTTGGATTCAGTTAGCTAGTATTTTGTTGAGGATTTGTGTGTCTATGTTCATCAGGGATACTGGTCTGTAGTTTTCTTTTTTGTTATATCCTATCCTGGTTTTAGTATTAGGGTGACAGTGGCTTCACAGAAAGTTCTAAGGAGGATTCCCTCTTTATCTTTTGGAATAGTGTCAATAGGATTGGTACCAATTCTTCTTTAAATGTCTGATAGAATTCAACTATGAATCCATCTGGTACTGGACTTTTTTATTGTTGGCAACGTTTAAATTACCATTTCAATCTTGCTGCTTGCTGTTGGTTTGTTCAGAGTTTCTATTTTTTCCTGGTTTAATCTAGGAGGGTTGTATATTTCCAGGAATTTACCCATCTCCTCTATGTTTTCTAGTTTATGCATGTAAAGTATTCATAGTAGCCTTAAATGAGCTTTTGTATTGCTGTGGTATCAGTTGTAATATCACCTGTTTCATTTCTATTTGAGGTTATTTGGATCCGCTCTCTTTTTTTCTTGGTTATTTTCACTAATGGTTTATCAACTTTATTATCTTTTCAAGAACTAGTTTTTCATTTCATTTATCTTTTGTATTTTTTCAATTTCATATAGTTCTGCTCTGATCTTGGTTATTTCTTTTCTTCTGCTGGATTTGGGTATGGTTTGTTCTTATTTCTCTAATTCCTTGAGGTGTGACTTTAGACTATTTGTGCTCTTTCAGATTTTTTGATGTAGGCATTTAATGCTATGAACTTTCCTCTTAGCAGTGCTTTTGCTATATCCCAGAGGTTTTTTTTTATAGGTTTTGTCACTATTATTCTATTCAAAGAATTTTAAAAAATTTTCAAATTGATTTCATTGTTGAAGCAATGACAATTCAGGAGCAGGTTATTTAATTTCCAAGTATTTGCATGGTTTCAAGGGTTCCTTTTGGAGTTGATTTCCAATTTTATTCCATTGTGATCTGAGAGAGTACTTGATAGAATTTAGATTTTCTTAAATTTGAGACTTGTTTTGCGCCTATCACATAGTCTGTCTTGGAGAAAGTTCCATGTGTTGATGAATAGAATGTATATTCTGAAGTTGTTGGGTAGAATGTTCTGTAAACATCTGTTAAGTCGATTTGTTCTAGGGTATAGTTTGAGTCCATTATTTCTTTGTTGACTTTGACTTGATGACCTGTCTAGTGCTATCAGTAGAGTACTGATTCAGATTTTCACAGCATACACTACTCAGCATATACACGAGTCATGTCTGATGCACAGCCTTTGCAAGTATCTCTAATTAGCATCTGCACATCTTATAATTTCCGTCAATCAGTATTGGAAAGCAAGGAAAGAAACAGAATTTCTTCGAATCAAATTTATTCATATGATTAACTAATAATTTGTCTTTAAAGAGTCTTCATGTACTAGCACATTTATGTAGGAAAAGGCAAGATGTGCTTCTGAATCAACCAAATAAAAAATATGGAAATGGGGCAACAGTGAAGATTTGTGCATGGATTTACAAAGGATCTTTGTGGATTTACAAAAACAGATTTCTCTACACATCAAATAATACAAAATAAATTGTATTCTTTTTGAATGTAAAATAAGAGAAAATATATAACTCATTTTCTATCCAAATTTATCATGGGATTCTCATTCTGTAATGCAGCGGCTCATTTGTACCAAGACTTACTCATCTGTAGAAGTGTTATTTTAGGGTTTGAGGTGGGAGCAGGAAGAGCAAGGCAAAAATTTTCAATTTTCCTCTGTCTCTTCCTCTTCCTCCTCCTTCTCCTTCTTCTAGGAAAAAGGCAGAATAGCTATAGAAGGTATTCAGAAATCACTTTTTTTTTTTTTTGGCTGGTATGCAATTAAGTTACATACAAGCCAAAAATAACTGGAATGCTATTCTTCTTTTTCCATACTACCTAGAAATTCCTGTATGTGGAAAGCTGAAGCAAGAACAGTAGATACTGAAACCATGTCAAAGAAGACTGAACATGGTTTCTTGCAAGCACTTTTAAAATTCTTCCCTTATGATAGCTAATACAGTCTTGTGCTCTGCATGGCTGCTTTTTAAACAAGAAAGTCATAAGTAATAAGTAAATACACTTAATGAAGCAAAGACAGTTCACTGTAGTTATTGTCTCCACCCTGCACCAAAACAAGACAAAGTGAAAAATTATATCTGTTAAATTAAACTAAATAAGAGGATAAATGAAGACCTTCTATTCATGCAGATCAGGTAAATAATATTTATAGTGAGTAGGATTCACTATAATGCTTATATGGGTAGTGGCAGTCCTGTTATCCTACTTAAAATGAATGTCTCTATTTCTGATTTAATGTGGTATCTGATGATCAGTCACCAACACAGACTCTCCTATTTGTCATTGAAAATGCACATACACAGATAAAAATAGCAATAACATCAATATACACACATACACTAAACCCCATTAGGTAAGATTTTCATGCAATGTATTTTCGTAATATGGAAAGAATTTCAACTGACAAGATCAACTTAAATCAGTTGCCATGTTCAAATGGTGACTCATCTTTTCTATGCTGCCAGAAATATCATATGCTATCCATGTAAAAGTCAATTGATCTTGCATTTCTTACTCATTCAAGACTCATGCTAATCAATGTATTGGCCAGCGGTGTCAATACTCTTAGTGCTGTGTTTTGAAATTCCAGCATTTTGGGTCCCCTCATCTGTATTTCCCATCAGTATTTCTCTTTTTATTTGTATTCAGGTAATGAGTTCTGGTAAATATATCTCTTTGAGGTCAAGTGCTCTGGATATTAGCAGAGGCAAGAAGGCAAGAAAATAAACAAGGCTAAACTTTTTCATGTACACCATATAGTCACAGTGATGGGTAATCAGCTCATGAGGGTAGGAGAGGCTCTATCAGATCTCCGTTGGGGAAAACACATACACACACACACACACACACACACACATACACACACACACACACATACACACACATACACACATACTACCATTCACAATGGAGCCATGCACATCTGTTTAGATAGTTCAGTGTGACCATAATTCTTAAGTAAATAAAAAGTGGGGCCAAAAACAATCTATGGCCCATGGTTTCTGTTTGTTGGCAATGCCAAATCTGGGTAGACTTTACTTATTTAAGTGTATGTCTGTGTGTGTGGAGGGCGGGGGGAGTGGTCAGGGAGGGCGGGATTATGCCTACAAAATTTTTCTGCAGTAAAAAAGGAAAAATAATTATTTATAATTAGAATCAATATAATACATTATTTAGAAAAGAAGTTCAAAGTAATACCTACATTTTTTAAAAGAGAAATGCCGTATAGAGTTTTACAGCTACATCAAATACAGGAAGACATGATGATTTCAATGAAATATGAAGAGAAAGTGAATAAAGATAAGCTGAAATGAAAATAAGAAAATTAAAAGGAGAAGAGTAAAGGTAAAGAAAAATCAAAAAGGAAACTAATAATAAAATATTAAACTTAAATTTGCAATGAACCAAGGAAAGCTAAATACATAAATCAGAAAAATAACATGAAAAACTGTTGCTTATTAAAGGCAAATTAAAAAGATCAGGGAAAAAGCTGAAAAAAGTAATTATTCTGAGAAAGATTGAGAAGAGTGAGAAATATGAATATTTGGAATAGAAGGAATACTAAAACACATAGTCTAAGAAAAAAATATCTGAGTTAGAAAAAAGCCTATGCAAACCTAAAACGGGATTATAAATAGTCCAGGTAAAATAAGTAAAAAGAGATAATATTTTAGCTGAACAAAACACATACGTTAAGAAAATCCAAACAACAACAACAAAAAATCTCAGACTTTATCATAAAGGAGAGAGTAGAGACATAGCTATAATCTTTTGAGAAAATGAATTGGGTAGAAGAAATAGTTGCTCTTTCAAATAATCCTCCATTAGTGAAAGCAACAGAAATTAATTTTAGGTACATAAATATTCATAAAAGCATGGTTCAACTCTTTCTTTTCTATTTTTACTTCTTTGCTGGTTTCTAACAAAGTATTTTCCTTCACTGCATAATCTATACAGTATCCTGTTGAAATATACAATCCCTTTAGACAATAAAATAAAAGCTATTCTTTTCCAAAATTTATTGGTCATGGCTAATCTGTATACAGCATTTCCCAAGCGATAGGTGCTTTTCTAAGCAGGTTGCACATATTAACTCATCTATCTCCATTATATTTTCTCCAGTTCTCTAGGTTGTCAATTTTGGGGTTTTCTGCAATTGCTTTTGGGGACTTAGCCAAAAGTTAGCCAAGGCCAATATCAAAAGAAGTATTTCCTAGGTTTTCTTCTAGGATTTTTATAGTTTGAAATCTTATGTTTAAATCTTTAATCCATCTTGAGTTAATTTTTGTGTGTAGTGAAAGTTAAGGGTCCAGTTTCATTCTGCATATGAATGCATTCTACGTATTCATTATCCCAGTATCATTGATTGAATAAGAAGTCCTTTCTCCATTGCTTGTTTCTGTTGGCCTTGTCAAAGATCAGATAATTGATAGATGTGTGACTTTATTCTTGAGTTCTCTATTTTGTTCCATTGGTCTGTGTGTCTGTTTTTGTACCATTACCACGCTGTTTTGGTTATTGTAGCCTTATAGTATAATTTGAAGTTGAGTTGTGTGATGCCACTGGCTTTGTCTTTTTTTTTTTTTTTTTTTTTTTGGTTTTGAATTGCTTTGGCTATTCGGGTTCTTTTTCAGTTCCATATGAATTTTAGAACAGTGTTTCTGACTCTGTGAAGAACGACATTGGTAGTTTGATAGGAGGAGTGTTGAATCTGTAAATTGCTTTGGGCAGTATGGCCATTTTAATGATACTGATTCTTCCAATTCACGAGCATGGACTGTTTTTCCATTTATTTGTGTCATTTCTAATTTGTTTCAGCAGTGTTTTGCAGGTCTCCTTGTAGAGGTCTTTCACCTCCTTGGTTAGCTATATTCCTATGCATTTCATTTTTGTGTATGTCATTATTATAAATGGGATTGTGTTCTTGATTTGAATCTCAACCTGGATGTTATTGGTGTATAGAAATGCTACTGGTTTTTGCACGTTGACTTTGCATCCTGAAACTTTAGTGAAGTCATTTACCCATTCTAGAAGGCTTTTGGTGGATTATTTAGCATTTTCTAAGTATAAAATCACATTGTCAGTGAAGAGAGATCATTTGACCTCCTCTTTTCCTATTTGGATGCCTTTTATTTCTTTTGCCTGACTGCTCTGGCTAGGACGTCCAGCTTGAATACTGGGGGTGGTGAGCATGGGCACCCTTGTCTTGTTTCAGTTCTCAACAGGAATAGTTCCAGCTTTTGCCCATTCAGTGTAACGTTGACTATGGGTTTGTCAATAGATGGCTCTTATCATTTTGAGGTATGTTCTTTCAGTGACTGGTCTGTTGATTGTTTCTACCATGAACAGATATTGGATTTTATCGATAGCTTTTTCCCAGTTTATTGAGATGATTATATGGTTTTTGCTTTTAATCTGTTTATGTGGTGAATCGTATTTATTGGCTAGTGTATATTGAACAGGATCGTATTTTTCTTTTATTTGTTTGAGACAGGGTCTCTCTCTGTTGCCCAGGCTGAAATGTAGTGGCATGATCACTGATCACAGTTTACATCAGCCTTGACTTCTTGTGTTCAAATGATCCTGCCACCTCAGCCTCCATAGTAGCTGGGACCTGCGTCATCATGCCTGGCTATTTATTTTTAAGTTTTGTAGAGACAGGGTGTCACTGTGTTTCCCAGGCTGGTCTTGAACTCATGACTTCAAGCAATCCTCCTTCCTTAGCCTCCCAAAGCATTGGATGATAGGCATGAGCCACTATAACCGGCCTGCTAGAATTATTTAAAAGGAAAAAGCATTATCCTTCTTTAATAATAATGAAAATCAATGAACAAGAACACATAAGCATTCTAAATAATTCTAAATGCTAATATGCTATTTATTTAAAAAGTTCCAGAAAGGATATTTAAATATTTGTGTTGAAGAAAATATCAAACATACCTTTAGTCATGCACTAATAAACATTGGTTTCTTCTATTTTATCTTTTCTCACAATTATCACTTATTTCATCTGAACTAATATCCCAGGGGATAGTCATTCATAACCCAGAATGGCATTCGATAGAAGTTTTAAGATAAAGAATTATCTAACTTTAATTTCAAAAACAGTGCAAATCTCTGTATAATCATCATTAGTACTCAAGCAATTTAAGTTTGCCATACATCTTGTGAATTATCTGATACATTACATAGAGTCTATGAGTAAGACAATCTACACAACTTCATTTTAATACAAAGTAATATAAAAATTAATGCATTGAGATTTTAAGATTAGAATATGCCTCAAATCTCCTGATGTCTTTTGATATCAGGAGGTTAAAAAAAAGCAGGAAAGAGGGGATGGACAGAGGTGGTGCTCTGGAGGCTTCAATAATAATAACATTTATTTGATGTGACCATTTATTTGTCCATTTAAAAATAATTTTGAAGGATCTAGTATGTTGTCAGGGACTGGGGATGCAAAGATTAAACAGAGGAACCAGGATTCCATTTCCAATGGAAGTAATAATTTTCTACTTAGCAGACACATAGATTACAAACCCTTATTCCTTACCCCTAATTCCTTTGTCCTAAAACTAAAACTCACTAATTAAAGGCAGAGTACCTAGTTCTTTCTAGATGTGTTAAAACCTTCATCCTTCAGAGGAGTCCCTGCAAACAAACCAAAGTTTTATTCCATTTACTAATTAGGATGCGGCATTTTTAAAGAAACTTATTCTGATGCTTGATGTGCAGTTCAAAGATTTCAAAATGCATTAAAAATTTTGTTAATTCTCTGAAAATAATGATCTCCTTAACTGGTCTGATAAATCCTTCCTCCAATTCATTCTCTCTATTGGTAACACCAGGCTTACCTTCCAAACTAAGATATCTGATAATATAGATTCCATTTAAGACCATATAAAATAACCTACTGCTTTCAAATCCATTGGGTTTCTATGTACTATTGAACTGGTGCCTCTTGAGCACTCTGATAAGTGTGTGCTACTTGCTCTTCCCCAAGCACATCCTGCTCACATCTACCTGCAGATTATGCAAAGGTGTTATCTTCCTCTAATGTTACCTCTTTCTGTGTTCATCCATCAGTCCTATTATCCTAGAGCCCATGTTCTCCGATAAATATCTGAGTCAATAAATAGAATTAAGTACACCTTTCCTCATAATTCCCTGGGACACGATTTGAGCCTCATTAACTATTTTCCTTCCATCTTTCTTCCTTCCCTTCCACATCTCATTCCACTCAGAATAAATCCAAATTCCTAACTATGACTTACATGATTGAGTCTTGCAGCAGAAGCATGCTAAGGTGGTCCCCAATGAGTCATGTCTTTGCACAACCCTCTTTGTTTGAGTGCAATGAAAACTGTGACTTGTTTGCAACCAATAGAATTTGGCAAAGATGTCACTGTGTAGTTACACTATATAAGATCACATTATAGCAGACGGGAGCAAGAGATTCTTCTGGTGGCTTTATAGAAGTCAGATAGAATGTTATAAAGCAGTCTGTGAGACGTTCATGTGGCAAGGAACTTTGTATGACCTATAAGAGCTGAGAATGAACCTTGGCTGGAATCTAGTGAAAAATGGATACCTCAGTTATACAAGCACAAGAAAATGAAACCTGCCGACCACCGTGTAAACTAAGCTCCAGAAAAAAAGACATTGGCCAACACCATGATTGCAGCCTTGTGAGACTGTGATTCTGAGCTCAGCACCAGTTAATCTGTGTCCAGACCCCTTCCCTACAAATACTGTGAGTTAGGTAATAACTGTGTGTTGTTTGAAGCCAGTAAGTTTGTGTAATTGTTATGAAAACAAGTACATTAGTCCATTGTCACTGCTAATACAGATATACCTGAGACTGTGAATTTATTATAAAGGAAAGAGGTTTAATTGACTCATGCTTCTGCGTTGCTGGGCAGGTCTCAAAAAACTTAACAATCATGTTGGAAGGCACCTCTTGACAGTGCAGCAGAAGGGAGAATGAGTGCCCAGCAAAGAGGGGAGACTTCTTATAAAACCATCAGATCTCGTGAGAGATAACTCACTATAATGAGAACAGGATGGGGGGAGCTGCCCCCATGATTCAATTATCTCCACCTGGTCCCTTCCAGGACGTGTGGGTATTATGGAAACTAAAATTCAAGATGAGATTTGTGTGGGGACACAGACAAATCAAATCAACAAGCCCTTACCTACTTCTCTACCACTTCTCTACTACCTTTTATATTACTTTGATTGTTTCACTCAGCCTTTTTTCTGGTCCCTATTTCATGGATTTTAGACATGCAGATCCCTGTGCCTGAAATGCTTTGTCCCCACTCTTCCTGTGGCTAGCTCCTTCAGTCGAAGCCTTTTCTTCTTAAGTAATCTTCTCATTGGTTTTACTCCCTACTCTATCTAATAGGTGCTCCCTAATCCCATTATGGTTTAGAACCAAATCTATTTTCTTTATGGCATTCATTAAAATGTATTATAATTGATTTGTTTACTAACATGCTTGTTTCTGTATCCTCAACCAGAATACAAGATTGCTAAAAGCCAGACAACATATGCATCTTCCGCACTATTGTATATCCAGCACTGAGCTTGGCATTCTTGGGCTCTCAGTAAACATGTGCTAGTAGGAGGAATCAAGGATGAGTTGAGATCATGCAGAGTGTTACATATAACAGTGATAAATTTGTGCTTTAGCTAGCAATAGACAGGATTCAATATACTTTCTAAAATGCCTACTCTGGTGTTGTTTAGAGTTGGTCACTGCCATAGTGGTAGACACATTTAAGATTTATTATTGTGGAGACAGAATCAATGAGACATGATAATGTGGTAAATATAGATAGTGAAGGTATAAGAATAACTTATTTATATATGAATTTAGGTGGATAGGTGGGTAGATAGATAGAAGATGCCAGGGAAGAGCAAAAATGATTGGTGGAAAATATGATTCACCAAGGTTGGTGACTCCTTTTGAAAGAGAATATGGGCCGGGTGCCATGGCTCACACCTTTAATCCCAGCAGTTTGGGAGGGCAAGATGAGCAGATCACAATGTCAGGAGATCCAGGCCATCCTGACCAATACAGTGAAATCCCGTCTCTACTAAAAATACAA
Organism: Colobus angolensis palliatus; assembly: GCF_000951035.1. Lineage (NCBI taxonomy): Eukaryota > Metazoa > Chordata > Mammalia > Primates > Cercopithecidae > Colobus > Colobus angolensis. Next base: position 3,621,995 of record NW_012117088.1, read on the forward strand.
AAAATTAGCCGGGCGTGGTGGTGGGTTCCTGCAGTCCCAGCTACTCAGGAGGCTGAGGCAGGAGAATGGCATGAACCCGGAAGGCGGAGGTTGCAGTGAGCCGAGATCACGCCACTGCACTGCAGCCTGGGTGACAGAGCGAAACTCTGACTCAAAGAGAATATGGAGGAAGCAGAAGCAGGTAAAGTGTTCTTTCTACTGGGTGGTCAAGAGTGCCATTCAGTGAAAGTCTTAGAGCACAGAAAGAGAATGAGTCTCTTTCTTTATTGTACAGAAATATTTATGCAACTATCTCTTCAATTACATTGTGAGTTGTTAGAAAGTTATAATTGTTAGCACTGAAACTGTGCTGTGTAAATAATAAATGTCCAATAAATTTTCTTTAATTTGAATAGTTGAATTAACATTAGGTCTCATTTACTCTTAAATTTTTAAAACATTTGCACTATGAAAAAGAAAGTATTTCATTGGAATTGGGAAAAGTATTATAGTTGGGAGGAAATAGAAATTAGGAAACAGGATAGCAAGTTTTGTATACTGCCAGGATGCCTTAGACTGCAGTAATAATACTGTAACACAGGTTGAACAACGCAGGTTTGAACTCCACAGATACGTTATACATGGATTTTCTTCCACCTCTGCCACTCTTGAGACAAGACCAACCCTTCCCATTTCTTCTCCTCCTCAGCCTACCTAATGTGAGGACAAAGACGATGAAGACCTTAATAATACACTTCCACTTGCCAGAGAGTAAATATATTATCTCTTCCTTATAATTTTCTTAATAACAATTTATTTTCTCCAGCTGACTTTTCTGTACAAATACAGTACCTATATGTACTAATTGATAATGTTTTCTGTAAGGCTTCCAGTCAACAGTAGGCTATTAGTAGTTAAGTTCCGGGGGATTGAAAGTTATCTGCAGAGTTTTGGCTGTGCAGAAGGTCAGCACCCTAACCCCGCTGTTGCTCAAAGGCCAATTGTATTTTTATAATGTCCCTTGCATTCCTGTCTTCCCTAATATTTAACTTGACTCCTTTATTTGGTAATGTCTTCACATTTTTCTCATTTTAGTAGAATTACTTAAATGTATAAATTTCGCAGATTAAAACTAGGAATTTATAAAGACCACAATAGACTGAGATTGAAAATAAAATGTTTCATTAATTACCTTGTAGATAGACACCTCCCCACAGTGCATTTGAAACAGAGCCAAAGTGGGTATGGTACAATTTTGACTTCTTAGAGACATGCTGATTTAAGTAAAATTGACAGCAGTCTGCTCTATAATGACTATTAAATACTAGTTCATAGTCAATAAAACCAATTGTCATACATTGATGTTCTATAGTATATGAATCCTACGAGGTATGTATGTATGTGCCTATGTGCCTAGAGTTATTCTAACAATTCATAACTTTTGTTGTTTTTTTTTTTTTGTTTTTTTTTTTTGGTTTTTTTTTTTTTGAGATGGAGTTTTACTCTTGTTGCCCAGGCTGGAATGCAATGGCATGATCTCGGCTCACTGCAGCCTCTGCCTCCTGGGTTCAAGAGATTCTCCTGCCTCAGCCTCCCAAGTAGCTGAGATTACGGGCGCCCACCAGCACACCTGGCTAATTTTATATTTTCAGTAGAGATGGGGTTTCACCATGTTGGTCAGACTGGTCTCGAACTGCTGACCTCAGGTGATCCACCCGTCTCGGCCTCCCAAAGCTCTGGGATTACAGGTGTGAGCCACCGCACCTGGCCCATAACTCTTCATAACTCATATATACACATACACTGTAGGAGATATATGTGCCAAAATTATATTGTTGAGATTTGTATGGCTTTCCAAGAAGTTTGAAGCTTATCCTACAGGCAATGCAGAATTTGTGTGGTCTGTTGTAAAAGGAACTGACATCATCTTTTAATAAACGGCAACCCAGTACACAATATAGACCACATTATTTTTCAACAATTATACCAAGACCCAATGCTGTACGATGATCAATTTTTGGCATACATTTTATGAAACATTTTGTATTAATTAACTACAGCAGATTAAAAGTTGTTCCTATGTTCCCATGCTAATGACATCTTCCCACCCTTGCATTATGATGATCTTTCATGGCATCAGAAATGAAGGCCCAGAAATTGCATGTGAAACCTGAAGATGAAATATATCTTTAAAAGTGAGGAAAGAATGGGGTCGAATGACTTGAAAGACATTGGACGGGAAGAATTGACACAAATTAGTGAAAATAAAATTTGAGGAAAGAGGAGCTGTCAACTATGACAACAGGAATTCTAGCTTGATTCATGAAATGAGATAGGGAATAGTGTCCTCTATTTTGGAGGGGGCAGTAGAGAATTTAATTTTAATCGTAATGGATTATCAAGATTTTACTGCTAGAAATGCCAACACTTTCTCACCCAAAATATTTTCACTATTTGGCCTTAGAGGAGTGTGTGAGGTTCCAATATATTTGTATATTTAAGCAGATAAGCTACTTTTCTTTTTTTTAATGACAAGCAAAGAAATATGCATTCAAATGTATTCAATTACTATCTATTGTATAAAGGTCAAAGATCAGAAATCTACATCACCTAAATATATCAATAATATTTACATGAAGCTTATAATTAATATAATAACTAAAGCCAATGGGACATTTTGGCCCAGTAAAATCCTTGCACATCAGACATAGCCTAATGATCCATAGCTACACTTAGACTGTGATTGGCCTCACGCTAAGCCCAAAAATGCAAAGCAAAGGTGAGAATTGTAAATATAAAAAATCTAAGACAAATTAATGCTAAACATCTTGCTTCAATTACAGAATATTTCAGAAAAAAGCAGATCATAATTTTCTTCTCAAATGTCTCCCAGAATTCATAAGTAAATAGATCACACACTTGAAATACCTATTGAATTTATTTATAAACTATGTAGGGAATTATTCTCATATTTATACTATGTAAAATGTAGGTTGTTAAATAAGTTTTATTAATATATCTAAACCATAACACGTGTCATCCCTACTGTTATACATGTGTCTATGACTCTACAGATATATATGGCAGTTAATTCTATGCATAAAACTTTCCTTTCCTTGACCCAAAGGGTACAATAATGCAGTGCAAAGAATCTAATATATTGAAGTAAACATTTTTAAAAGCTTGTGCAACATAATTTGTTGCATTTGAAACAGTCATTCTTGATTAATCTGAATCAGTTTGCAAGTTTTATTTTTGTGCATTAAATTGTGTCTGAAAATTTGAAATTTAATGGCATATTAGTTTCAACTGTCTGGTTACTATTTAAATACAGCAGGTAAAATAAAAATTATGAAAATAGACCATTCACACTTAGACTAAAAGAATATTTTCTTATAAATACTTCATTCACTATTTTCAGATGAAATTTTGCTCAGAAATGATACTATGTGTGAAATTATTTATGATGATTTGTAGTGACAGGATCTACATTTTATATCCCATGCTAAAAGAAGCCTATAATCAATGAAACATTACAGATAAAGTAAAGTTTATCTGAAGGTCACTTTCCCCTTGATAGACTGCTTATTGCTGACAGCAGATCAGTGACTCAGAAAAGTGCTGTGCTGTTCACTTGATACTCTAATGGTGATGCTTCTTCCTTGTTTTCATGTTCGATAATGATGCTAATAGAGAATGCAAAAATTCGTTAACAACACCAACCTGAAGACATGGTTACCTGTAAAAAAAAAATGCATGATCATGACATTAGTGACATTTAGAAAGGTTTAATGGATCCCTGGAATCCTATGCTGTAAAAAGCCAAACTGCCATTCATTTATTGAGTGAAAGTAGGTGAAATTCAGTCTTTCTCAAGGACATACAAAAACCAGTGAACTTCATTTAGATGTTAAATGTACTTGTCCTTGAACTCTAGCTAGTTCATAAATATTTCCTTTGGCACATTTTTTTTTTGTTCTCACATATTTCTTTGTTTATGGTTAATGGCATAAAACTTTCACTCTTTTAAATGCCAAATTATCATTTCTTATTCATACTTCTTGACAATTGCTACTCTCTAAATACATTATTTAGAGTTACGTGCAGAGTCTAACAAAATTGTATAGCTATGATTTTATTACAAGTTATATACAAAGATATGTTTTCTTAAGTCAATTTTTGCTCTTAGCACGGGGTACTACATGATATCATGCTGCTAGAAGATTATTATGAAATGTCAAACATCTATTATGATCCATATTGCTTTTTATAAGAATATGTATTTGCTGAAAATTATTGAGTTTTGTACTCTATGGTACATTATACTGAGAAGAAGACAGGTTCTTGACCTTGAGGAACCTATCATTAATCTCCTGACTAGGTAGCAATAAAGGCATATTCTTGTATAAAAGAAAAATAATAAATGAGATGCAAATGGGTAGAAACAATGATTATAACAATGAAAAACATAATATCATAATATGTATGTTCCATGATACCTGAATACAAAAATATTCAAAATTTAGACTTTAGTCTTAATTTTTAAAAATTGGAATAAATACATCTAGACCAGTCCCCAGTCACTTCACTATTTAGAAGTATAGGCAGATCTCTATACAAATAAATAACTTTAGACAAAAATTTAGTTTACGAACATTAACTCCATTAAGTCTAGAAGAATTAAAGATATACATTTTCATAGTTGCAAAACAGTTGTAAATGAATTACTTTAGAAAAATAATATCATAAATGGCTTCACCAACTAATTCTTCCAAACTTTTAAAGACAAGTTAGAATACAAACAATGATTAAAAACATTTAAGTTAATTTATGAAGTAATAATGATATTGTTCTATAACCTGTTAAAGATAGTTAACAAAGGAAATCATGGACTACTATTTCTTGTAAGTATTGCAGTTTTAAAATGAAATACTAGAGAGTAGACTCCAATACCACCAGTAATACATCATGTCTGTTATGGGCTGAATGTTTGTGTTCCCCTAAAATTCACATGTTGAAACCCTACCACCCAACGTGATGGTATTTCAGGATGAGGCTTTTATCTTAATTAAGGTTAGATGAGATAACAAGAGTAAGGCCCTGGTCTGGCAGAATTAATGTCCATATAAGAAGAGACACCAGAGAGTTTACTCCTGCTCTCACAGGAAGACAGCCTTTACCCAGAAGCAAATTATCTGGTATTTTAATCTTGGACTACCCAGCCTCCAGAACTGTGAGAAAAAATAATTATTTTTTTTTCAGCTACCCAATGTGTGATATTTTGTTATGGCAGCCTGAGCAAACTAACACAGATTTTGGTACAGAGAATTCGGGTGCTGCTATAGGACATACCTAAAAATGTAAGAGTGGCCTTGGAAATAGGTGTTTGGAAATAGGCATTTCAATTCTCCTGCCTTTTGGAAATAGGTAACAGGTAGAGGCTGGAGGAGATAAGAGGTGTATGCTATAAAATGCCTGGCTTGCATTTTATAACAGAGAAGAAACTCTTGGTGAGAAATACGAATGTTAAAGGAGATTTCAATAAAGACTCAGAAAGAAAAGAAGAGAGCTAGAGAGAAAACTTCCAGCTTCTTAAAGAATACATAAATATCCCAGCACTTTGGGAGGCCGAAGAGGGCGGATCACGAGATCAGGAGATTGAGACCATCCTGGCTAACACAGTGAAACCCCATCTCTACTAAAAGTACAAAAAATTAGCTGGGAGTGATGGCAGGCGCCTGTAGTCCCAGCTACTCGGGAGGCTGAGGCAGGAGAATGGCATGAACCTGGGAGGTGGAGCTTGCAGTGAGCCGAGATCACGCCACTGCACTCCAGCCTGGGTGACAGAATGAGACTCCGTCTAAAAAAATAAGAAGAATAAGAATACATAAATAGTCATGAACAGAATGTTGGCAGAAATGTGGACATTAAAGGTCATTCTGGTGGGGTCTCAGACAGAAAAAAAAAAGTTATTGGAAACTGGAGAAAAGACAGCCCTTGTTATAAAATCACAGAAAACTTGGCTGAACTGTGTTCAAATGTTTTGTAGAACATAGAACATACAAGCAGTGAAATATGATATTTAGCTGAGGAGATTTCTAAGCAAAGTGTTCAAGGATTAGCTTGGTTTCTCCTGACTGCTTATAATAAAAGGCAAGAGGAGAGAGACAATTGGAGAAAATACTGCTACGGTAAAAGGAATCAGATCTTGAAGATTTGGAAAATTTATAGCCTATCTATATCAAAAAAATGAGAAATTTTGTTCTTAAAAGAACACTAGGGTTGTGACTGAACAATCATTTGATGAATAGATCATGGATTCAACTCATGAGCTTAATCAGTCATCTCAGAAGAGTCCAGGAATAGAGAGAGGATTATACCAGCAGAGACACTGACAGTTTGAATTACAGGGAAGAGAAAAAACAAAACTGAATGAAAGGTTGCCAGACTTCTTGGATTCTACAAGACTGAACCATAGAGTTATTTGGCTATGATATGGTTTGACTGTGTCCCCACCCAAATCTCATCTTGAATTGTAGCTCCCATAATTCCCACATGTCTAGGAAGGGACCTGGTGGGTGGTAATTGAATCAAGAGGCAGGTCTTGTCCCTTGTGTTCTCATGATAGTGAATACGTCTCATGAGATCTGATGGTTTTATAAAAGGGAGCTCCCCTACACAAGCTCTCTTGCCTACTGCCATGTAAGATGTGACTTTGCTCATTAGCCTTCAGCTATGATTGTGAGGCCTCCGCAACCATGTGGAACTGTGAGTCAATTAAACCTCTTTCCTTTATAAATAACCCTTTCTTGAGTATGTCTTAATTAGCAGTGTGAGTACAGACTAATACAGGCTATAAATGTGTGATATTCTTTAAGCAAAGGGAAGAATGACCCTAAAGGGATTTAGAGATCATCAAGACAGCCACTCCCACCAAAGGCCAATGGAGCAAGGCTGTTTCTTTTTAGGCTACAGAGAGTAGGGCCACCAAAGAGAGACCTGTGGACAGAGCTGGCTCTCCTAGCAAAACAAAAATGAGGCCACCCCACAGAGCCATGAGGCTGATGCTGCCACCCCAGTAGGCCTGGAGGGCAGAGCATTGAACCAAATAAAATTATTCTTAAGGCTTAAAATCTAATGCAATTTTCTTTGCTAAGTTCTGGACTTACTTGGGAACCATCAGCTTTCCTTCCTTCCTTATTTAGCCCTTTTGGTGTGGGAATGTTTGCCTCAGCCCTGTCCTACTTTGTATTTTAGAAGCACACAGCATGTCTGCTCTCACAGGTTCACAACTGGACACAAATTTTGCCTAAGGATGAACTGTACTTTCAGTCTTGCCCACATTTTATTTAGATGAATGGTATTCAGATAAGAATTTGGACTTTAGAGTTGATGCTGGAATGAGTGAAATCTTTTCAGAATGGTGGAATGAATGTATTGTGTATGCAATAAATACATAAATTTGGGGGAGGGAGAAGGGGCAAAATATTTTGGAATGTAGGTTTGTGTCCCCCAAATTCATATGTTGGAGCTCTAATCCCCAATGTGACTGTATTTGGAGATAGGATCTTTATAAAAATAATTCGGGTTTACGAGTTCATAAGGGTAGAAGTCATGATCTCATAGGATTGGTATCCTCATAAGAAGAGACACTAGAGAGATCATTGTCTCTTCACACATGCACAAAGAAGAGGTCAAGTAAGTACACAAGAAGAGCGTGACTGCCCACATGCCAAGAGAAGAGACTTCAGAATGAAATCTACCTTGCTGGCACCTTGATCTTGGACTTCTCAGTCCCCAGAGCTGTGAGAAACATATTTCTGGGTGGTTTAAGCCACTCAGTCTATGGTATTTGGTTATGGCTGCCTGCACAGACTAATACAAAGTTGAGGTGGGATTTATACCAGCCATGTAAATGTGGTTTCATACTAATCAGAATATTTAATAACAACATTCAAGAAATTGACATAAGAAAAAATATGTTTATCTCCATTGATACTGAAAATTCAACATCTGCTTATCATAAAAGTACTCAAGAAATTATAAATGGATGGTACTCTTCAATGTTATGAAAACATAATTCTAAAGCCAGTTTCTTAATCAGGAAGCACAAAAGGCTTTTCCATTATGGTTGGGAACAAGAATGATCACAATATCCACTTCTATGTAATGTTATATTCAAAGTGTCAGCCAATGCAATTAAAACAGTGAAAAGTAAGTAAATCAGTATTAAAACAGCAAAACTTTATTTATTAGCAGATAATATGATAGTGCACCTGGAAAATCCAGAGGAACAATGATAAATCCAAAGTATACAAGAATTTAGTAAGGAAATAAGATAAAAAATTACAGACAAAACCGAGTACCCTACATATACAAACAATAACTGGGTTGAACATATGATGAAAGAAAAAAATTCTATTAACAGTAGCAATATAAAAATACTTAGAAAAAAATTTAGCTATCAAGAAATTGCAAAACTATATACAGAAAAGTTAAAACCCTCCTGAAAAGCACAAAAGTAGTCTTGAAACTAATAAAAAGATATCCCTTGTTCTTGGATAAAAATAATTCAAAATTATGAAAAATATGAGCTCTCTCTGACTTAATAAATTTTATTTATTCCCAACAAAAATATCATCAGCTTTTAATCTGCACAAGTTGATTTTTAAAACTCATCATTCAAGAATAGTTAAGAAAGCATTGAAAAAGATATATTATGAGAGAGGCATAGCTGCACATATTAAAACAAGCTATAAAGCCTCTCTAAATAGCATGGAACTGGTACCTAAATAGGCAGATTGACCAGTGGAATAGAATAGAAAGTCTAGTAATAGATTAAACTACAGGTGAAAATTTAGTAATTGATAAAGATAGTATCAAAAACTATAGCTGCAAAGATAGACCTTTTAAGAAATGGGGTTGTATCAACTGGATATTCATTGAGTAGGAAAAAAATTGATTGATACCTTATCATACAAAGAATAAACTCAAAATTATCAGAAAATATAATTGTGAAAAAAAGAAACCATGAAAGTACTAGAAGAAAATGCAGAGAATTACTCTACAGCCTGGAGGTTTGACGAGTTGATGGGTGCAGCACACCAACATGGCACAAGTATACATATATAACAAACCTGCACGTTATGCACATGTACCCTAGAACTTAAAGTATAATAAAAAAAAAAGTCTTTTTAACTATGTCTCAAATCTACATGCAATTAAAGAGAGAAAACTTTGACTATGTAAAAATAGAAAACAAATAAAATTAAGACAAAAAGATTTTTGTATTACAAAAAACTTAATCAGCATTAAAAGATAAATGGGAGAAAATATTTGATGAATAGAAAATATAGTCTGTTAGCTGGGCACAGTGGCTCACGTCTGTAATCCCAGCACTGGGAGGGAGGCTGAGGCAGGTGGATCACTTGCTGTCAGAGTTCGAGATCAGCATGGCGAAACCCCATCTCTACTAAAAATACGAGTTACAATTAAAAATACAATTAGCTGGGCATGGTGGCGGGCACCTGTAATCCTAGCTACTTGAGAGGCTGAGGCAGGAGAATCACTCAAACCTGGAAAGCAGAGGTTGCACTGAGCTACTGAGATCATGCCACTGCACTTCAGTCTGGGTGATAGAGAAAGACTCCATCTCACACACACACAAAAAAGAAAACAAAATGTAGTCTGTTGATTAGTCTCTTGTTAAATGGATTATAAGTTTCATGACAGCAGTGGCAGTGAATATCTTGTTCATTATTAATTTCACAGTGTTTTGCATGTTACCTAAAATATAGTAAGTGCTTTCTCAATATTTGATAGGAGTGCTTCTTGAAGTAGGAGCTACAAGAGAGTGGTACGCAGGAAATAATCAGTGGAGGAGCATCCCTGAAGATAAAGGGATGGTATGCAAAATGCAAGCAGAGAAACTATTCTTAAATAAAAAGTGGGGGTATTTCATACCATTGTGGTAGGATGGAAATGAGAAAATAAGATGTAAATGTTACATACAGCAAAATGTTAAAATAGAACATCAGAAAATGAAGAAATTTTCCATCTGTTGGCTTTGTTTTCCTTTATAAAGTAGGAGGACAGGTGGCATGATGAGTGTGAAGGATGGTGTGGGAAGTAGGAACTTGGAACAGAGTGGAGAAGGTTTGAAATAGTCGCTGTGAAGAACCAGTCAAGTGATCACTAAGAAGAGCTCTAGGCAACACTAACACAATAATTTATGGAAACTAAAATGAAGTAGCAACAATCTGCCTTAGTGTAGGATTTTCCAGACACCATGTGTGAGACAAGAGAAAAGGAACAATGAGTTTGACACAGAATTGAGATGTTTTGGGGAAAGTGTGACAGAAGGACAATGAAGCAGTGTTATCAGTCCTTCTTGCACTGCTGTAAAGTTATTAGTCCTTTCTTGCACTAATATAAAGAAATACCTATGACTGGGTAATTTAGAAAGAAAAGAGGTTTAATTGGCTAAGGTTCTGCTGTATGGGAAGCATAGTGGCTTCTACTTTTGGGGAGGCGTGAGGAAGCTTCCAATTATGGTGGAAGACAAAGCAGGAGAGAGACCTCTCACATGGTGGGAGTGGGAGCAAGAGATAGAGGGGGGAGTTGCTACATACTTTTAAATGACCAGACCATGTGAGAACTCACTATTGTGAGGGCAGTACCAAGGAGATGGTACTAAACCATTCATGAGAAACTGCCCCCATGATCCAATCACCTCCCATCAGACCCTACCTCCCACACTGGGGATTACAATTTGACATGAGATTTGTGTGGGGATGTAGATCCAAGCCTTATCAGGCAGAGAATTGAGAACAAATTCTATTTTGTTAAACTGTATGAAATTTCTGACATTTAGCCATTTTGAAATGAATATTTTTATAATTTACTATCTATAATATGAGTCACAGAATAGAAACTTGAAAAAGAGTTGGGGGTAAAGGTCAATGGAACAGAGACTATCAAGTGAATGACTTTTTGGGGTATTAGACTTTATTCATATGAATGTTGAACTTAAATATGTTTTGATAAAAGAAGGGACTCGACTAAGATTGAAGTAAAAAAAAGGAATATGACTTAACCAACTGACATGAGTATCAAGAGGGATATTTTAATACAAGATGAAGGAACAATATAGAAATGACATGGGGAAGGAATGTGCTAACTGCACCTCACAACTCCAAAAGCTATGACCATCATCCTGTAGGTAGTTTGACCATTGTGGTGTGTCGAATCATGTCCCTCAAAAATCCATGCCGACCTGAACTTCACAACGTAACCTTATTTGGACTAAGGCTCTTAGCAGATGTAATTAAAGATCAAGACAAGATAATATGGGATTAGAATGACTCTGACATTTAGTGTAAATCCTAATAAGAGGCAGAGTAGGAGAAGACAGTGACACAGTTAAGTAGGCAATGTGATGATATGGGCAGAGATCAGAGTGATGTCTCTAAAAGTCAAGGAACAGCAAGGGATTGTTGGCAACCACAAGAAGCTAAGAGAGAGACATGAGATTGCTTCTCCCCCAGAGTCTCTGAAAGGAGGGAAACCTGCTGACCACTTGACTGCAGACTTCTAGTTTCCTCAACTGTATGTGAATACATTTCTGTTGTTTAAACCACTTATTTGTGGTCATTTCTTATGGCAGCCCCAGGAAACTATTATGGACATATATCCTGGTTTGTTCAGGGCAGTCCCAGTCCCAGTTTACCCCTAATCTCATATTATAATTACTAATGGTTTATCTATTTACTCTCAAAAATATCCCAGGTTGGACAATACATGATGGAATCATGTCAACTTTTAGGGAGGTATAAACAGAAAAGGAAGCAGATTTCAGCTAATGAAATAAAGTGGATGGAATGTTTACTAAAAAGTTTGAGTATCTATGGGGTTATATTTAATATGAAATGAAGTTCCAGAGGAATTGTGCAGTTTTGAAATGGAGAGAGATGGTGGGCAGTTGGATCAGCAGATGCCATCATCGCACAGTGCATTTAAGATAACATGGGAAAAGGTATATAGTTTTCACAGGAATGGGATGCATGGTAGGTTTATCATTGATAAATGCAGGTCACTGATCTCATGAGTAGTATTCTCTGGTCTTAGGAAGTAGCCTGTCCAGCCTATTTGCTATTCAGGGAGTTAGACTCTAGATGAATAGGCCAGCAAACTAGTATTTCAATAGAGGCCAGAACTCTTGACTGGAAATGCTATAGAAGGAGTCCTTTTGATGGTGCTGTTGAAGGAGGTTGAAGCCAGCTGGGTGGGCCAGCATCAAACTACTTTGAACTAAGGATGTTTATCTTTAATGAATAAGAGAAGACTTGAAATGGCATAATAAATACCTAAAAATATTCAAAGGCATCTTACATGGAAGAGGCTTCAAAAAGAAAACTGGAATCAATTTAGAAAAACTATAAGTATAAAGAGTTTGGCCTAACATGAAGAATTTTATATCAGAATTCAGAGTCAAGCAATGGGATAAACTCCTCCCAGATTTAGTAAACGTTCCACTATGTAGAGAGTTTTTTTTTTTTTTTTTTTTTTCAGGTGGCCACATCAACAAATATTGTGAAAGACTTGGTTGAGATATATAAACACTTGAAGAATGGGGAATGGGCAAGACAAGTGCAGTATTCCTAAAAGAAGTAAGTAACATTGTCAGAAAAAGCATATGGATAGAACCGTGAAACAAGGAGGGTATTTTTGTTGAGCCAAAAATCTGGAGGAGCAACACGGAGGATGAGAAACAACTGGCCAGCATGGTTAATAGAGATGCACTTGTGTGGAACTTCATGTCACAGATCACCAGTGTTTGGGGATCCCTGAAGTATCCAGTAGAGTCTCTGAAAAGAGAGAACAGCCTACCTTAGAGTTAGTTCACATAAGATAATATAAATTAGAGCAGATCTCATCAGTTTAGCCTACAGTTTTCTCTAGCAGTGTTTAACCTTCTGCACCATCAAGGACAACCTTTCCTTTTAAAAGTCTACTATATTTGAGCCATGGGGTCATCCTTTCCTCATTCTTCAAATATAATCCATTTTAAGTTTAAAAATACTGCCTTTCTGTATTTAAACCTGGAATAGGTTTTAATTCCAGCTGTCCCTTACCATTGCACCCTGTTAGTCTGATCTCTTGAGCAAATAAAGAATATATGCTCAATAATTTGGATTCTAAATCTGCCAAATAGAATTCAAAGTACCATGTGTATTATAAAGTACTTGAGCTTTTGCTGTTATATAATAGTAAATAGTTAAACTGTATGTGATAAATGACACAACTTTGCCCTTATTTGATTTAATCTAGAGCCTTGTTTAGTAACTTGTTCTAATGAAAGTGTCATAATTTTTATTGATGAGTAAATCTTTGTTTATATTTAACTATGATTCAGAAAACAAGCCCTACATAAACTTTATTCATTCATTAATTTTCATTTTTCATGTATTCATTCAAAAATATCTTTCTGAGCATTAGTAATGTGCCAGGCAGTATTTTAAACACAGTGGTGAAAACAAACAAATAAATAAAAAACAGGTGCTTATGCCTGTAATCCCAGCTACTCAGGAAGCTGAGGAGGGAGAATTGCTTGAGTCCAGGAGTTCGAGGTTGCAATGAGCTATGATTATGCCATTGCACTTCAGTCTGGTCGACAGGGAGAGAGACTCTGTCTGGAAAAAAGAGGAGAAGGAAAGAAGAGGAAGAGGAGGAGGAAGAGGAAGAAAGAGGAGTAGTAGTAATAGTAGTAGAGTAGTTGTTCTGTGTGCTCATGGAGATGTCTTATGTTTTACATCCTAGTGAAGAGAGACAGGCAATAAACATAAAAATAATTAAACAAGACAATTTTAACTAGGAAAAAAATTCAGTGAAGAAAGCACAGGGGAATGCATTGATTATTGATTGGATAAGGACTGGATGAATCTGTTTTACATTGAATGGTCAAAAAAAAAAACTCTTATAGAGGAGGACAGTATAGAGCTGAAACCTGATGATTAAGAAGCAAACATGTGATAGAGAATTGCAAATGCTGAAACCCTAAGGTGGGAGAAATGCTTTGTTTGAAAATACAAAGGAATGATGTCAGATACAACAGCAGAGCCAGATTATAATATTCCTTTAGTTTTCTATGTATTCTGGATTTTGGTGGTCAGCAAAGGTATTGTATGTATGTTTTGTCTAGATAATACTAATGTGTAGGACAAGTTTTAGAACTAATAAGGCATGGAAAACAGTCATGAGGGATTCACTTCAGGAAGATCTATGAACATTGTACTGAACATAAACCTGTATTACAGGCAGGAACAGACTCCAGGTTTTGCCCCAGTGAGTACTCTTGCATCGAATTAAGCAGCGTGACCTCTTTGTCATTATGTAATCAGTCTGTACACATGTAAGGCAGCAAAATAAATGTTCCCAAATTATTCCGCACTTTCACTTGGAATCAGTGCTTGTTTTAAGCTGAGCTTAGTGCTAGAAGGGGCTCAATTTATTACACAAAATTAAGGAAGACTGTTTACAAAAGTTTTTTTAAAAAGTGGAGAATTCGTTTTATCCAGAGAATTGAGTCAGCATAAAGATTCCATCTAGGTAATTTATACGAAAAACCCAGTTTCTCAAATGATATGTTTGTCAATTCTTCACTTGTTTTTGCAGATGTAATAATCAGTATATAGTCATTTAAACTAGAAATATTTTATATTTGTTTCTTCACATTATCAACTAGATGAATTTTTTAAAAGTTTGGTAGAAGTATAGATACATTTATGCATAGCTTTTCAAATCATGAAATGTTTAGGAACATCTAAATAATAACCTATACAATTTTATTTTCACATATGATAGTCTGTATTTATAACTTTAGTGTCTGGATGACATAAAATAATTGTATAATGACAGAGAACTTAATATGAAATACGAACTGTTAGTATTTCCCATAATAGAGAGAAGCTATTTAGTTGGCATCTGCCATAGTCAGGGTTCTCTGGAGGGACAGAACTAATAAGATAGATGTAGATATAAAGGGAAGTTTATTAAGGAGTGTTGACTCACATGGATCACAAGGTGAGGTCCCATGATAGGCCGTCTGCAAGCTGAAGAGCAAGGAAGCCAGTCTGAATCCCAAAGCTGTAGAACTTGGAGTCCAGGGAGCATCCAGCATGGAAGAAAGATAGAGACCAGAAGACTAAACCAGTCTAGTCTTTCCATATTCTTCTGCCTGCTTTTAATCTGGCTGAGCTGGCAGCTGATTAAATTGTGCCCACCCAAATGGAGGGTGGGTCTGCCTTTCCCAGTCCACTGACTCAAATGTTAATCTCCTTTGGCAAAACCCTCACAGACACACCCAGGAACAATACTTTGCATCCTTCAATCCAATCAAGTTGACACTCAGTATTAAGCATCAGAGGATCATAACATGGCCATGCTACAATCCAAATGAATTCTCAGTTTTCATGTTTTGAAACTTTCCTAAAGGAAATGCTCTTAAAACGTATGTGGATGAAATGTATTTCATATTAACTCTTAGGATTTCTTTTCTTCCATTGGATTTATAAGCCATCAAATCACCTAATAATTTTCCTTTTTTCTCATTTTATGCATATTAGTATTAAAATTTCAGCATAAAAATTTTAAAGTAGAGAGAATAGCGAAATGAACCTCTTCAGTTTCCACAATCAACAACGCCTTGCAAATGTTTTTTCATGTATATCCACACATATGTAACCTTCCCAGCTTCCGTGGAGTTATGCTGAAACAAATCCCATAAATTATATTGTTGTATATGTAAAGTTAGCATTTTTCTTAAATTGTTGAAATTTGCAAACAGTGAATATTCAAGATAATACTATTAAACAGTTTTCCTTGTGATGCTGCACTTTTTCTCATAATCTTTAGGATGTTTAGATAGGGATTAAAAAGTGAAATGTGTCTTCAATATCTTTTTCTGAGTTTAGTGGAGCATAAAGAGAAAACCCAAACAATTTTCCCTCTAGCATTAAACATTGCATTTTAATTGAAATCACACTGATAAAGTAATCAAAGTGCATCCTAGCACAATGCTTCTGTTGAAGGTATGAAGCTTTACTGTTGATAAATTGCTATGTAGGCAATCCACTGCTCATAATTAGAAGTCAACTACGTTTAAGAAAACAATGATAAGAATTGGTAGTGCTTATATTTTAAGACATTGCATTGGATTTAAATGTTGCTTTAAAAAGTTTTTACTTTAAATAGTGGATATGTGCTTAAATAATTCTTAATGCTTTTTTTTCAAAATGCAATACAATAATGTTACATATGTAGAGTTTTACTGCATCCTATGAATTTTCTTCTATAAACCTCAAAATAATATCGGTAAGTAGCTTAGGGAAATGAAATGATTTTCCCAAACTCATGTAGTTGATAGGTGGAAGAGCTTGTGCAGTACTAACATACATGCAAATAATTGTTTTCCTTTTAAGTTCAATATCGTACTGATGCTACAGATGTTAAAACAATAAGAAAGAATCCAACACTCTTTAAGGTTTAACTGTTTCCCAGGGACAAGACTTTTCTTGCTATGATCATGCATGGTGGTGTCTTTGTGCTAAAACAATTCACGAAACCCACTATTCTGCAAGAATTATGGGATTCCTTTTTTTTTTTTTTTTTTTTTTTTTGAGACAGAGTCTTGCTCTGCCCCCAGGATGGAGTGCAGTGGTGCAATCTCCGCTCGCTGCAAGCTCCGCCTCCTGGGTTCACGCCATTCTCCTGCCTCAGCCTCCCAAGTAGCTGGGACTACAGGCGCCCGCCGCTACGTCTGGCTAATTTTTTTGTATTTTTAGTAGAGATAGGGTTTCACTGTGTTAGCCAGGATGGTCTCCATCTCCTGACCTCGTGATCCGCCCATCTCGGCCTCCCAAAGTGCTGGAATTACAGGCGTGAGCCACCGCGCCGGGCAGGATTCCTTTTTAAATTTTGCAAATGGATTCCTGTAGCACTGTCTTTTGTGGAATTCCAAAGTCAGAACTGCCTGAGTAGCAGCTAGTTTTTATTTATAGTTGCTAAACTAGCACAAATTCGAGACACTAGACAATTATTAACTTTTTCCTAAAAATTGGCCACTGCAAAGTCACCTCTTAATTCTCAATTTCACATTGCAGGCTCGAAAATTGTCTTCCCACAAAAGCTTAGTATTTTGCTTTCACTGGTATGTTCCCATATCATCTCCAATGTCAGTGATATGAATGTTTTGGGAAATCATTGCCATGTTATTTCATAAGTGTTCTGAATTTTCTTGGGTCATATTTCAGAAAATTGATACTATGATATTCAGGTATGAGCTTGCAATTTAATGTTCCAGACCATGGTTTCAGAAGCTTCCAATCACTGACCAATTATTATAAAATAACCCACAGTCATGCATGAGGTTTTTCTTTATTTCTTATTTTTCATTTCTATAATCTTCCTCATTTTTATGAGCCTTTCAGGGCATTGGAAGCCATAAGAAAAAAATGTACTCAAACAGTTACACACACACACACACACACACACACACACACACACACACACACACACACACACACTAGGTCCAATGAAATTTGATTTTTTTTAAAAAAAAAAATATCTAAAATAGCTCCAGAGTTTCCCAAAATGCTGCTTTGGACTTGAACACAAATAATGTCAGCTTTTTATTTACATACTGCAAAAGACCTGCAATGACATGCCCCGCCTATATTGTAGACAAACAAGGATCACTGCTCCTTGATTTTGATAAACATGTCACAAATTTATTTTGAATAATAACCTTTTTAGATTAATATTAGAATTAGTTGCCATTCCCTGTCACACACATCAACTGACAGCACAGAAAATATGTCAAGGAACATTCAGAGCACCTGGAAGAAGGCAAACTTAGATCCCAAAAATAGTTACAGGTAACCCAACAAGAGTCATGAAAATGCAATATAGAATTGTAGGAAGCTGAAGGGCTTTTGAGCACTGCTGTTTCAATTTATATATGGCTGAACTGAGGCTCCTTAACCTAGATAACTTGTGCCAGGAAACAACCTGAGACATCTTACCTGGTTTAATGTCATAATATAGTTTAGTATCATAGAAAGTACTCAAATCTAACATTATTTATTGTGTGTAAATTCTTTTTTTCTTTTTTATTGTTGTAGGTACCTAGCAGGTGTATATATTTGTTGCATGTATGAGATACTTTGATACAGACAGGCAATGTGTAATAACTACATCATTGGAAATAGGGTATCCATTCCCTCAAGCACTCATCCTTTGTGTGACAACCAATCCAATGTACTCTTTTAGCTACTTTAAAATGTACAATTGAGTTATTATTGACTGTAGTCACCTTGTTATGCTATCAAATACTAGGTCTTATTCATTCTTTCTATTTATTTTTGGTACTTATTAACAATCCCCAACTTGCCCCAAAGCCCCGACAAGTCCAGACACACTACCCTTCCCATCCTCTGGTAACCATGATTCTACTTTCTATCTCCATGAATTCAATTGTTTTGATTTTTAGATTCCACAAATAAGTGAGAATATTCTGTTTGTTATTCTGTGCCTGGCTTATTTCACTTCACATAATGATCTCTAGTTCCATCCATATTGTTGCAAGTGACAGGATCTCATTATTTTTTTCTGGCTGAAGAGTACTCCATGGTATATATGTACTGTACTTCCTTCATCCACTCATCTGTTGATGAGCACATAGGTTGCTTCCAAATCTTGGCTATTGTGAACAGTGCTGCAATAAACATGAGAGTGCAGATCACTCTCTTCGATATACTGAGTTCCTTTCTTTTGGGTATATACTCAGCAGTTGGATTGCTAGATCATATGGTAGCTAGGTTTTTAGTTTTCTGAGGAACCTCAAAACTGTTCTCCAAAGTGGTTGTACTAATTTACATTCCCATCAACAGTGGATGGGGGTTCCCTTTTCTCCACATCCTTGCCAGCATCTGTTCCCGCCTTTCTTTTGGATATAAGCCATTATAACTGGAGTCAGATGATATCTTATTGTAGTTTTGATTTGCATTTCTCCAGTGATCAATAATGTTGAGCACCTTTTCATATGCCTGTTTGCCATTTGTATGCCTTCTTTTGAGAAATGTCTATTCAAATATTTTGCCCATTTAAAAAATCGGATTATTAGATATTTTTCCTATAGAGTTGTTTGAGCTCCTTATATATTCTGGTTATTAATCCTTTGTCAGACAAGTAGTTTACAAGTATTTTCTCCCATTCTGTAGGTTGTCTCTTCACTTTATTGTTTCCTTTGCTGTGTGAAGCTTTTTAACTTTATGTGACACCATTTGTGCATTTTTGTTTTGATGGCCTGTGCTATTTTTGCCCAGACCAATGTCCTGAAGACTTTCCCCAAAGTTTTCTTGTAGTGGTTTCATACTTTAGAGGTCTTATGTTTAAGTATATAATACATTTGATTTGATTTTTGTATATGGGAACATATAGAGGTCTAGTTTCATTTTTCTGTGTGTGAATATCCAGTTTTCCCAGCACCATTTATTGAACAGACTTTTTTTTTTTTCCAGTGTATGTTCTTGGTATCTTTGTTGAAAATGAGTTCATCAAGGTGTGTGGGTGTGTGGATTCCTTTCTGGGTTCTCAGTTCTGTTCCATTGGTCTATGTGTCTGTTTTTATGCCAGTATGATGCTGTTTTGGCTACTAGAGCTCCGTAGTATATAATCTGAAGTCGGGTAATGTGATCCCACCAATTTTGTCCTTTTTGCTTAGGATAGATAGCTTAAGCTATTCTGGGTCTTCTGTGGTTCCATATAAATTTTATGATTTTTTTTCTATTTCTGTGAAAAATGTCATTGGTATTTTGATAGGGAGTCCATTGAATCTGTAGATTACTTTGGGTAGTATAGACATTTTAACAATATTGATTCATCCAATCAATGAACATGAAATATCTTCCCCTTTTTTTAGTGTCCTCTTCAACTTCTTTCATCAATGTTTTATAGTTTTCATTATAGAGATATTTCAGATCCTGGTTAATTCCTCAGTATTTAATTTTAATTGTAAATGGGATTACTTTTGAAGTTCTGTTTTAGACTTTACTGTTGTCATATAGAAATGCTACTAATTTTTGTATGTTAATTTTACATTCTTCAACTTTATCAGTTCTAATAGTTTTTTTTTTTTTTTTGGTGGAGTCTTAATGTTTTTCTAAATATAAGATTAAACCATCTGCAGAAAAGAATAATTTGACTTCTTCCTTTCCAGCATGGATGCCCCTTATTTCTAATTGATCTAGGTAGAGCCACAAGTCCTATGTTGAATAACAGTGATGAAAGTGGCCATCCTTGTCATGTTCCAGATCTTAAAGGAAAGGCTTTCCGTTTTCTCTCATTGAGTATAATACCAGCTGTGAGTCTTTCATATATGACTTTAGTTATGTTGAGGTATGTTCCTTCTATATAGAGTTTGTTTGAGAGTTTTTATATAAAGGGATATCGAATTTTATTAAGTGCTTTTCAGCATCAATGGAAATGTTTGTTTGCTTGCTTGCTTCATATGCTTGTTGGCTGCATGCATACCTTACAATAATAAGAGCCATCTATGACAAACCTATAGCCATCATTATACTGAAAAGGCAAAGGTTGAAAGCATTCCCCTTGAAAACTGGCACAAGACAAGGATGCCCTCCCTCACCTACAACTATCTGATCTTCAACAAAGCTGACAAAAACAAGCAATGGGGAAAATACTTCCTATTCAATATATGGTGTTGGGATAACTGGCTAGCTATATGCAGAAGATTGAAACTGAACCCCTTCCTTACTCCATATACAAAAATTAACTCAAGATGGATTAAAGACTTAAATGTACAACCCCAAACTAAAAAAAAAAAACCCTAGAAGACAATCTAGGCAATACCATCCTAGACATAGGACCTTGTAAAGATTTTATGACAACGATAACAAAAGCAATTGCAACAAAAGCAAAAATTGACAAGTGAGATCTAATTTAAAGAGCTTCTGCACAGCAAAAGAAACTATTGATAAACAGACAACCTACAGAATGGGAGAAAAATTTTGCAAACTATGCATCTGACACAAGTCTAATGTCCAGCATCTATAAGGACCATAAACAAATTCACATGAAAATAAACCAAGCAACCCCATTAAAAAGTGGGTAAAGGACAAGAAGAGACTTTTCTTTTTTTTGATTCTCCTGCCTTTGCCTCCCGACTAGCTAGGATTACAGGTGCATGCCACCACACTGGCTAATTTTTCAATTTTTAGTAGAGATGGGGTTTCACCATGTTAGCCAGAATGGTCTTAATCTCCTGACCTCTTGATATGCCCACCTCGGCCTCCCAAAGTGCTGGGATTACAGGTGTGAGCCCCCATTCCTGACCAAGAAGAGACATTTTTATTGATCTTTTGGCTTTTTTTTTTTTTTCATTTCAAATTTATTTATTTCTGCTCTGACCTTGATTATTGCTTTTCTTCTAATTTTTTGTTTGGGTTGCTCTTGCTTTTTTAGTTCTTTAAAATACATTGTAAAATTATTTGAAGTTCTTCTTTTTTGATGTAGGTTTTTCATAGTTATAAAATTCCCTCTTAGTACTGCTTTTGCTGTATCCCTTAGGTTTTGGTGTGCTATGTTTCCATTATCATTGGTTTCAAGAAATGTTTCAATTTCCTTCTTAATTTCTTCATTGACACACTGGTTATTCAGAAGCATATTCTTTAATTTCCATGTATTTGTATCGCTTCCACAATTCTTCATTATTGCTCTCTAGTTTTGTTCCACTGTGATCGGAGAAGATATTATTGCAATTTTTTGGAATGTTTTAAGACTTACTTTGTGACCTAACATATGGTCTATCCTTGAGAATGATCCAGGTGCTGCAGTACATAAAGTGTATTCTGTAGCCATTGGATGGGATGTTCTGTAAATAGCTATTATTTCCATGTGGTCTGTAGTACAGATAAAGTCTGATGTTTCCTTCTTGATTTTCTGTCTAGATGATCTGTTTAATGCTAAACGTGGGGTGTTGAAGTCTCCAGTTATTTTATTGGGACCTATCTCTCTCTTTTGCTCTAATAATATTTGCTTTGTGTATATCTGGGTGCTCCAGTGTTGGGTGCATATATATTTAAACTTCTTATATATTATCTTACTGAATTGACCCTTTTATCATTGTGTGGTGACCTTTGTCTCTTCTTATGGTTTTTGTCTTGAAATGTATTTTGTCTGATATAAGCATAGCTACTCCTGCTCTCTCTCTCTCTCTTTTTTTTTTTTTGTATTCCATTGGTATGGAATATCTTTTTCTATACTTTTATATTCAGTCTATGTGTGTCTTTATACGTAAAGTATGTTTCTTGCACACAGCAGATCACTGGGTCTTGTTTTTTTAATCCATTCAGCCATTTTGTGGCTTTTGATTGGAGAGATTAGTCTATTTACATTCATTGTTGTTGTTGATAAGTAAAGAGTTACTCCTGCCATTTTGTTCTTTGTTTTCTGGTTGTTTTATGGTCTTCTCTTCCTTCTTTCTTTCCTTGCTGTCTTCCTTTTAGTGAAGGTGATTTTGTCTGGTGATGTGAATATTTCTCACTTTTTATTTTTGATGTACCTCTATATGTTTTTTGGTTTGAGGTTGCCATGAGGCTTGCAAATACCATTATTTTAAGCTGCTAACAACTTAACACTGTATAAACAAACAAGCAAAAAGAAAACAAAAACTCTAAGCCTTAACTTCCTCACCTGGCTTTTAAACATTTTGTTGTTTCTATTTATGTTGTATTGTGCTGTCTATATCTCAAAAATTTATTGTAATTATTATTTTTGATTGGTTCATTGTTCAGTCTTTCTTAGAATAAGAGTAGTTTACACCCTACCCTTGCAGTGTTACAATATTCTCTTTTTCTGTATACTATTATCAGTGAATTTTGTAGCTGCAGATGACTACTTATTGCTCACTAACATCCTTTTCTTTCTGATTGAAATACTCTCTTTAGCATTTCTTGTAGATCAGGTCTGGTGTTGATGAAATCCCTCAGCTTTTGTTAGAGTCTTTATTTTTCCTTCATGTTTGAGGGGTATTTTGGCCAGGTATACTATTCTAAGGTAAATGTTTTTTTGATTATTATTATTCAGCACTTTTGATATATCATGCCACTCTGTCCTGGCCAGTAAGGTTTCCACTGAGAAGTCTGCTGCCAGATCCGGTGAAGCTCCATTGTATGTTTTTTGTTTCTTTTCTCTTGGTGCTTTTAGGATTCTTTCTTTATCCCTGACCTTTGGAGTTTGATTATTAAATGCCTTAAGATAGTCTTCTTTGGGTTAAATCTGCTTGGTATTCTATAACCTTCTTGTACTTGGATATTGATATCTTCCTGCAGATTTGGGAAATTCTGTTGTTATCCCTTTTAATAAACTTTCCACCCCGTCTCTTTCTCTCCTCACTGGATTACCAGGCAGAGACTCTTGTTCTCTTTCCTTACTCTGTCCCAAACAAATGGGGTCTCTCTCTGTCCTGAGCCATCAGAAGCTGAGAGTTAAGTGACACAAGCACTCCTGTGACCACCACTTCTATGTCTGTGCTGGGTCAGACCTGAAGCAAGCAAAGCCCTGGATCTTGTCCAAGGCCTGGTGTAACTACTCCCTGGCCATTGCCTATGTTCATTCAAGGCCCTGGGGCTCTAAACTCACTAGGTGACAAAGCCAGCCAGGCCTGTATTCTTTCCTTCAGAGTGACAAGTTCCCCAGGCCCTGGGCAGGTCCACAGGTGCTGTCCAGGAGCCAGAGACTAGAGTTAGAAACCTTAGAAGTACACCTGTTGTGCTAAGGTACTGTGGTTGAGCTGGCACTCAAACCAGAAGACACAGTCCTTCCCACTCTTCCTTCCTCTTTCCAAAGTCAGAGGAGCCTCACCTTGTGGCCATCACCACCACAGGCCCATGGAGGGTACTTCCAGACTACTGCCAATTTTCCCTTAAAGCATGAGGGGTGTTTTGTCAGCTTGTGGTGAATGCTGCTTGGCCTGGAACCCATCCTTCAGGGCAGTGGGCTCCCCTCTGCCCAGAGCAGGTCCAGAAATGCCATCCAAGGGCCAAGTCCTAGAATTGGGGACCCAAAGAACTTGCTTGGTGTTTTACTCCCTGTGGCTGAGCTGGTACCTAAGGTACAAGAAAAAGTTCCTTTTACTCTTCCATCTGTTTTTCTCAAGCAGAAGGAGTCTCTTCCTGCAGCCACCCCAGCTGGGAATTGCTGAGCCTCCTCTGATGCCAGCACATCTTGAGTCTCGCCCAAGGCCTTCAACACAGTACCTGGGTATCGCTGCTGGTTATTCAGGGTCCAAGGGCTCTTCAGTTAGCAGGTGAAAAATGCTGCCAGGACTAGATCATTCCCTTCAAGGCAGTAGGTTCCCTTCTGGCCCAGGGGGATGTGTCTAGTAATGTCATAAAAGAGTTAGGGCTGGAAAGAGGGCCTCCTAATTCTGACCAGTGTCCTATCCTGATGTAGCTGAGCTACTATCCATGTTTAAGACAAATGTCCTCTCCACTCTTCCCTCTTCTATCCTCAAGCGGAAAGAAGGGACATCTCTTAGAGCTGTGAGCTGTGTATCCTACAGTTAGGGGCGTGGTGATGGCAGCACTCCTTTGGCTGTCCTGGCTGATGTCTCAGCATGCCCACCCCCTAACCCGTGTCTACTGTGTCTGTGCCCAGTTCAGCACTAGGACTCTCCTAAAAGTTGCAGTCCTTGTGGCCTACTCTGCCTCTCAAGTTTATTTACAGCACCAGAGCACTTTAGCCCGTGGTGGCGAGGTTTGTGGGAAGTCAGGTTCCCACCTCTGTGATCAGTGATTCCACTCTGGCTAGGACTGGATTAAATGTTCTCTTCATGGATGGGCATCAGCTAAGTTTGTTCTGGTTTTCCTTCCTGTTAGAACAGAACAGCACTGAGTTCACTGCCTCCCATGTGCTGCACTCTCCCTCCTCGAGACCACAGAAATACTCTGCACCATGCCACTGCTGCTGGAGGTGGGAGAGGGATGGCATCAGCAATTCGAGACTTTTTTTTCTACCTCTTCAGTGCCTCTTTCAGTGATATGAAGTTAAAACCAGATACTGTGAGTGCTTACCTGATTTTGAGGTCTTATGAGGGTGCTTTTTGTATGTAGGTGTTAAATTTCCGTCCTTGCAAGAGGGAATGATCAGTGCAGCCTTCTATTCTACCATTTTGCTCTGCCTCTTCCTCAAATCTAACATTATTGATGCTCAAAGAAAATTAAGTACAAAATTCATTATTTTCCATGTGCTATGAATACTATTCTATGTTTATCTTATTTACATTCCCAATTTTGTCATTTTATTTTTCTTTATTAATAAGAGTAAGGCCATATAAAATGGCCTTTTATTGAGCACCTATCATACATGAGACATTTAATACATTATTTTAAATTTTTACAAATATGCCCCAAGGTAGGCATATTTGTTAATTACATACAGCCAAACATGGATATCTGCAATTAAAGTCAGAGGTGGAAAAGCCATAATATGGAAAGACTGTCAATAAATCTATAAAAATATATGACTCATACCAATCACTGGGTGAATAAGTGCTATAAACCTTGATCATTCAAAAATAGTGATATGATTAATATAAATTATGAGAAAATGGGGGAAACAGGAAAATGGAAGTAAGCGCATTACCTCATTTTTTTCTAATTTGGAGAAAATAGAGTGAGTTACATACTTTATATTTCATACTTGAGGGATAATAGATTCCAATTAATATTTATAAGTCAAGAAATAGATACTTATGTGTGCTATTTAAAATGAGATATATTATTCAAAGCCATGCATGTTATTTAAAATAGGGAAGAACACAAGGTGATGGATATGGTGGATTAGTTTGCTCAACATTTATTTATTTTAGATGCCTCCCTTGATTGCAGAGAAAAAACAGCTAAAATCTTCATTTCCCAGACTTCCATGTACAAGGGTTTCAGATGTGTTTTAGAATCTACTAAACATATGCATTCATTGAGAAATGTGGAAGTGAGTAAGAAGAAAGTGGAGTACAAAGCATCTATTTTCAGATAGAGATCACAGTGGAAGCAATATGGCCCAGGAAAAACCACTGGCCACAATGGGAATGGCAGTTTTCCTGACTGTGACAAAGTGAGTGCCATGGTCACATCTTTGTGTTTCAGTATTTCTCTGCAGAAATCATCACAGGTTTCTCAATCACAATCATGGCTGAGTGCAATCCTAGGAGCAAGGAACTCTGCCCAAAGCCTGCTCTTCCAGCCCTACCAACAATTTCACAAACCATTGAACAAGCTTGTAGTAAATTCCCTTCTATTTGAACTATCTAGAGTGGTTTCTGCAGTCTGCAGCTATAGCCTAACATTCTTTCTCTCTCTCTGTCACACACAGACACATGCACATGCACGCTGCACACACATCTTATAGAGGAAAAGATAGTTACAAAGAAAAACATAAAATGAAGGGCTTAAGATTAAGAAGAGTATTTGTAGGTAAATAGGATATAAATTCACCTTATATAACATTAAATTTTAAAAAGGGCATGGAAAAAGATGCAACCATAACAAGTTGGCTCTAAAAGTACAAGTGAAGATACATCTTGAGAGATGCAAACAAAGAAATCAACAGTTGACAATACAGACATCAGGCAAGGTTAATTGTTATTGCAAAATATAAATAACTTGGATAAATACTGTCATTTAAAAATGATCAAAAGTGAATGTCACAATGAATTTTTAAGCATGAGATAATATAGAACCAAAATACAAGTACTGAAAATTGCTGTAAGTACAAAAACAAATTGATTGAAATAAATAGTAGCAAGAAACTTAATTTTGTTTCTCTCCAGACCAGGGGTCAGGCAACTTTTCCATAAAAGGCCAGATAGTAAAGATTTTAGACTTTGATGTCCATATAGTTTCTGTCACAGACATACAACTCTATCAGAGATATTATATAAATAAACATTTATATCTGGGTACCAACACAACTTTACAAAAATGGGCTTCAGGTGTGTTCACCTACTGTTTGTTGTCTGCCCACTCCTGTTCTAGACCACAATTGATCAACTAAGTAAACACAGAGCAGAACAAAATAACATAGTAAGAGTTATCTAATTGATGTAAATTGACTATAATTTCATATAAACAGAGAAAGTACTTTCTTTCAAGTTTTGTGGAAGACTTACAAAAATTAACAATGCAGTAGCAGTGGAGGGCTTTAGAAAACCTCATGTTATTTTCATTTGTTGAGTGCTTCTATGTGTTTGAAATCTAACAATTTACATGCATCAACTCATTTGACCCTGATAACAACCTCATGACATAGGCACAATTATCTTTTTTTATTATTATACTTTAAGTTCTAGGGTACATGTGCA
>NW_012117088.1:3653447-3659675 GCF_000951035.1 Colobus angolensis palliatus
AAATTCTCTTTTTTTGTTGTGTCTCTGCCAGGCTTTGGTATCAGGATGATGTTGGCCTCATAAAATGAGTTAAGGAGGATTCCCTCTTTTTCTATCAATTGGAATAGTTTCAGAAGGAACAGTACCAGCTCCTTTTTGTACCCCTGGTAGATTTCGGCTGTGAATCTGTCTGATCCTGGACTTTTTTTGGTTAGTAGGCTATTAATTATTGCCTCAATTTCAGAGCCTATTATTGGTCTATTCAGGGATTCAAATTCTTCCTGGTTTAGCCTTGGGAGGGTGTATGTGTCCAGGAATTTATCCATTTCTTCTAGATTTTCTAGTTTATTTACGTAGAGGTGTTTATAGTATTCTCTGATGGTAGTTTGTATTTCTGTGGGATTGGTGGTGATATCCCCTTTATCATTTTTTATTGTATCAATTTGATTCTTCTCTCTTTTCTTCTTTATTAGTCTTGCTAGTGGTCTATCCATTTTGTTGATCTTTTCAAAAAACCAGCTCCTGGATTCATTGATTTTTTGAAGGGTTTTTTTTGTGTGTCTCTATCTCCTTCAGTTCGGCTCTGATCTTAGTTATTTCTTGCCTTCTGCTAGCTTTTGAATGTGTTTGCTCTTGCTTCTCTAGTTCTTTTAATTGTGATGTTAGAGTGTCAATTTTAGATCTTTCCTGCTTTCTCTTGTGGGCATTTAGTGCTATAAATTTCCCCCTACACACTGCTTTAAATGTGTCCCAGAGATTCTAGTATGTTGTATCTTTGTTCTCATTGGTTTCAAAGAATATCTTTATTTCTGCCTTCATTTTGTTATGTACCCAGTAGTCATTCAGGAGCAGGTTGTTCAGTTTCCATGTAGTCATGTGGTTTTGAGTGAGTTTCTTAATCCTGAGTTCTAGTTGGGTTGCACTGTGGTCTGAGAGAGTTTGTTATAGTTTCTGTTCTTTTACATTTGCTGAGGAGTGCTTTACTTCCAAGTATGTGGTTAATTTTGGAAGAAGTGTGATGTGGTGCTGAGAAGACTGTATATTCTGTTGATTTGGGGTGGAGAGTTTAGTAGGTCTCTATTAGGTCTGTTTGAGAGCTGAGTTCAATTCCTGGATATCCTTGTTAACTTTCTGTCTCGTTGATCTAATCTTGACAGCGGGGTGTTAAAAATCTCCCATTATTATTGTGTGGGAGTCTAGGATAAACAGCATAGAAAAGACCGTAAATGACCTGATAGAGCTGAAAACCCTGGCGTGAGAACTGTGTGACTCATGCAGAAGCTTCAGTAGCTGATTTGATCAACCGGAAGAAAGAGTATCAGTGATTGAAAATCAAATGAATGAAATGAAGTGAGAAGAGAAGTTTAGAGAAAAAGGAGTAAAAAGAAAGAAACAAAGCCTCCAAGAAATATGGAACTATGTGAAAAGACCAAATCTACGTCTGATTGGTGTATCTGAAAGTGACGGGGAGAATGGAACCAAGTTGGAAAACAGTCTTCAGGATATTATCCAGGAGAACTTCCCTAACTTAGCAAGGCAGGCCAACATTCATTTTCAGGAAATACAGAGAGTGCCACAAAGATACTCCTCTAGACGAACAAGTCCAAGACATAATTTTCAGATTCACCAAAGTTGAATTGAAGGAAAAATGTTAAGGGCAGTCAGAGAGAAAGATCGGGTTACCCACAAAGGGAAGCCCATCAGACTAACAGCGGATCTCTCAGTAGAAACTCTGCAAAGCAGAAGAGAGTGGGGACCAAGTATTCAACATTCTTAAAGAAAAGAATTTTCAACCCAGAATTTCATATGCAGCCAAACTAAATTTCATAAGTGAAGAAGAAATAAAATCCTTTACAGACAAGCAAATGCTGAGAGATTTGGTCACCACCAGGCCTGCCTTACAAGAGCTCCTGAAGGAAGCAATAAACATGGAAAGGAACAACTGGTACCAGCCACTGCAAAAACATGCCAAATTGTAAAGACCATTGATACTAGGAAGAAACTGCATCAACTAACGAGCAAAATAACCAGCTAATACCATAATGACAGGATCAAATTCACACATAACAATATTAAACTTAAATGTAAATGGGCTAAATGCTCCAATTAAAAGACACAGACTGGCAAATTGGATAAAGAGTCAAGACCCATTAGTGTGCTATATTCAGGAGACCCATCTCATGTGGAGAGATACACATAGGCTCAAAGTAAGGGAGGGAGGAAGATCTACCAAGCAAATGGAGAGCATAATAAAGCCCAAGTTGCAATCCTAGTCTCTGATAAAACAGACTTGAAACCTACAAAGATCAGAAGTGACAAAGAAGGCCATTACATAATGGTAAAGGTATCAGTTCAACAAGAAGAGCTAACAATCCTAAATGTATATGCACCCAATACAGGAGCACCCAGATTCATAAAGCAAGTCCTTAGAGATCTACAAAGAGACTTAGGCACAATTATCTTTATCCCCATCTTACAGGAAGGAAACATGAAGGTAGTTTTAAAAACAATGATTCTGTCTTGTTTCCAAATATTCTTATATTTCACCCAAACAAGTTTGCAATGTATAGAAGGTTTTCTGTCTCCATACCTTTATCCTTGCTGTTCACTGCAAAAAGAATCCTGATTCCATTTCTACCATTGCATTCTACTGTTTATCCAAGGTCCAGCTCAAGTGTAACCTTTTTTATTAAACTTCCCTCTTTCTTTTTTTCAAATGAAAGCAGCCTCTATCCTTCTCTTGTGCACTCAGAGGCCTTTGTTCTCTATTTGCATGTTACCCTTTATTGCTAGTTATCCACCTGTGTTCCTTCTCCTTTTTCTGCAAACCATTGGATGGATAAACTTACTCAGTTAACTTTTTCTTTATAAGTAGGAGTACATCATAAAAAAATAAAAACTGGTATGTATGTATATGTGTGTGTGTATATATATAATATATATATAAAATTAATCAGTAACACAGCTATTTATTATCAACTCTTATGTACTCTACATAATTGTACATGCTATACTTTTATAGGACTAACAGTGCAGTAGGTTTGTTTATACCAATATCACCTCAAACATGTCTGTCAGTAATATGTTGCCGTCACATTACAATGGCTTTGACCTTACTAGGTAATAGGAATTTTTCAGCTACATTATAATGTTATGGGACTGCCATCAGATATACAGTCTATCAATCATTGACCAAAATGTCATTATAAGGCATAGACCTGTGTGTGTGTGTGAGAGAGATGATAGTTTTTTCTCCAGGAATTTTTGACTCTTTATTGTAAATATCACAGTGCCTTTTGACAGTCCAGTAATTGTTTGTAATTATTTACATTGGAAAGGGGAATATGGTAGAAGGAAGACCCAGGAAGTTACATGTGACTCAGCTGGATTAAGTAGAACAGGACAAAAACTCTCTTAGATTGGGTTTCCTCTGGGACCACAACTCCCTTTGGGAACTTTTCTCATCAGAGCTTCAAGCATCCAACTCCAGAGCTATGACGATCACACTCATAAGTTAGTGCTCCTCTAGCACTAACAGCTATACATCTATAAGCTGTAACTAATTCACAGTTTCTCCATGAGGCAGCCTCTCCAGGAGATGTGAAAAGCTTTCTGTAAATAATTTCCGCAGTCAGGCATAATCACAATACATTATGTAACAGATGTGCCCACTAAATTTAATTTGAGGGAAAAGTGAGGATTCATTGAATTCAGTAAACAGTTTATGACTCAGTAAGAGATTTTTACAAAGCTACCCAAAGTTTTTTTAAGAGAAGCTTTCCTTGCTGTATTTTTCTGGACTCATGAAGTAAAGAGTTATTCTGTCATGAAAGAAAGTTAAGTAAAATATTTGCTTATTGTTTTGTTGGTGGTGGTGGCAGCTAATGTTCCTGGCTTACAGGCTGACCATACCATACCTCCCATTTCCCCTTGTCGTTCATTATTTGCACCAAACAGTAAGAAATCTTGTAAGGATGCACATTTAGAACTAAACTAAAGAGAAAACTCACTATTCCCTATTTTCAAATATGGAGACAAATCCCTGGTAAATTGTGAGTTGTTTAATAAGCTTTCAAGAACCTCCATACTGGGGTCGAGCTCTGATGAGTGGGTCAGAACAGGTCTACTCAATTGAAGGAATTTCAGTGAATTGTTCTTTTGATATTTTTTCCAAGGCAAAGAAAAGTACTTCATAAGCATTAGCTCACTCATCTTCTCACCTCCATGACACAGGCTTGATTTTTCAAAAACCAGTATCTTCCCTGACTTTGTAGAGAAAGATGAAACACAAGTATTGCTTTTCCATAAGGAAAACTGTCTTGATCACACGATGGCCCATGAAGGAGCTGATATGCCTCTGGGTCTATAAAAACAAGAACAGAAAACTCTTTTCCTGTAGTGAGTAATATACCAGAGGTAGAGATACATGCAAAATTGCCCTTCAGTCTTGCAACACACTGGCTAGTAAGTTCTATACAGGCAGCTTTAGGGTGAGGACTGAGCTAAAATATATTTTAGTAGAATCCAGTGAGAACTTGTGAGGAGAAGCCTGTGTGCACAGTGGAAACAAGGACACACGTCTTTGTGTTCTTCATCTGTAAAAAGCAAATGATGAAACAGGAAGGGATCAGGGGTCATTCCAGGATGACTGGTAGGTTACAGCTTGCATGCTAACTCTGGTCAGTGGAAACTTGCTGCTCTGTAAGAGTATGACAAGGACACTGCAGCTGCAGCCAGCCTCAGTAGTAACAGCAACAGCTGCCTTTGGAGCAGGACAGAGGAGTCGACACACAAAAGCTCCTCTGGCTTTTCCCTACCATTTATTTTAAAGATAAGTGAAGGAGCTTGCTCCAGGTCACATAGCTGGCAAAATCTGGGTTATATGGTTCCTAGTCTCACATTCTTCCAAATCATGGACTTGAAAGTAAGAAATCTATATGTAAAAAAGTAATAGGTTAATGATATTTACAAACAAAATATACCAATTGTACTTCCATAGAACAGGACTTCATAAAGCAAGGGATGATCTTCTCTCTTTTGACCATATAGAATAACAAGAGCACAGTGATAATAATTATGATAATAATAATAGTAATAACAATAACAAGGACAGTGAATACAACAAATACTGTCATCATTCAAAATGACAGAGCAACTAATGATATTAATAACAACGAGAAAAATTTAAGTGTTGCTTGCCATTAGAGTTCTAAGTTGTTTAAACATATGTTACTGTAATAAACAAGATGAAAAAATAATAATATTTTAAATGCTAATCAATCCTGAGCAGAAAATTCAGGCAAGGATGGGGCAGTGTGGATGCACGCACGTGTGTGTGTTTAGGTGTGTGGATTCAATGTTACCAATTTAGAAAGGGTGTTCTGGGCAGCCTATATTTATCATTTCAAAATAAGCGTTTATTGGGAAACAATGAAGAACAAGATACTAATTCGGCAAGAATGATTAAAACATAGTTTGTTGTCCGGAGCCATAAGGCCCGGAGTTAGCCGACCTCTGTTGCTTGATCTCCGCAAAGCGGAGACAAAATGGTATATTTCCGGGTTCTTTATTATAAATTGTTCCTGCACCCGCGCCTAAACTTTTCCTGCACGCGCCTAAACTCTTCCCGCGCACGCCAAACCCTCCCGCGCGCCAAACCTTCCCGCACGCACGCATTTTTCCCCGCCCAGGAAGATATGCGGCCTACGGCGCAGGCACAATCCTGCGCCCAGGAAAATTACAAACCCTCGGCGCATGTGCAATTGTAATTTGAGAAGACCCGGTCCCTGTCACTGCCCTGGCCCAACCTCTTCCCCTGCCAGCCTATATAAGGCATCGCACCACCATTATTAAACGAGACTTGATCAGGCTATTTGTCTTGTCTCCATTTCTCGTGTTTTCTTGTCTCCTCCATTCCCACTCCCCCTTCCAGGGCCTGTTCGACCGCCCCGCGGGTCGGGACACCTGGCGCCCGAACAGGGACCTGGACACAGGGGAAGAAGTGAGGAAGAAGGCACTGAAGTCGGCCGAAAGTGAAAGTGGAAGAAAAATTCCTCCGGACGTCGCGGGAACCTACCGCGTTGGAACCAGAGGTAAGTAATAGTGTCTGATTATGGGACAAGAATTAAGCCAGCATCAGATTTATGTAGGGCAATTAAAAGAGGCTTTAAAAGCACGAGGAGTAAAGGTTAAAAGTAATGATTTGTTTAAATTTTTTGATTTTGTAAAAGATACCTGCCCTTGGTTTCC
>NW_012117088.1:3663797-3664099 GCF_000951035.1 Colobus angolensis palliatus
GTTTTTCCAGTAACTGAAACTACAGATGCGCAGGGCCAAGCCTGGAGACACCACAATGGGTTTGAATTTACTGTAATAAAAGAACTAAAAACCACTGTCTCACAATACGGAGCTACTGCCCTGTACACCTTGGCCATAGTCAAATCTGTGGCCGAAAATTGACTCACTCCCATAGATTGGAATACCTTAGTTAGAGCAGTTCTTTCTGGAGGCAACCATCTGATTTGGAAGTCAGAATTTTATGAAAATTGTAGAGATACGGCCAAGAGAAACCAACAAGCCGGAAATGGTTGGGATTTTGA
>NW_012117088.1:3664405-3664679 GCF_000951035.1 Colobus angolensis palliatus
GTCCAGACCCAGTGTTAATCTGGGGAAGAGGCTCAGTTTGTGTTTTTTCCCAAAATCATGATGCAGCCAGATGGCTACCAGAGTGACTGGTAAGACAGGTACCTAACAATAGCCAATCCAGGGAGTAATTTTCTCCCTGAGTGTACTCTTTTCCTCTATTGCAGAGATGAACTCCAACTACAAGCTCCTCTGGACCATGGTGCTGATTTGCCAAGCATTCCAGGTTCATGCCGGCTTTGGTAATCCCCATGAGGCCCGTAAATATATACGACAA
>NW_012117088.1:3666541-3683712 GCF_000951035.1 Colobus angolensis palliatus
CCTGGGCCCCCTGCTTTGCCTATTGCTCTTACTCTCTGTAGGACCTTTGGTCTTCAATAAGCTCATGACATTCCTTAAGCAACAAGTTGAGGCTATCCAAGCGAAGCCTATACAGGTCCATTATCATCGCCTAGAACAAGAAGATCGCGGTGGTTCATACTCACACCCATTATGACCACCTTCCCTATGCGCTGAACTGCACAGCCAATGACGGGTAAGAGAGCATCATCTCTCACTAACCTAAGACAGGAGGGCCGTCATAAGCTACTGCCTAATCCCATGACGGGTACCAGTGATGAGATGTATTACTCCAACCTAAGACAGGCGCAGTTCCCGAGGGACAATCTTCTAGCCACAATTATATATAAAAAAAAGGGGGACCTGTCCGGAGCCATAAGGCCCGGAGTTAGCCGACCTCTGTTGCTTGATCTCCGCAAAGCGGAGACAAAATGGCACATTTCCGGGTTCTTTATTATAAATTGTTCCTGTGCCCGCACCTAAACCTTTCCTGCGCGTGCCTAAACTCTTCCCGCGCGCCAAACCCTCCCGCGCGTGCCAAACCTTCCCGCGCGCGCCAACCTTTCCCGCATACGCGCAAACATTTTTCCCCACCCAGGAAGACATGCGGCCTACCGCGCAGGCGCAATCCCGCGCCCAGGAAAATTACAAACCCACGGCGCATGCGCAATTGTAATTTGAGAAGACCGGTCCCCATCACCTCCCTGGCCCAACCTCTTCCCCTGCCAGCCTATATAAGGCATCGCACCACCATTATTAAACGAGACTTGATCAGGCTATTTGTCTTGTCTCCATTTCTCATGTTTTCTTGTCTCCTCCATTCCCACTCCCCCTTCCAGGGCCCGTTCGACTGCCCTGCGGGTCGGGACAGTTCGTACCTTCAAGAAGATCACAGTCATTTGAACCAAAAACACAACATCATAATCCCCATCTGATCTGGAACGTGCTTGATGGAGAGTTTATGAGGTGAGGCTAGGAACGGGTGGACCAGAGCACCTAACTGTGATATTGGGGATGGGAGACAGGGTTAGAGGAAGGCTATGAAGTAAAGATGGACCAAGCTGGACTTTACCTCAGGAATAAGATATGCACAAGGAAGCAGAAAGTCATTTCCAGCAGAGAAAATAGCGTGCATTAAGACATGTGAGCATGAAAAAGCTAGGTTTTCTGGAAATGACAAGAAGTTCAACATGGCAAAACTGAGTGGTAGGGGGAGAAAACAGTGGGAAGTGAGGTAGGAAAGGTGTGATGGAGCCAGATCATGACTCATGATAATGTTGAGCATTTTCTGAACACATAATATTCATATCTAAGTGCTGTACATGTATCAGCTCATTTAACCTTTTCAATATCCATATGACTTTGGAATTATTGATTATCGCCTTTTTACAGATGAGGAAACTGAGGCACGGTCACTTTTGGCAAGGGGCAGGTCCTAGATTTAAGTTAAGGCTAGCTGGCTCCAGAGCCCCGCTGTGTCTTCATGTGCTATGCTGAGTCCCCATAGAATCCCTGCAATCAAACATTTAGTTTCAAAGAACCCACAATGTGGAGAAATGACTTTGGACATGAAACTAGAATCCTGGGTGTATTAGACTGTTCTCATGCTGCTAATAAAGACATACCCAAGACTGAGTAATTTAGAAGGGAAAGAGGTTTAATTGACTCACAGTTCCACATGCTGGGGAGGCCTCATACTCATGGTGGAAGATGAAGGAAGAGCAAAGGGACTTCCTACATGGCATTGGGCAAGAGAGAATGAGAACTAGGAGAAAGGGGTTTCCCCTTTTAAAATCATCAGATATCGTGAAACTTACTACCATGAGAATAATATGCGAGAAAGCCACCCCCATGATTCAATGATCTCCCACCGGGTCCCTCACACAACACATGGGAATTATGGGAGCCACAATTCAAGATGAGAGATTTGGGTGGGGATACAGTCATACCATACCACTGGGTCATGGCATTTGCTTTTGGATCACATACAGGAAGCATTGTGGTACTTAGGTTCATTCTCTATAAAGCAGAAGGATGCTGAGGTTCTTTCTAGTCTAGCATTGTGGGTTATATGACTTCCCTGTTAAAAGTATCACTTGTTCGTGACTTCAAAATAAAGAAATTACTTTCTTCCATTCTTTACTAATATGGCATGAAGTCTACATGGCAAAATTATGAGAATATACCCTCCTTTCAAGGTGCCTTGCACTCTGCCCATGGTCGCCTGTGAGTTTGTCTTCTCTGTGGCTGCATCTCATTTTTCAGTCTACTAAGGCGGTCATAGTTCAGCTGACCCCAGTGCTACACTGTCCTCTGCTGGAGACAGCCCCATAGTCCTGCCTTTCCCTCAGAGAGGAAGCATTGTTTTCCCTGTTCTCTGTAGCAGAGCAAAGGTAAATGTGTGACTTTTGAAGACATCTTCCTGAAGATTTAGGGATAAGGAGAGTATACCATGGAGAGTGGCCTTCATGGGCTAACGGAGCCCAAAACCAGTCCCTCAGTTGGTCTCTGGGCCTTCAACACAGCTGAGAACCTCTTGACCCTGACCTTGGAGTCGTCAGTTTCCTGTTACCCTGGGTCATAGGATATATTTTTATTGGAACTCGACTGTGTAATTTTGGGGGTTTTCACTCAATATAATGTTTATGATGGGAAGCTCATCTCACCATTTTTGACAATCCTTGAATATAGTCTTAAGTTCAAACCACACCCTAAATACAATATATGTAGTTCAAAAGTTAACAGCTTAATCTTTACTTCATCTCCAATTCTTCTGCATTAAATGTCAATTTCTTCAACACGAGTAAAGTTATTTGAAATCTATTGAAATAACTTTAAAATTATATTCAGCAGTATTTTTCTTCACTTGTGCCTCATTCATTTTAAAACTATTCCTGGTTCAAAATAATCTGGAAAAAATAACGAGAGAACCTTACGTGGTCCATCCAAGTCAATCACTCATGGTAGTGCCACCTATTCTCCTCTGTCCAGCCTGCTGCAGATGCATTGTTTTGTCAGTGACATTTGCATCTTTCTGAAAAATTCCCAGAGACTGGTGGACTATACTGGACCTTGGCTGAAACCCTTTGGTCAAACATGAGCTGAGAGTGTGCTTTGTATTTTGCTGCTTTGGGCTTGATTGGAAATACATGATTCATGGGTTGAGAAAATAAATATGTAAGTAAAACAGAGGCATAGTTTGACCTTGTCCTGAGAGTAGAGGTTTAAGAAAACAGATTTAGCAGGAGAAGAATGAGGGAAAGAAAACAATTGTGGTGCCAGCTTGTTGAACCTTTCTCTGATTCATACCAAAGAAACTGTCTACTGTGTAGTGCTGTCAGGCCTTTGTCAGTGTGCAGAAGACTCAAACAAACACCCGAGCTCAGGGCAAGCAAACACTCAAAGCTAGTATTTATTAAACAAGTACATTCAATGAATTCTCACTGAATATCTTTTGTATGGTAGACCCTGTGTGATTTCTGAGAAAACTATGGTAAGAAAAAGAGTCTTGTTCTCTGCCCTCATGGAATTAGAGTCCAGTTTGAGAAAGAGACTTAAACAAAATGACCATACCTCGAACTTAATTTATACAATTTGGTGCCTATCAGAGAAAGAAACGATCCCATGTTTAGATCCCAGAAAGATGCTGTAATTCTAAAAAGAATTTAAATTTAATTTTTCTTATTAACTATTGAGTATACAAATGCATATGAGGAAAAATGGATGTGGTATCTGAGAAAACCAAAGTAGCACAGAGGACATTCGCTTATGTGGATTAGGCTTTAAATGCAGGTACAGAAGAGGAAAAGGAAGTCCATACCCAAGAATGAATACACAGGAGTGTTGTGATACTCTGAGTTCACTCTCACAATATTAAAATCTGGAATGAACTAAGACTTGAAAATAATAGCAGAAGCTAAAAGAACTTTATTTTAACTATGTTTTTGATAAAATTAATTAAAAAGGAGAAACCTCTGTTTTGAACAGATGGTCTACTGCTAGCAGGTGATAAAAAGATGACAAAACAATTGTACTTTTCTCTACGTAAGAGAAAACAAATCTTCCCATTGGAAACAATAAAGTAATAAAATAGAATGAAGAAAAGAGCAATAAAAGGCAAAACTATCTAGATATTTTAGATGAATTTATAGCAATAGACTAATTGCATTTCAAACCATATTTACTGGAAATATTTAAATAATTATGTCAAATGAAATAATGAAATGAATGGAAAAATATAAGTTCACTCCCTATTTTGTAAAAGAGGAAAGGAAATTTTCTAAAAAATAACTCATTTTAATGTCAGGCCAAATTCTGATATAAATCACCTATGATCTTCAGATGAATTGTGGCTATTAAGAATATGTTGGTCATCAGGGGCATTAATATTGGTTCAGCATAAACAAGGTATGTCAAAATTACTGTGTTATTTTTTATTATCATTATGGTACTGATAGATCAAATAAAAAGATTAGCAATATCTTTGTTAAATACAAGTAAGGAAAAAAAATTTAAAAGAGGTGAGAGAAAGAGAGGAAGGAACTAAACCTATTCTTTGTGGCTCCAAAGACAGAAATGCAACTAATTAGTAAAGTTACTACGAGGGACACGTTGGATAAATGAAGAGAGAAGGGAAAAGTATGTTGGTTTTGACTCCTTACCAGTTGTCTTACCAGACAATTGTATACATTGTTTCAATCAACTAGCCCTGACAGTTTCATGAGGTTGGCATTTCATCTTCTTTTTATAGAAGAATGATTTAAAGCCTTAAAAATTTGTCATACGTCCTCAAGTTTACATGCCAGAATGGAATAGAACCAAGATAAATAGTCATGTCACTCCAACACTGAAGGACCTGCATTTTGCAGTTTGTCACTGTGCCTCAGGGTAGGGAAGAGTCTTCCCCTCATAGGAGATGGCCACCAGGGGAGTGGTCTGCTCTCCAATGAAGGGGACCTGTTAAGAGCATTTTACCTGGAAGATCACCTCTCCGAGATAAGAAAGAGGGGCTGTAAAAATTGGGTAAGGAACTGAAAATGCTGTAAAAGAACCCTCCCAACTCTCAGGTTCTCTATTTCTATGATTCTGCCTTTCTAATGCCTGTTAGCTTGCTTGCTGTCATAACCCTTCTAGAATATTTACATTTTTCAAGATTAATTTGTTAACCAAAAGAAGTGATAAAATTTTAGTAGGGATATTTTGAGGAAGAAAAATCTCATCAGCAAATTACACCCTGTAGGCAGCTGCCTACATTGCCTTCGTTAAGAAATGCGTGTTTTGATTCCAGCTCTGTTATGTTACTCTGTGTGACTAATGGCAACTTGCTATATGTCTATTTATGTACTTTTCTCATTATGTTTGTTACTGACTTCACAAGAATAAGGATAAACTAATAATTTAATTTGCAAATTTAAAAATAAGTTTCAGTGCACAATAGGCTTTTTAACCTTTCTCCCTAGTTATGGAATATTACTTAATATGTAAATCTATATCATCAATTCCATGCATAATATATAAGCAGTCAGGACATAAGTTGCTGAGTTACTGAAGCACAAATAAATAAAATCTCCTCAAAGGAAAAAATCTCCTAAAAGGAAGAAAAATAAAACGTCAATAAAAGTCATACTGCCACTTCCAGTGTGTCTTAAAAATCTGACTTTATTTTATAAATTACCTATGAATTACACTTCTCATCTCTTTTTGTATGAAAATAATAGTTAATTTGAATATGAACTTTAAATGTTTGCCTTTTTCTCAGCCAACTCATTGGCTCTCCGCTACCCTATTAATTATATTTGCCTAAGCTTTTCTTGTTTGTGGTTACTATGCTTCTATTCTCTTTTATACTCAGAAGATGGGATGAATATACTATTGGAGAAAATACTTCTAGATACCAAAAAGAAAATTTGAATTATCCTAATTGGAATCTAACTGCGATCTAAAAAGGTTCATATTCTACTCCAAGTTGAAATTCATACTTATTAAGAGAATTCTGATCCCAAGAAGAAAGTGGCATCACTTCCCCTCTTTTTTCATATCCTGAAATGAGGGAAGGGGACCTAAGATTTATTGACACTGGAAAATAAAACCATGCAACCCTAAGCACTGCTAAGCACCTTGCATGCATGATCATACTTAATTATCACAATAACTCCTTGACAGATGAAGACATCAAGGTGGAAAGAAGTTAGGTTACTTACCACAATCACAAATCTAATCAGTGGTGAAGTTATAATCTGAAGTCTAAATTAGAACCCAAAATCAGTGTCTTCTTTACCGCACCACTCAAAGAAGTTTTCATTACTCAGAACTTAACTATATTTAATCCACAGATTGGGTAATACACGTTTTTTTTTTTTTACTTTCAAATAGCCCATAAGATGGAGGTAGGAAATTGGATTCTCAGTTAAGACAAAAGCAGTAGGGCTATTGAAACTCAGCAGACAAAACTGGCTCCAGTGCTACATCTGTTGGTGTTAACAATAATGAAAGGGTAGGCAAGACCGTGTTGGTTCAGAAAATTACTAGAGGTGGATCATGGCAAAGAGTTGAGGTGGTATTTCCTTATCGGGAGTCAGATGAGAAGCTCTCAGGTGGTGAGGTCAATGATACAGTCCCAGGGAAAAAAGACTGACAGGCAAATCAATGCAGGGCTCTGGCTACTTAATGGAGGCCCAGACCAGGTCGCAGGTGATGAACAGGGAAAGGAAATGAAAGGAGACAAGGAGGGTTGTTACTGGCATGAGAAGTTACCAGTTTCACAGTGTGGTAAATGGAAAGAGCTTTGGGGGAAGGATTCAGGAATGTGACCCACTTCTAAGGCATATCATTATAAAGACTTGAAGTCAAGGTGGAGATAAACCTTGCATGTAGGGGCAGAGTTGGGGGGAGGGATAAGCAGGGGAACATTAGTTCTAAAATCAGAGATGAGATCAAAATAAAATCTACTTCAAATCACCCTAGGAAATCCTTTAAATGACCCGTAATATATAGTGATTCTCATACTCTATAAATCTGAGACTCACTAAGCTAGATTAAAAGATGTGAACAAAACATTTATCAGTTTAGCCCAGACAAAAGTATTCTTGCTCACTTTAGGATTTACTCAGTTTGTTCTAATTTTAACCTTCTGTTGCTTTAAAATATGGTAATAGATTTGTTGGTTGTTGAAGGAATTGAATGTGATTGTGGTGTCACATCTTTTCTTGTATTAAAATCTTTAATTATAAATTCAATATGTCACGTACATTACCACATTAACACATCAAGACTGGAAACTGATGATTGGAACAGAGACAAATGTTTTGGTGAGTTGTGGGGAGCTGTCAGGGGACTTATGGACTATAGCTGTCCTATAGTCTGTAAGGAGCCAGCTGAAATGGACAGAACAGGAACAATGAGAAGGTACATAGAAGATGCAGATACTGGGTCAAATTGGCCATGATAAAATCTGGTCATTATCTCTTTGCAGCAAGTAGGGGATCTTTCATGGTTTTGGCAAAAATTTTCTGAAACACAAAGAAGTCCCATGTAACAATGTGTCATTCTACATATATTCATTCTCTGATAATTATGTCATGTCTATCATTTTCTCACCATAGGAATATGTTAAAAATAAGACGATAAAGTAATGGTATTAGGTGAGTTAATTAGCATACTAAAGTATGCACGGTCCAAACAAACATAATGACTTGAGAGATAATGTGCAAGTTGTAAAAAAAAAAAAATGTAAAAGAAGATCACAGTTTATTAGAGAAACACTTAATTTTTAACCAAAAATATCATAGTGGTTGATATGATCAATATTTGGTTCAGATGGATTTCAGTTAAGAAAAAAATCAATCTTCTCTTAAAGATTAAAGATATTAACTAGGATAGTTCATAAATACATGAAGTCCTTTTCAAAAGAGAAATCTCAAAAAAAAGATCATTGGAAACAGTGTTCCAAAAGGGAATAATTTTATAGAACCGGGAAGGAAATCCTGCTCCATTTCCTGACAGACAAATACTATGATTTTATTAAAACATTGATATGATACCAACTAGCAAACTTTGCAAAAGCCTTCTCAGATCAAACAGCAGGTGAATTACTTTCTCTCCATTCTAGTCCTGCTGCAGGATTTTGAATGCTGAGAACACTAGAGTTCCAAATTCTAGGAGTTGTTTGGTCTCAATGGCTGAGTCAAACCACCACCCCTGTCCAACTACAATGGGCAGACAAGGATGAACATGTTCTTTCCACTCTATCTTTTGCTGTCTTCTCCATTCTCTTTGCACCATTCTTCATTATGTCCTCGTCCACCTGCCATTATAAATGAGATTGCTTCCTTTTCTGAATTTTGTCATTGTTTATACTTTTATCTTATTTTACTCTGCATTGGATGTGAATTTTACTATCTTTTCCTCCTTGATCATCTATCTTTGAGGGCAGGATCCCTGGCTAATAACAATAGCCATCATTTGTTGAGTGGTCACTATGTGCTAGTCATGGTACAAAGCAAATCACTGGAATTATTTACCTTCATCCTCATAGCAAGCCAATGAGATGGGTGTTACTATTATCCCCTTTCACATGGGGAAACCAATGATTGGTTAATGATTTTATTCAAGTCTACACAGCTGGTCACGAAGAATGGGGACTGGAACTCAGGATATCTGTTTGGAATAAATGCACGAGTGACAGAAAATTTTCCTCTCTCCTGACCGCGCCTTAGGGGGACATTCTGAATATATTAAATAATAAAATGTGGTTACTGTAGAAATCTACCTATCCCTGCTTCTATGAACAATTTTGGCCAGGAAAAAACTATGTGATAATGGAACATGTACGGAATTTGAATTTTTGTCTGAGGCAAAGAGACGCCTTTCATGGTTAAACTGAGCATTTCATAAAAATATTTTGTTTCCAATTTTTAGGTATTTTAAATAAATCTTTTAAAGAATTCAGTCTTTTGCACAGAATGCTGCATTCAAATCTTCAAATATTTCATTCTTGGTTCATTTCTTCCTTTTCCCTCTGATGATTCTTTGGGGTTTTGGCAATGTTGAAATTCTGGTTTAGCTTTGCTAATGCTCGCCTGGTGATATTTTTCTTTCCAATTTGCAAGCAGCAGCTGTGTGACGGTGTGTGTGCATGCTGACACCCTCCATTCCTACTTTATAGCTCTTGTTAGCATGCCAAAAGCTATGCATCATTCATGCAGAGTGATCCCATTTCTATACCCTGCCCCCTCTGCACACACTTAAAACTAATTGAGTAAGTTATTTTAAGATAACGGCAATCATGGCTTTGATGTTTATCAAATTCTTAAGATAAATCCTTAGACATCCAAATGATATAATTCTTATTCCTGCTTAGACTTATCCAGGATCAAGTGAAAATACATTAAAAATATGCTGTATTCACTGTTTAGAATATTAGTACATTTTTCCAAATATATTTTTAAATATATTAAAACAATATATTTATTTTATGATTTTAAAAAGGTCTTAAATTTAGTACTTAGACATCACATTCATGATACTTCCTACTGTACAATAGTGGCTAAGACCACAGCCTTCTGCATTTTTGAACATCAAAGCTCAGATCCTTACTCTGCCAATTACAAACTGTAGGTCAAGCTACCTCTTTTTCTGAGGTCTCTGTTTTTCATCTAAAATAGAAGCATAATAAGAGTTTGCATGAAATAATGAAGCCAAAGGGCACAGTGCTCAGAGTGCCTTAGTCCTCATCCTCCTACATCTACACATCCCTTCCTAACTCATGGCATTAATCTCATTTGGCTTCTGTTGGCCCTAGCCTTTATATCTGTTCCCCATGTTCAAGATTCACATATTCACCCCTTACTTGAGATCTCCACTATGATGCTGAGTGGATATCTCAAACTAAATATCAAAACAGATCTATGATTTCTATCCTCCACTCCCTTCTGAGAATCTCCTGCAACCCCCAATCTGCTCTCTATCTTACCTTCCCCATCTCAGCAAATAACATCATTTACCCGTTGCTCAGGCCCAACCCCTAAGAATTATCTGTAATTTCTCATTCTCCTTTTACTCCATCATTCAATTCACTAATAAATCCTTTGGGAACTACCTCTAAATTATATCCAGAATTTTGACCACTTCTCATTTTTCCTACTGCCAACATCTGTTGCCTTGGATAACTGAAACAGCCACATAACTGTTCTCTCTTCTCCTTCACCCCCAGCATGACTATGGTTCATTGTCCATACAGTATCTTCCCAAAACATATATCAGATTACATCAGACCCTGCTGAAGCTTCTTTGATAACTAATAGCAAGGAGAATAAAATGGAAACTTCTAAACTATTTCTTCTAGACTATGAGATCCTGCATCATCTAGCCTGTGTTTGCCTTTCCAACCTCATCTCCTTCCACACTCCCCATTGTTCACTGAGTTCCTTGTTCACACTAATCTCGTTTCCTTCTCAGCCTTCTTACACTTGCTCTTCCTTTGGCTTGGAAGACTTAACCACTGAACTTCCCACTGTTGCCTTCTCCTCATTAATT
This sequence comes from Colobus angolensis palliatus, assembly GCF_000951035.1. Taxonomy (NCBI): domain Eukaryota; kingdom Metazoa; phylum Chordata; class Mammalia; order Primates; family Cercopithecidae; genus Colobus; species Colobus angolensis. Next base: position 3,677,093 of record NW_012117088.1, read on the forward strand.
CAGTGCCTGCTGCAGACATAATTCCTTAGGATGGTGCTCACTGACCAACCTAGTTATGTAGATCCTTCATCACTTATGACTGCCTTGCTTATTTTCTACATAACACTAATCATACATAAAATTGTATTCACTTGGTTTGGTTCCAGGCTGTCAGCACTGGAAAAGCATCTGAAACAAACTCAGTGCCTAGAACATATTTGCTAACTAATTGACTGGACAGGGAAATAGAATAAGAGAAGGGAATTCTCCTAATTGCCCAGAGAGAGAAATAAACATATCTTTCAGGATCATTGCAAACAGTTTTGAAGCCAGGTCTATATTCAAATTCTTGCTCTAATTTTTGTTTGTTTGTTTTTTTGACCTTAAGAAGTACTAACCTTTCTAAGTCTTAGTTTCAACATCCATAATATGGATAAAATAAAACCATTTCTATTTTTGCTTTCCTGTGAAAACTAAATAGTATGTGTATATGGCTTTTACCACAGTGCCTGGCACATATCAATAAATAAGTACATAACAAGCAAATGCAAGTTTTATTACTATCACCATTATTGCAATCATCATCGACACAGATTAAAAGTCCCAAGAAGAATATAGGAGTATTCCCTGGACCTCTCGGCCTCTGGTAGAAAGAAAATAGAAGAAAACGGCAGTGTCACTAAACAGAAGCTTAGAGAATGGCAAGCTCATTACTATGGCTTAGGCCAGTGATTATTAAGGACAGAGATTCCATAGAAAGGCCTAGAGAAACAGTATCAACATTGCATAGGCACTGGTTAGAAATGCAGATTCCTGAGCCTGCCCCAGATCTACTGAATCAGAAACTCTGAGATCAGGACCCACCTGTCTGTGTACTAACAAACCCTGAAGGTAATTCTAATACCTGTTCCAGTTTGAGAACAGCTAGATTAGGCTGTAGCAGACAAATCTGACCACCATACCAGAACAATGGCGCGAAGGTTACACCTCAACGCCTCTCTTGGCCTCCATGCAGCATAGTGGGTGCACGTGCCATATAAGAATGGGCCTGCCACAAAGCTCCTATAGAATCCTCCGTCCTATATGGTGCAGCCTCGTATCTTTTGCCCGGATCACAGTGACAGAGACCACAGTACCTAAAACGGGCTCTGCAAGGGGAAGCATTGAGCATCAGCTTCTCTCTCTCTGCTTCATTAGCAGTTTTAAAAGGGAAAGAAAACTGTAGGTTGGAAAAGAGTTGTGTGGTGGAAACAGGAGGATGTGGAACTATCAGCTCACAGCTATGAAGAAAGCAGCTGACACAGTTGACACCTGCCTCGAGGACAATTTCTGAGCCCCCCTAAGAACTGCTGGGAACAGAATTGTCTCAGGGGAGGCAAAGGTTTCACCAATTGCTCTGGTTGAGGCTGAAAGACTTATTTACCTAAGGAAATAGATTTCAAATGTTTCCCCAATTGTCCTATATTTTGAACTCAAGCATCTGCAAACTTCTTTCCACTCCTCCTTTTTACTGTCTTTTCCTTCTCCATTCACTTTGTTTCATTGCCCCTTCTTTCCCTCATCTTTCTCTTCTGATATAATGAAGTTGAATTTTAGGCAAAGAAAGTAAATGTTTGGTATTAAATTATTCCATTTCTTGTTGCTACGAGATGGCCTCAAAAACTTTTTCCCTTGGGGGGACTCAGGTGGTCCTACAACAGCATGACCAGCAGGAATCAATAGTGCTTATAAACAAACACGATATGATAGGTCTTCTTCTGTCATCAGGTGATGACAGGAGCCAACAGGATGATTTGTTGTTCTCTGCTACCACATCTTCAGCTGTTTTTGTGGATGAAGAATGGAGTGCCAAGAGTTTAAAGGGAGAATTATTACTGATATTTAAGGCACAAGGGGCAACCTCATAATATCCTTGAAACCACAAGAATCATTTCCTATGAGTTTAACAGGAGGACACTGAATCCACTTTCAAGTTGCTTTTTAGATATGCTTTCTATCCTGTTAGTTGCATGGCCTATTGTAATGGCCCAGAATTAGCCTGCATATATCATAAAGATGCCTCCAGTTGACCATATATATAGTATAGAATACATTTATTGGTTATACTCTGATGCTCTCATTCCCCTACTAGACTCTTCCAGGAAATGGTCCAAGTTTTGCTTATCTTTGAATCTTTAGCCCAGTTCCTGGCAAACAGTAAATCTTGATTTGAATTCAATTGAAATTATAGGTAATCTAAGGTGAACTGTGAAGTAAACTTATAAAAGTAGTATTTTTAAAAAAATTCTGAGTAACTAATTGCTTAAAGGCAAATTATTTGGCTTTTTCTTCTTTTTTTGCCTTTTACTCTAGGGAGGCTGACATCTACCCTACCCAGCAAGCATAATGTTCATTTTCACTTCCTGTCTTTCCCTCATATTTTCACCCCTATAGAAGAGACTCTGTAAGGCATTTTATAACAATTAAAAATTGTCTGTTTTATTGATAAAATAATTTTGCAAAGAATAATGCTTTATACATATTCTCAAATGTAAGGTAATCTATATAATCTTTTTACTGTTTGACTTTTTATGAGATCAGTAAGATGGTAGTAAAGAGATCAATTTTTACACTGGTTATATTTAATCACAATCAAACCTCTATGACAAAAATAATATGGTGTATTTTTTATCTATTTTTTTGCATTAGGAATTACTTCAAAACGTAGCAAATTAAAATGATAAACATTTATTGTCTCACACAGTTTCTGAGAGCCAGGGATCCAGGAATTAGATGAGTATTTATGGTGTAGAGTTTCACATTAATATAGAGTCAAGACGGTGGCCAAGACTGCAGTCATCTGAAGGCTTGACTGGAGCTGGAGAATCTGCTTCCCTAGAATACTCATTCTCTGTCCCAAGAATGCTCACTCACTGTGGCTGGAAGCCTCAATTCTTTGCTGGATGTTGACCAAAGGCCCCAGTTTCTTATCATGTGGACTTTTGATGATAAGAAAGATCCTCATGACTTGGCACCTAACTTCCCTTATAGCAAGTGATCCAAGAGAGAAGGAGCAAGAGACAGAGAAACAGAGAGAGAAAAGCCACAACCACAGTGCCTTTTATGATCCAGTCTTCAGAACTACACTGCCATTTCTGCCACATTTTATTCATTAAATGTAAATCAGTAAGCACAGCCCACACTCAAAGGGAAATGATCAAGTTCCACCTGTTGAAAGGAGGAGTAACTAAGAATATGTGCATATATTTTAACTCCACCACCATGGGTTTACAACTTTAACTGAACAAACACTTCTTTCAAAAAGAAACATTCTAACAAATGTAGTTTTTCATAATTACTTATATTCTCAAGACTACAACAGATGACAGAATGATTACAATACACATCTCTGAATAATATAGAACACTATGTTGTTTCTCTTAGTAATCAGACTTCACCAGAAACTTAACTCTATTATGACAAGACTCAGAGTAATGTAGATTTAACTTAAATTAACGGTAATTGATGTGTAAATGTCAACAAGTGAAATGGCAAGTACAATGTCCTGGATATAGTAAGTAGTGTTTAAGTGAGAAATGAGTAACTGAAGCAGTGAGTGGTGAAAAAGAGTAGTGATAAGTAAATATGAGAACAGATCATTATAAGTGGGTCAGATGATATAGATCTTGTAAGCTAGGTAAGGACTTGAAATATTACTTTATGAATGGTGGACCCTGAATGATTTGGGGCAAGGGATGGACTAATCTGATGTATTTCTAAAAGTCCCTCTTGATGCTATGTGGAAAATTGAGTATAGTAGTTTAAATGGAGAAACAGGGAGGCAAGTTAGTAGACTATTGCAAAACTCAGGCTTGGACAAAGGTACTAGCTGTGTACTTACTAGTCTGCAGTGTAGGTGATTTAAATCTGACTACCTTTTCAAAGTGGAGCCAAAAAGATCTGTTGATGGAGTGGATGTGAGTTATAAGAAAAAGTAATGATAGTTTTGACGATAGACATTGAAATATTGGCGATTCCATTTCCTGATATGGAGAAAACTATAGACAGATCAGATTTGGAAAGGAAAAGCAAAAGGTTGTTCAGAATAAATTAAATTTGATATGCATAATAGAAATATTACCAGTTGGGATAAACTATGATGAAGAACCAACAATCCCAAAATACCTTTGGCTTAGTAAGACAATTTATTACTCACTCTTGCTTCAAATCCACAAGGGTTGGCAGCAGGCCATACCCACTTCATTCACTCAGAGAGCCAATCTAATGGAGGTTGTCTGTAGACACATGCTTCCCCAATAGACAGGAACAGGAATGTGGCCATTATGCTGTGGCTCTTTAAGGTTTCTCATATAAATGACATAAAATACTTTCCTGGCTAACAACATGGGTATGAGGGTTCCAAGAAATGCAATTGTACCATGTGCCAAAGGTAGGAGAGTATTTATGAACAGCCTTAACAATCTCCAGAATATCTAAGCAGAGATGTTAATTAAGCTGATGGACACTTGAAATCTAGAATCAAGGAGAGAGGTTGGACAGGAAATAAATATTTGTGATTGGTTGGCATGTAGACAATGTTTCAACTTATGAACCAGGTGACAGTACCATGGCAGTGAGATATTAGGATTGAGACCTCACAATATCTAGAAGTAGGAATAGGAATTCAGTGAGGAAGTTGGGTGCTGGGTGAAGTGGAAATAGAACCAAAAATATTCAGTATTTAGTTACAAATGCAAGTAAGTTTCTAGATTTGTTTGAAAGAAGAAGTAGAGATTTTTGTCTGGTCATGTGTATTTTCTCTGTTAAATAAGCAGATATCAGCTGAAAACAAGAATGAGGAGAATGTGGTGAAGCTTAAAGAAAAAGAGAAAAGGTAAGCACTATTCATCTATAAGAGTGGGAGTATGACTACCATGGGGAAATGGAGAGGAATTTTTAGGCAACACTGGAGGCATATTTGAGGTTAGACATCATGGGTTTAAAAATCTGTACACACAGGCCAGGCGCAGTGGCTCGCATCTGTAATCCCAGCACTTTGGGAGGCCGAGGCGGGCGAATCACCTGTGGTCAAGAGTTTGAGACCAGCCTGACCAACATAGCAAAACCTTGTCTCTACTAAAAATACAAAAATTAGCTAGGCTTAGTGGCGCACGCCTAAAGGTCATATATTTTTGTGTGGGTTTGTGTTTGCCAATACACCATGGAAGGAAAGGAAGAAGTTGAGGGTATACATGAGAAATGATTGTTATGACTGCCCATGGAACTTAAACTGAGTAAGCTGGGAAGTGGACTTTTGAGGAGAGTGGGGAGGCAATGAAAAGTGGAGCAGGAGCAATAGTTTATGGAAAAATCCTGGAGGATTTGAGAAGTCCTTGGAGTTGGGGTCCTAAAGAAAGTTAGAAGTATGAGACGTATTATAGATTGGTAAGGTCTAGACTAATCATGGGAGTGGATGTCTCAGAACAGAGGACAAGATCTTTGGAGGAAAGTGTCAAAGACATGGAAGTCAATGTATTAGAGGAATCATTAGTGTAAAGGAGGATGTCAGTGTTGGGAGAGAGGAGCAACTGACAAGAGCACTCAAGGTTCAGTGGATCCCTTCTTAATCAAAGGGATGGTGGTTCTCAGGCTGGAGGAAGCTTTGTTCTCTCTTAAAGGACAATGGCAATACACATACAGCAAGTACAGAGGAAAATTTTTTCATCCTAACATTTGTTCTAATGAAGCAACTATGGGATATCCAGTATGGAGGTGTCTCATAGGCAGTTAGATAAAAAGGACTGGAATTCAGAAGAGCTAGTTATGATAGTAAAATATATTTGGATATCCATAACATAGACATAGCTGTTGTAGTTATAAGGATGAAGAAAGTCAATATGGGAAAATATAGAGGACTGTGGAGGTGGAGGGAAGAACTAAAGGAAGAATGCTGAATGACATGGACATTTGAATGGTACGCAAAAGAAGAGAAAAAACTCACAAAAATGATCAGGGGTAGGAGAACTATCAAGAGAGAATAAAAATTAACACTTGACTTTTTGGTAGATGATACAAAATTGAAAGGCTAAGGTAAGTTTGAGAGGATAAGGAAACTTTTAAGTACTTAGAAATAACCGAATAATACGTGGATAAATAATTTGAAAGAATCTTACCATCTTTTTTTCTGAATTTTTCTTTACAAAAAGTTAATTAAAAAAGAAAGAAAGAAAGAAAGAGAGTTAAGGCAAAAAAGCTAAATTATCAGCCGATGGTAGGCAAGTGATAAGGGTGGCCTTTTCCCATCATTGTAGCCATGGCTTGTTCCACTTAGAGATGGGGTAGATTTCTGTATGGTGGTCTATCAGTGCTGTGATGAATTTTATCAGATCATATCACTTTAGCAAACAATGATGTCATCATCTACAGCAGAGGACAGCACTTTAGTGTGTGCTACCTTAAGAATCTTCTAGTTCTAGATACTTGAGGAATCGCCACACTGTCTTCCACAATGGTTGAACTAATTTACACTCCAACAGTGTAAAAGCATTCCTGTTTTTCCACAACCTCTCCAGCACCTGTTGTTTCCTGACTTTTTAATGATCACCATTCTAACTGGCGTTAGATGGGATCTCATTGTGGTTTTTATTTGCATTTCTCTAATG
>NW_012117088.1:3685006-3686816 GCF_000951035.1 Colobus angolensis palliatus
CTTCCCAATAAAAATCATTAACTTTTACTGTTAATGTATTAACATCCTTAATGAAAGATTAATACCATACATTAAAATGTTAGTATTAGTCAACACATGCACATGTAGAAACAATTCAGAGGGTCAGTGGCATTTATACTTGATAAGTATAATATTTCTTAAAGTAGTACAGTTAATGAAAAATATTTCTGTTTTAAACTCCTGGAAGGCAATGTTTTTAAGCATCTGAAAAAACAAATGAACTCATTTTCATTAATACACAGAAACTGAGCAATATTTCTCTCATTTTTTTTAATCACTGTTTTCTTCACTCAAGAGAATTATTTGACCCTGAATTTTGCTCAGTTTCTGAGTAGATTCTCAATATGTAAGCATTTTCCTTACAATTGAACTGATTTTTCAAGAGTAAATTTCTTGGAGTCTGCAGATTTTCATCTGCAAAGTCACAAGACACTCAATTCAGATTTCCTTTTTACTGAATTTTGATGAAAAACAAAACGTTTTTATGTGGAGACTTCAACTAAGCTGTCTCTACAATACAGTTTTACTAAAAATTGTATTCTAGAGAACAATATTATTCTTGATTAACATATACAGCTGTCTGATTAGGCTGGTTTCTTAAAGTCAGGCTTCTCTTTGGTAAGAGACAACAAGAGAGACAGTTTCAGTGTATTGCACAGTTAAATTGGGTAGAAGAAGGATATACAAGCAGGAAACCCTAAGTTTTGGATCAATATAATGACACAAAAGTAACAAAAGTGATTCCACATGCACTTCTTTAGTAGTTCCAGGAATGCTCTGCTATTCTAGAGTGGAGCTGTAATTACTGCCCATTAACTTGAAGATCCTTACCTTGACCTGTTACTGGTTTAATGATGCTTGTTTTATCATATCCTCCATGCATCATGGCCAATCTTTGTCCTTCAAGTAGTTACAGAACTTTCCAGCAGCATTTCTTACTTTATAATGTATTTATCTGCTTTTATGTTTATCATCCTGCCAGCCTGTAATTCTTAAGAAGTCTTAGTCATTTTGTATAACCAGTTCCTAACAGGGTTTACACTGAGAGGCATCTTCATAAATGCCTGTATAATAGAATGTATTAATACAAACACAAATTGTGTGTATGTATGAAAGACAGAAAGAGCATATACACACATATGCATAACACATACATGTATGTGCTCATAACATAATGATATGTATAAATATATTCATAACAGGATGTCAAAACTCAAAACTATCTGACTCAGTTAATGAGGCCTTAAGACAATAGCTACCAACAACTTCCTATGCTAGGCCACCTTAAACAAGACATTCAAAATAGATTGTAAAATAATTTTCTGATCTTGGCCCCTTATAGTCACTTTAAGGCTATTAAAGAACTAAAGCAGAGGAGTACAAGAAGATGGAAACTAAGGAAAGTTTCATTTTGGAGACAGTTGTAAGGGTTTTGCATTCACAGCCTACCTCCATTGGGAAGAGTTAAAAGAACTTTTCTCTCATCTCACACATTGTGAGGTGGTCTTCAAAGAAATCACTTGAGTATGTGGGATGTGTTGCCTGAATTTTGAGGATGTACTGGATGGATGTCTGGATTATGGTGAGATGATAGCTGAAGAGATATGTGGCATGGGAGCAGAGGAGTCCACGTGGAGAATGATTGTATCCCCACCAAGGACAGGTCCAGGACCAGATGTGCATCTCCACAAAGGACAGATCCACGAACCAGATGTGTAACTTGTAGGACTTCTTGTGCAGGATAAGAAGACCTCAGCAAAAACTGGCTTAATATTAAGAGTCAGGGGGT
>NW_012117088.1:3692666-3724232 GCF_000951035.1 Colobus angolensis palliatus
AATATGTGTATAATGTTGCATCTGAATGAATTTTTTTGAATTCAAGGAAAATAAAAGTTGAATGAAGAAAATAAAAAGCTCCCCATCCCAAACATAAAAAGTAATCACTGCTGCATTTTGGAGAATTACCTTCTCAGAATCACTTTGTGCATTTATTTTTATGACACATGTGTTTTATATCACATGTAAGATTGAAATTTTATCAACTATATAAACACTTATTCTATTTACACCATTTTGTAAATAATGTCACATTACAATGCAATTTTTCCAATCAACAAGATGTGAAGTCCAAGTCATTTATATTTATGAAACAGGGTTGGCCCTAGGCAAAATTGTAAAATAGACAAAGATTTATTTAATTTTGTAGCCTCTCTTTTCCTCCTATCTCAGCTGCCACATTCATGTAAATCTACTGTCAGAAAAGGATCTAACGTGGACACTGTTTTGTTGTTGCAGTTTAAAAAAAAATGTTATGCCAATACACTTCACAGGATAAACAATGAAATGCCTCTTTCATGCCTTCATTTTCTTGGGTCTTCAACACTTTTCATAGCCCACTTTTTTTTTTTTAACTTCAAATTACATGCAATTAGTGTTTCTTACCCATTAGTCTTTAAAGATGAAAATATCAATTTGTTTAAGCCCATGAACTTTTTAAGAAGAGTGTCATTTTAAAAATCACATGCCGGGCCAGGTGCGGTGGCTCATGCCTATAATTCCAGCACTTTGGTAGGTTGAGGCAGGCAGATTACCTGAGGTCAGGAGTTTGAGATCAGCCTGGCCAACACAGTGAAACCCCATCTCTAGTTAAAAAAAAAAAAGCCGGGCATGGTGGCAGGTGCCTGTAATCCCAGCTACTTGGGAGGCTGAGGCAGGAGAGGCACTTAAACCTGGAAGGTGGAGGTTGCAGTGAGCCAAGATCATGCCATTGCACTCCAGCCTGGGCAAAAAATAGCACAACTCCATCTACAAAAAAAAAAAAAATCACATGCCAATATACCTCATAGTCATTAAAAGCAAAGAGGTTGTACATAGATCATTTATACCTGAAACTGAGTAGTTATTTTATGTGGCCTTGGATATTCATATTTTAGGCTAATTATGGTGTGATTGTCTCAAACTACCATTGGCCATCCACTTAAAGGGATGTCAGACAGAGTAGACTCTTCTCTATTCTTAGTACACATATTACTGCAGAACTGTTATATTCCATGATTTCTCCATTTCGGTGTTTTTCTCCTTTAGTTAGCACACGAGACTGGGTCTGTTGTTTGCCCATGCACAGCAGAAAGCCAAACACCAAAGCATGGGGGTTTTGCAGCAAGAAAAGTTTATTGTGAGCTGAGTGGCAAGGAAATAGGAGGAAATGCTCAAATCTGTCTCCCCAAGCTGGTAGTTGGGGCAGGTTTTATAACAGTGGGTAATGAGGCATAGCCTGATTGGATATTGCCATTGGGTGATACCAGGAGGCATACTCTGACTAGATCCTGCCAAAACATGACTCCAGGGCTGAATCTGATTGGTCCTTGTAACCCATCACATAGTGTCTACTTCCTAAATCAATCCCATTCCTGATCTGAGCACAGAGGTTCCACTTGTGGTTTGCATACTTGGCTCAGCTGAGCATTCTCAGCTTACGGGAACTTCATTCTGATGGGCCATGGCAACTGAAAAGTGACTCAAACCTTTGTTGCATAAAAGTTGAACCACAGTGATCTGATGCTCTATGATGGCAGAAATAGTGCCTTAGTTATCTCTGCTTCTCAGCACCTAACACAATGCCAGGCTCATAGTTCATACCAAAAATATCTTCATTAAATTGATGAAATCACCTCCCATAAGGTAGTCATATAAGGCTAGTTTTCTCCAATGAAATACTTATTTTCTCTCATTTATTTTCTATCTGGATTTCTGTGGAAAACATGCTTGTGTGCAGTATCTTCCATTGAGGATACAGATATACTCTTTTTTGGCAAAGAGATAACATGATGAGCTAGACAGAATTCTGCAATAATATGACAGATGATAAATATTCACGGAAAGAAGGAAAAGCAATCCAGGAACAGAGGAAAGTATGCTGTGATTAAAGTGAAAGCCAAAGGTGGTTTAAGGTGACCTCCAGGAAAAATAGGAGTCCTCAAAGACAGGAAATTGGTCTTTTCTGTACTGAAGCTAAAAAATCAAAAGGAACTACAAAAAGATAGATGATTTGAGGCCATAGCAATCCTGAAATAATCATCAAGATAAAATTCCACAACAGAAGAAAGAAGTGTAGCATTGATTCTTCTGCACCTTAATTAGCGTCAGTGGGACTGATTCAGGTAAGGTATCTGTAGCATTTAACCAAAAGAAATTTGTCTGTAACTAAAATATTTTCACAAAAATGAAGAGCAGAAGAATGGTGTTAAGAAATGCACAACAAAAAGCTTGAACATTTCCACGTGGAAATTGGTTAGCCCCCAAATTATTCCACAACTCACAAGGAAGGCAAAGTTGCTCACAATGTAACATTCTCACACCTCAGACCTTTGGTCAACCATTCTCTAATACTAACTGAGTACTGGAGTACTGGAGTCAATGTTATTTTCATCAATGAAAGGAACTCATGTCACAACACACTGTGGTCTCGAAACTAGTCCCTTATTTTTTGAGATTCACTAAGAAGTTTTCTCTTTTTCTTTTCCCCTTATATTTACTATTAGCTGTGTAAACCCACGTAGGTCAACAGGACCACAAACCAGAAATAAATTAGATGAGCCCTAATGAAATCAAAGTAGGAAAATCACTGTATGTTTCAAATAGCACCCACACCACTGGAATGTACTTTTTCAAAATTCTCTGCTTCTGCCAAGAAATGCACCATGGTGTGAATAATGAAAATGAATAATGCAAAGCATAATGCAGTACACAATTTGCACGTCAGTCACAGTTTTCCTCCTCAGACTGATAGACTTCAGAAATCACAAACAAGACTGTTTAAAATCCAGACCAACAGGAGCATTAAATTGGAATAGAGGCCAGCTGGATGTGAGAGCCTGTAAGTAATGGTGCTGTATTTAGTCATCTGAAGAGAAATGATATTGGAGAGCCATAATAAATGGTAGGCAACACACCTGACAAGTGATTGGTTTGGAGAATATACATGACAGCAGGAAGAGTTCTTGGCTCATCTTGGCACAACACATTTTGGAAGTCGCATGAACCTAACACTTTGACTTAGCATTTTCAAAGAGCTTGGAAATAAAAAGTCAGGGACTTTTGATGATAAGCAAAGACTTTTCCTGACCTGTGGTCCCCTTCTTTATAATCTGGTCAACCACACCAGCAAGGTTGTGCTCCTTCCTTTCTTTGTATGGTCAGATGGGGAAAGGGCTTTAATGGTAGAACTGATTTTAATCTTAGTGAGAAAGCTAAAAAAACAACCCCAAGAGCTCTGCTATAAGAGAATGAAAGTTAAAGCCTTCTATGAACAAAATGAAAAATCCAAAATAGATCTTCCACAATTAATTAGTTTATTTTCATATATGACTTAGAAAATAACTGTCCCCAACTGCTTGTCCCTACATGTTCTTTCAAACATGCACTATATGCAATAAGGAATATTCCACATCTGCTCTTAAGAGAAATGAATTTAATTGCTAAGCTGCTAATGGGGCGTTTTCTCCCGTAGAATTTCTACCCATCTGCACACTCTGATTACCACATCCTCATCAGATCTTGTCTACTTCAACCTTTCTTCCTAAATGATCATCATTAATCCCATCTATGGTATCTCTAAATATGGGAAATGAGTCTAGAGTAATAATGATGTCTGATTATGTTGCCATTTTCCCTGAAAAAAAAAAAAAAAGACTGAAATTTCAAACTTCTCTCCCCCACCCCAAAACAAAACAAACAAACAAACCAAAAAAATCCTCCAAGCTGGATAGACAAATCCTAGAACGTGATGGGAAAAAAAAGTCAATTTACAGCTTGAAATTATAAAGACATGCTTAGGATAAAAATACCTGATAGAGAATTCTGGACTCTTAAGAGAAGCCATTAAATTATTTCTGGAATGCTAGAAACTTCTCTGTAACTTGTGGCAGAGAATTACACAAGTAACATACTTAAGGGAATATTCCCACTTCTTTTAAAAGAATTTTTTAAAACAAAAATGGGTGAGGGTATAATAAACACCATTTCAAATGTAATGTATCCTTATCTGCCCTAACCTTTAAGCATCATGAATGAATTTGATTCAATTGGTATGGTTTTATGTATGTATGTATCTATTTATTTTTAACTTTTATTTTCAATTCAGGGGTACATGTGCAGGTTTGTTATATTGGTACACTACATGGCTCGGAGTTTGGTGTACAGACTATTTCATCACCCAGATAACAAGCATAGTACCTGGTAGGTACTTTTTCTGATCCTCTTCCCTCCTCCCACCCTCCACTCCAAGTAGGACCCAGTGTCTATTGTTCACCTCGTATTGTTCATGTGTTCTTGTTGTTTAGCTCTTACTTGTGAGAACATGTCACATTTGCTTTGCTGTTACTGCATTTGTTTGCTTAGGATGATGGCCTTTGGCTCTATCCAGGTTGCTGTAAAGGACGAGATCTTATTCATTTGCTGGCCGCATAATATCCCATGGTGTGTATGGTATCATATTTTATTTGTCCTGTCTACCATTGATGAACATTTAGGTTAATCCTTGTCTTTGCTATTACGAATAGTGCTGTGATGAATGTACGCAGGCATGCGTCTTTATGGTAGAACAATGTATATTACTTTGGCTATATACCCAATAATGGGATTGCTGGGTTGAATGGCAATTCTAAGTTCTTTGAGGAATCACCACAGTGATTTGCACAATGGATGAACTAATTTACACTCCCACCAGCAGTGTATAACTGTTCCTTTTTCTCTGCAACCTGACCAACGTCTGTTAGTTTTTGACTATTTAATAATAGTAATTCTGACTGTTATGAGATGGCATCTCATTGTGGTTTTGATTTGCATTTCTCTAATGATTAGTGATGTTGATAATTTTTTATGCCTGTTGGCTGCATGTATATCTTTTGAAAATGTTTGTTCATATCCTTTGTCCACTTTTTAGTGAGGTTGCTTGTTTTTTGCTTATAAATTTGTTTACATTACTTATCGAATCTAGATATTATACCTTTGTCAGATGCATAGTTTGCAAATACTTTCTCCCATTCTGTAGGATAACTATTTACTGTTGATAGTTTCTTTTTGCTCTGCAGAAGCTCTTAAGTTTAATTAGATCCCATTTGTCAATCTTTGTTTTTGTTGCAATTACTTTTGTTGTCTTTGTCATGAAATCTTTGCAAGGTCCTATGTCCAGAATGTTATTTTCTAAATTAAAGGACATGAACAGACACTTCTCAAAAGAAGACATTTATGCAGCCAACAAACATATGAAAAAATGCTCATCATCACTGGTCATTAGAGAAATGCAGACCAATGTTTATATAGTTTGAGGTTTTACATTTAAATCTTTAATCCATCTTGAGTTCATTTCTTGTTTATAGTGTAGGGAAGGGGTCCAGTATCAATCATCTGCAAATGGCTAGCTGGTTATTCCAGCACCATTTATTGAATACTGCTTTCTCCATTGCTTGTTTTTGTCAGCTTTGTCAAAGGTCAGATGTTTGTAGGTATGCAGCATTGTAACTGGGCTCTCTATTCTGTTCCATTGGTCTATGTGTCTGTTTCTGTACCAGTACCATGCTATTTGTACAACATAGCTTGAAGTTGGGTAACCTGATGCCTCCAGCTTTGTTCTTTTAGCTTTAGATTGTCATGGCTATTTGGGCTCATCTTTGGTTCCATATAAATTTAAAAATAGTTTTTTTCTAGTACTGTGAAGAATGTTTTTGGTGGTTTTGCAGAAATGGCACTGAACCTGTAAATTGCTTTAGGCAGTATGGTCATTTTAACGATATTGATTCTTCCTATCCATGAAGATGGAATGTTTTTCTATTTGTTTGTATTATCTCTGACTTCTTTGAGTATTGTTTTGTAATTCTCATTGTAGAGATATTTCACCTTAGTTAGACTTACACGTAGACATTTTATTCTTTTTGTAGCAATTGTGAATGGTATTGTGCTTCTGATTTGGCTCTCAGCTTGGATGTTGTTGGTGTATAGGAATTCTAGTGTTTATTGTACATCAACTATGCATCCTGAAACTTTGCTACAGTTGTTTATCAGATTAGGTAGCTTTTGGGCAGAGACTGTGGGGTAATAGAGGAAGACTTTAACATCCACTGACAGTATTAGATGGATCATTGAGACAGAAAATTGACAAAGATTTTCAGGACCTGAACTCAACACTTGACTAAACAGACCTAATAGATATCTATAGAACTCTTCACCCCAAAACAACAGAATATACATTCTTCTCATTGTTACATGTCACACACTCTAAAATTAACACACAATTGAACATAAAACAATACTCAGCAAATTCAAAAAACTGAAATCATACCAACCATACTCTCAGACCACAGCACAATAAAAATAGAAATCAATACTAAGAAAATGGCTCAAAACCATACAATTACATGGAAATTAAACGACCTGCTCCTGAATGACTTTTGGGTAAATAAAGAAATTAAGGTAGAAATCAATAAATTCCTTGAAACTAATGAGAACAAAGATACAACATACCAGAATCTCTGGGACACAGCTAAGGCAGTGTTAAGAGGGAAATTTAGAGCACTCACATCAAAAACTTAGAAAGATCTCAAATTAACAACTGAGCATCACAACTAGAAGAATTAGAGAAAGCAAGAGCAAACTAACCTCAAAGCAAGCAGAAGACAAGAAATAACCAAAATCAGTGCTGAAATGAAGGGGATTGAGACACAAAAACCATACAAAAGATCAACGAATCCAGGAGGTTTTTAAAGAGTTGGTAAGATAGACTGCTAGCTAGACTAATAAAAAGAGAAAGACAATCCAAATAAGCACAATTAGAAATGAAAAACACACATTACTATTGACCACACAGAAATACAAAAAAAAAAAAAAAATCAGAGACTACTATGAACACGTCTATGCACACAAATTATAAAAATCTAGAAGAAATGGATAAATTTCTGGACACATGCAATCTCCAAAGACTGAGCCAGGGAGGAAATTGAATCCCTGAAGAGGCCAATAACTACTTAAGAAATTGAATCAGTAATAAAAAGCCCAAAAACCTGCTAAGCAAATAAAGCCCAGTACCAGATGGATTAACTACTGCATTCTACCAGATGTATAAAGAAGAGCTGGTACCACTGCTACTGAAACTACTAAAAAATTGAAGAGGAAGGGCCGGGCATGGTGGCTCATGCCTGTAATCCCAGCACTTTGGGAGGCCAAGGCAGGTGCATCACCTGAGGTCAGGAGTTCGAGACCAGCCTTACCAACATGGTAAAACCCTGTCCCTACTAAAAATACAAAAATTAGCCAGGTGTGTTGACAGACACCTGCAATCCCAGCTACTCAGGAGGCTAAAGCAGGAGAATCGCTCGAACCCAGAAAGTGGAGGTTGCAGTGAGCTGTGATCACACCATTGCACTCCAGCCTGGGTGACAGAGCAAGACTCTGTCTCAAAAAAAAAAAAAAAAAATTGAAGAGGAAGGACTCCTCCCCAACTCATTCTATGAGGCAAGCTCATGCTGATAACAAAACCTGGCAAAGATACAACAAAAAAGAAAACTTCGGACAAACCCTTGATGAACATAGATGCAAAAATCCTCAACAAAATACTAGCAAACTGAATCCATTAGTACATCAAAAAGCTGATTCACCATGATCAAGTAAGCTTCATCCCTGAGATGCAAGTTTGGATCAACATACACAAATCAATAAATGTGATTCGTCACATAAACAGAACTGAAACCAAAAACCACATGATTATCTCAATAGATGCAGAAAAGGCGTTTGATAAAATTCAACATTCCTTTATGTTAAAAATACTCAGTAAACTAGGGATCAAAGGCACATACTTCAAAATAATAATAGCCATCTTTGACAAACCCACAGACAACATCATGTTGGATAGGCAAAAGCTGGAAGCATTCTCCTTGAAAACTGGCACAAGACAAGGATACCCTCTCTCACCACTCCTATTTAACATTGTATTGGAAGTCCTGGCCAGAGCAATTAGGCAAGAGAAAGAAATGAAGGCATTCAAATAGGAAGAGAGGAAGTTAAACTATCCATTTGTAGATGACATGATTCTATATCAACTGGGATTTCTAAAAGCCAGAAACAAAAAATAAATACATAAGAGTTTTGTCTGCTTTTCTTCAACATATAGCTTTGTTTTTATAGCAACTGTTAAAAGTGAGAGTATTTTAGGGAGAAAAATCCGCCCTGATTATACGCAATATTCATCCAGACTAATATAATTTTCCCTGAAAAATAATACATTTAAAGCCAAAAAAATTTAAACCATACTCATATCAGTAAGGATTTGGTAGAGAACATAGAAGCTGCCCTAAAAATTCTAAAGAGGAAGTATTTTAATACAGAAAGTAGAGTGCATACAACATTAGAAGAGCTGGAGGGGGTGGGGGTTAGCAAAGTCACTGACAACAGCATCGGCTGCCTGCCGTACCAAAGTGGCTTACTCTTACCAGCTCACCCGTGAGCTTTACTTCTGCCCTGCACCTGTGAGGCTCCTGGAAACTGCTGCCACTGGAGAATAATGACTTCTTCCTCTCTACCTTTTCCAAATCACATGAGTATCTGTCTCATTGGTAGCCTCTAAGCCAAAATCATGGAAAAAAAGAGATTCTGATAAATGAAAGTAGAGGTTCTTTTCACAATCCAGAAAAGAATATGGAAGAATTTGGCAACAAATATTTGTTGCATGAATGTATAAGAGGATGAATAAATGAAAGAAAAAATTCTTGTCTTGGCATTTAGAGCATTAATAAGATATATGGAAAATAAAATAGGTAGAATGAGAGGAAGAAGAGTTAGTTATGGTATTTGAATATTTAAATGACTTAAGTTGATGTAGCCTGAATGATTTACTTCATGAAAGAGCTTCAACTACTATGAGTTGATACTCGTTATGTCTTTAGCAAGGTTCCTGTTTTATCAGCTATATTGACCACCCTATTTCTGATCAGAAAGTCTTTCTTCAAATTCCACAGTGATATTGACTAGTTTTCTACTTAACAAATTGAAGACACAATGAAGTTTTGCCTCCCAAAGATTGCTATTCCTAATCCTCTTGATTGAAATTTTGAGTTCCCAATCTTTTCAGTCACATATTTATAGACACACTTTGATCTATTCCTGGAGATGACTAATCATATCCCAGAGATGTTAGGAATTTAACTCTCAAAAAGCAGCTTCTTTTTATTTATGTGATTATTGCTTTATGTGCACCAATAACTTGAAGAAGCATTCTGTTGATAGGTTTCCACATTTTCATTAGTTTTTTAAGTTAGCAATTATGTTCTTAAAACATAAGCGACTGATACAATCCACAAACAAAAGATACATATTCTAATTTCTAAATTAAAGGTAATAAAATTTCTGGAGTTGTGATTAAAACATACTGCCAAATAGTGACAGCTTTAAAATATTACTAGAGTCAATCTTTGGTGCAAGGAACATTTTTTGTGTTTTGTTTTGTTTTTGAGTCAGAGTCTCGCTCTGTCGCCCAGGCTGGAGTGCTGTGGCGCAATCTGGGCTCACTGCAAGCTCTGCCTCCCGAGTTCACGCCATTCTCCTACCTCAGCCTCCCATGTAGCTGGGACTACTGGCACCCGCCACCATGCCTGGCTAATTTTTTTCTATTTTCAGTAGGGACGAGTTTTCACTGTGTTAGCCAGGATAGTCTTGATCTCCTGACCTCGTGATCCACCCGCCACGGCCTCTCAAAGTGCTGGGATTACAGGCCTGAGCCAATGCACCTGGCCGGAAAAACTTTGTTTTAATACTATAATAATAGTTACATGAAAACTCCATTCTGTATTTTATAGTTATTGTATAAATTTCAGTTAATATGGTGCTTAGGATAAAATGTGAATATACCATAATAATTCATTTAAAGTAGCTCTGATAGATACTGGATGTTTCTTCTAAAAACTGTAACCACTAATTAGATCATCAGATGACAATATATTGGCCGGAGTGTGGAGTCATGGTAAGCGTGCCCAAGGAGAGCTTAATATCGTTTGGTTTGGAGCTTTTGGAGGTTGTGATGTCACCCCCACATCACTGGTTTTCTTTTGCCTGGCTAGAAGTTACCTAAAAATTCATGAACACATGGCAATTCAGTAGGAATTGTCTTTATGTGCTCTGCACAACAGCTTGGAGGTTCACAAGGTGCAAAGTTCTGTGGAATTGGTTTTCATTGACTAAATAATTCTTTTAAGCAGCTTCGTTGTTCTTTTCTTCATTCAGCACATGGAAGGAACTGAGGTCTAGAGGGGCTTTGTGGAATACAGAATCAAACAGATTATAAAAATAAATTTGGAGTTTAAAAAATAATAAACACCGATTTTTAAAACATTCTTTAAAGAGGAGCAGCAATTTTTGTATGGATGAGACAGAAGGGCATCTGGGAGCTACTTATTTAAAAATGCAGCTAGTTATGTGTATTTATGACACACAAAAATTTCTGCCTACATGTACTTCTCACTGTTTAGTTCAGTTCTTTTACTGAGGGCATGCTCTTCTGAAAGCTTCCATTAAAGAAGCCTCAAGGACACAGAAGCACAGATTGCTAGGAATTCAGATCCCTGAGAGAACGGGATTTAGAATGGGTGCCTTCTTTTTTTTTTTTTTTTTTGAAATAGGGAGAGGATCTCCCTGTGTTACCCAGGCTGGTCTCAAACTCACGAGCTCAAGCAGTCCTCCAGCTTCAACCTCCCAAAGTGTTGAGATTATAGACGTGAGCCACCACACCTGGCCTAGAATGGGTGACTTTTAATAGATTAGCAGTTGCCTTGGACAATAGCCAGAGCTCCAATATACCAAGCTTGGGTGATCTTACAGTGAAGGCAGCCTGAGAACTAAGGTCATCCAGATGAGCTGATTGAAGGTAAGAATGGAGGGAAAAGGGGGCCAAAGAGAAAGGTTAAATTCACATTTCTACCTAGGGACAACCCTGAGCAAACAAAATGTTGAAAAACAAGACAAGCTGAGCAAAAACTGTAAAGAAAGAGTTGAATGGGACAAAGGAGAGGATATAACAACAAGGCTATGCATGAAACCCTGCACCCCATTTCTCAATTGCCTGTAATTTAGCCATACCATATTTTAGATGTCAATCTGGATTCAATGCTTCGACCTCTAGCAAGAGTTCACGGTATATTGCTTGATAAAAATCTTATTATTCATAAGGTATTATCTAAAAATCATTTTAATAAAATAAATGGCATTATAGCTTGAGTACATTTGATGCATATTTACAGACAAAAAA
The DNA here is from genome assembly GCF_000951035.1 of Colobus angolensis palliatus. Classification (NCBI taxonomy): domain Eukaryota; kingdom Metazoa; phylum Chordata; class Mammalia; order Primates; family Cercopithecidae; genus Colobus; species Colobus angolensis. The sequence goes on from NW_012117088.1 coordinate 3,704,119, forward strand.
TATTTGATTATGAGCATATATCTATGCCATGTTGATATACATATTCAGACCCAGAGCAAGATACATATACACACACACACACACACACACACACACACACACACACACATATATATATATGTATGTATCTTGCTCTGGGTCTGTATTTATATACATATATATATAAACACACACACATATATATAGCGAGCATTCCCATTGATTAGTTAGAATGCAATTAAGTTCTATGCTTCCTAATTAATTATATTGACCAATATCTCATTAGTGGTTCCGAGCCCAGCAAGCAAGGGTACTCCCTTTAGGGAATGGAGGGAGGGGAAGGACATAGAGTGGGCATTAAACTGCTCAACATCGAAAACTTACCCAGATAGAAGAGATCATTAGAATCTCCAATCAGGCAACTCTTGTGTCCTTAGAGGAAAGGGCTTTCATAGAAGGAAGGGTCAAGTACATTAGAGCTTCATTGGAACACACAAGCCCAAATTTATAAGTGTCATACTTGTAAAATGAATCCCTCTACTTTTAGAGGAGGACCCATTCTCATAGAAGTTACGCAGCTGAGTCTCTCCCTGTTTTCAGGATTGTGGTGATTTGTGTAACTATCATTAGTAATAGAAACAACAGCGGTCCTGGAAATAGAGTTACCCATCTCTCTTTTATTAGAATGGAGCTCCTGAAGCTGAGAATAGGAAATGTAAATATGAAAGCTCCCAGTCTTTCAGGAGCCTTCAAAAATCTAGCTATTGCCCTTTCTTCCTGACTTAGGGATACCTAATTGCACTGTAGTTAACTGAATATTACATTAAAGTATCTGGAAAAAGCTCAAGGTTTTAGGGGAATACTGTATGTAAATATAAACAAAAATAAATATATTACATAATATGGATTGGGTTCCTTTAAATTATTTTCATATGTGTCTCTATGAAATTTAACATGAAAAGAACTCCCTTCAGGTAAAATTAAAGGAGTCATATTAACCAGATTGGCCCAATCTGGACATTGAGTCCTTATCTTGGTGCCCTAGCTAGGTAAGCAAAGCTTTTTAAAATAGCACCCAAACTAGGACAGCCTGTGCTTACTTGGTTGGCATCCTATAAACTCCCATTGGAATGAGACCTTTCCATGGGCTCTCTTTCCTTGTCTGAGAACCTCACACTGACCCTGCTTAGTTATGGCTCTGAACCTGCCCTTGTTCATCTTCTCTGGCCAGGTTTGGGGTCCTCTAACCATCTCCTGGTAGACAATTGTGGTCCATTTCCAAGGTTTGGCCAGGTTACTCCCAGCTGTAGGCTAGGAATGAGCTCATCCTAATTCACACTGATACTAGAAAATAAAGTCCGTCTTTGCCAGTCAGTTTTTGAGGACAGCATTATTTTAGTATCTTATCACACTGGCATTATTTTTGATATTCGATATGATCCTACCGTTGGATTTTTGAGGACTTGGCAAATCCACAGAAGTGTACATGAACTATCAAGGCTCACCTGCCCTTAATTTAACATTACTTACAAGTTTGACCGATCGAATTATTATGCTTTGTACTAATAAATCCTACCTACAATATCAAAGTACGTGTTAATTAGATTAAAACACAATATTGATTTAGATATTCTCCTCTAAACAAGCCCTTATTTTGCCTGCTACTCGTGTCAGCATCTCAGTTGTTTTGCTAGTCCTGCTTCTAACACAACAGATAGCTTTGTATTCAGGGAAAAAGAGTTTACGACACATTTATTGCCATCTAAATATCCCCTTTGTGGTTTTCAAAATTACATTTAAATAGTAAGAAAATAATTGTGTCTTGCTTCTAATTGGCTTCAGGTGCAACATTTGTTTTAACTTGAAGTTCCCTATACTGAACACAGTAATCAGTTATTTCAAAAAAACAAAAGTGTGAAATTACTATCCTGGTGGTTTTTCTTTATGCCTTCTTAAAGAATAATTCATTTTGAATGATGCAGATACACCCAGAGGAAGTAGTGTGAAGCCAAACTCCTGTATCTCAAGGAAATCACAGACTACAATGTTTAATTGCAGGTTGGATCCTGAAGTCATCGCCAGAATTCATCTTTCATGTTCTCCCAAGCATCAGTGTCTAGTTAAGACTTCTCTATAATTATAAGCCTATCCAGTAGACTCACAGTCAAACTGCTTGTTGAATGTTTGACCCAGCCTGCTACATGCTCTCCACCACACACACAAGAGCACAGGGCTTTGTACATTACTTTGTTCTTTTGCAGTATTCTTTCCATCAGGACTGGTATTATTAATACGCACTCTTCAGGCTTAGACTACATGTCCCAGGCACAAATAGGGACAGAGGTTTTCCCACTCTAATAATGACTTCGTTACCCCTTATTTTCCAAACAGAAAGAAAGCATCAATCTTCTAATTTCTGTTCTAGATAATGTTACTGTGAGAACAAGTGATGTTCTGTTTATATGACAATTCGAAAATACCCTCCCCATATGCAAGTATTATGAAAAATAATAATTTAACTTTCAGTAAATGATTCTGTGATAAAATTACATTTACAAAAATTTGAAAGGCAAGTTCTCATGGCAACATTAGGTTGAACACTATCTTATTAAGGGCTCGTTTTAGTACACTAGTGTTGAAAGCACTATGCATAAGTGACGTGGGTAAGTTCACATTGCTAAGGAAACTTGTACCGATCATGTTTGCTGGACTTCCTTGATTTGACATTAAGCAAAATGTACATAGAATCTATGTGCATACATTTGGATGTATTAGTTTCAAGTGTTTACGAAACCATTGTTCCCATTAGCTCACCAAAGCTTCAGTGAGATTCTCAAGGGAGATAGATCTTTGTTGTCTCTATGGATTTCAATATATGATGTAGTAGTGCTCCATTTGACAAAATGCACGATCTAAGTGGGCTTTGAAAGTCATGTAGAACACATAATGATGAATAAGACCCAGTCTCTGTCCTTAAGGACCTTATAATTCAGGAGGAAAATAAGGCATAAACTCCAGTAATTTTAATATGAGACAGCATAGTCCCTTTGAAAATACAAATATTTACAGCAACAGTACACAAGATAAAAGTGTAAATTCCTTAGCAGAGAGCGTAAGATCCTTTATGATATTGTTTATTTCTACATTTCTAGTCTTATCTTCATCCACTCTCTGCTTTATCCTACGTCAAGTCCTAAGAGAAACCATTTTTAGATTTCCTGTAGTAATTTGTGCTTATCTCTAATATAATGTGTGTGACATAATTTAATAAATGCTGTTTGAACAAATAAATGACCAAATTCAGAGAAGTGATCACTTCCCGATGGTATTATAAGCAGCGAAGAGTTAAGGAGGTTGTGGTATTTGAGCAGTAAAGGATGGGTAAGATTTGAACGAGATGCAGCTCAGAGTGTTTAAGACATAAAGGCTGGAAATTTCAGGTGCAAAAAAATAGACCAGTTTTGGTTTCTACAGCAGAAGAATGAAGGCCAGACTGGAAGGTAAATTGGAACTAGAAAGAGATGATGCAAACCTAAAATGATGCAAAGGATTGTTATTGGTATAGCTGCAGTGTTAGATTACCATTTAAGTGCACAAATTGTAAGCTTAGCTAGAGATTTGGAAAGATTCGATTTTCTTGCATTCTAAAATGAGTGTATTCACAAAATTACTATTCTGTGTAAGAAAATAGATATTATAGTTGGAAAAGCTGGTCAAGGAACTGCAGCAACAAGGCTATGCATTGTTTATTTGTGAATTTTCCCTGGATATTTCATGTACTCATCCTGCCGTATCTGCTACCAACAGAATATTTAATTGTTTCAAAGACAGAGCCTCAAGTTTTCCATGATACCCCCCAGCACAATATAGCCATAACAGAAGGGCAAGCATATTACAGCAAACATCAGCTTTCAAGAAGAGCAAAAATCAGCTTTCAAGAAGGGCATGAAATCTATGACCACTAATGTCAAAGTGAAAATATGACTGCAGTAGGATAAAGATATATCCAACTTCTCATTTTTAAAATTTCTCCTTCATGGCTTCTTCCCAAAAAATGGGATAGAACTGAGTGTGGTAAGACTTTTCTGGACTGAGGAAGTTTGACTAGACTGGAGAACAAGTTGATTCAGACAAAGTTGAGATTTCTATCTTTCCAAACTCTCCTCGTGTCCTCACACAGAGTGTCATCAAATGGAAATTGACTTTCAAAACTTCAGAAAAAAACAGTAAAGTATGCAAATCTACTGCTAATTGATAAGATAGAGAAGATAATAGTACTTACTTTCTAAGTTTGTTGGAAGAGTTAAATGGGTTGATGTATGTGAATAACTTGGAGTCGTGCTCTGAACAATGCAATATAAACATTATCATTATCATCTTTTTTAGCACCATATTGCCATAAGCACTCTCCAGACAATTTCACCCCGACAGCCTCTTCGTCTTTGAAATCCTAACCTTCAATATCCCATTCTCTAAAGAAACTTTTTATTCTTTCGGTCTCCTTTATTTCCCTGCTAACATCCTAACTTCTTGTGGGACTTGTTGGAAGTGTCTTGAAATTTCCTTCTTCTCTTGGTTTCTTTGTTTCCACCTGAGTTTACTTCCATCTTGTCATTACATGAGTCCACATAATTCCTTTCACTCCCATGAATTTGTGCAACCTACAAGTAATGAAATTCTAGTTGTTCTTTTGTGGTCAAAATGGTTGTATGCACTCTTTGCATTCTCCGTTTTACCATTTTTCCAGTAAAACTATTCTTAAAAAGATGTGTAATTGTTTTAGATAACCAACATAGTTTATTTGAATGGTACTTCATTTCAAGTAAAAATTAAAGTAGCTTTCCTGAAGTTAGCAAGAGACTTGCAGACGAGTGCCATAATACATGAGATGTTAAATTTGGCCCAATACAACATATATTCCTTGACATAACCCCATTCACCTTCCTCTCTTTGCTAATAATTATGTAGAGGAGCTGATGAGAAAATGAAGACCAGCTTTGTTGTGTCCACCTCCTTATAGTCACCTTTTTTCCTATCTGCTCTCCAATAGCATGGGAAAAACTCGGGACCAGGTGATCTTGTATTGATGAGGACACACTTCAACCATTATCATCTTGACTCTTTTCATTCCTGCCTTTCTCTATTATAAGTAGGTGGGGGAGGATGTCTTTAGAGTTTTATTTTATCTTCTATGACTGGGTTTCAAAAATATTATTTTGATACCACACTAGGGTTTCAGAATATTACTAGACCCTAAGAAAAAGAAAATCTTTTCGTAATACCTGAGGTTACAGATTTATCAAGCAATTGATTTTTGGTTCAAATATATGACAAGATTGCTACTTTTTAGATGATTTTTTTACACTCTGATATCTCCCCCTAAAATTACATATAATTTAAACCTTGTTTTGTAAAAGAGTATATAATTCATTTACTTCTTGTTAGGATTTATGGCCTTCTCTATTAATATTATTAAAACATAATATTCTTTATTAGTACATTATTATCATTAGTATGGGTTTATTGAGAGATAATTGACATATCAACTGCACATATGTAAGGTGTCTAATTTGATAAGCTTTTACATATGTATATACCTATTCATATGATTTGGTTGTGTCCCCACCCAAATCTCATCTTGAATTGTAGCTCCCATAATTCTCACATGTTGTGGGAGGAAACTGATGGGAGAGCAATGAATCATGGGGGCAGTTTGCCCCATACTGTTCTCCCTCATAGAAGTGAATAAGTCTCATGTGATCTGACAGTTTTGTAAGGGGAAACCCCATTTGCTTGGCTCGCATTCTCTCTTGTCTGCCATCATGTAAGACGTGCCTTTCGCCTTCCACCTTCCACCATGATTGCGAGGCCTCCCCAGCCATGTGAAACTGTGAGTCCATTAAACCTCTTTGCTTCTATAAATTACCCAGGCTGGGGTATGTCTTTATCAGCAGCATGAAAACCGGCTAATGCACCTATGAAACTGAACGATAATCAAAATAACATCCATTACCTCCCAAAAGCTTCTTCGTGTCTTTCTTTAATCCTTTCTCTTCCCTTCCTTCCCCTTGTCCTCTCTTCTTTGTGCTCAGGTAACCACTGACCTGCTTTCTGGAATGATAGATTAGTTTACATTTCCTATATTTAGTATCACGTAATATGTATTCCTTTTTCTCTGGTTTCTTAAAAATCATAATAATTATATTAAGATTTATCCAGATTATCTATAGCAATAATTTAATTCATTTTATTTCCAAGTCGATATAATTTCTTTGTCCTTTTAGCTCCTGATGGATCTTTAGGTTCTTCTCAGTTTGGAGCTATTACAAATAAAGCTACTATTTGTACAAGTCTTTTTATGAACATATGCTTTCTCTTCTCTTGGGTAAATGCTCAGGAGATAACTGACTGATTTTTCTGGTAGATAAATATTTAAATATTTTAGGAAACTAGCAACTATTTCCCATAGTGGCTATACCTTTTTTTGTTCCCATGATGAATGAAAGTTCAAATTGCCCCACATCCTCATCAATAATACTATCGTTAGTCTTTTTAATTTTAGCCAATCTAATTTTTATATAGTAGCATCTTATATTTGTTTTCAATTGCATTTTCTTGATGACTAGTAATAAACACTAATTTGTAATGAGTAGAATGTCTGCTTAAATCTTTAAAAAGAACTTCATATGGTTGAGCTTTGAGAACCATTTGTGTAGACTGGATTAAAAAAATCTTTGTAAGATATATGGTCTGCAAATATTTTTCCTCCCTATTTTTGACTTGTCTTTTTATAACAAAGCAGGATTTTTTATTTTTATGGAGATTAACATTTTGATGGATTGTACAATTGGACCTAGTGGATATCTACAAACTATTTCACCCAACAACCAAAGAATATACATTCTTCTCATCTGCACAAGGAACATATTCTAAGCTTGACCTCATGCTATGTCATAAAGCAAGTCTCAATAAATTAGAAAAAATCAAAATAAAAAAACTAAGCAAACTCTAGGATCACAATGCAATAAAAATAGAAGCAAATAACAAGATCTCTAAAAACTACACAAATATATTAAAATTAAACAACTTGCTCCTGAATAACTCTTGGGTCAACAAGGAAATTCAGGCAAAATCCAAAATTTTTTGAAATTAATGAAAATAGAGACACAACTTACCAAAATATTTTGGATACACCTAAAGTAGTGTTAGAGGGAATGTTTGTAGTACTAAATACCTTCATAAAGAACTTAGATCTCAAATAACATTTCATCTAGAGGAACTAGGAAAAATAAAGAACAAACCAAACCCAAAGCTAGCAGAAGAAAAAAAAATAACTAAAATCAGAGACAAAATAAAAGAAATTGAGATGCAAAAATTTATACAAATTATCAGTGAAACCAAGAGTTTGTTCTTCAAAATAATAAACAAGACTGATGGACAACTTGCTTGCTAGACCAACAAAGAAAATAAGAATATCCAAATAAATACAACCAGAAATGACAAAGATGACTTTACAATCAATCCTATAGAAATACAAAAGGTCCTCAGAGACTATTACAAGCACTTGTATGCATACAAACTAGAAAATCTACAGAAAATAGGTAACACTTTGTAAAAATGAATCGGTAATTAAAACCTATCACCTAAAAAAAAAGCCCTGGACCAGTTGGATTCGCAGCCAGATTCTACCAGATGTACAAAGAAGAACTGGTACCAATCCTACTGAAACTATTCCAAAAAATTAAGGAGGAGGGGCTCCTCCTTAACTCATTGTACAAAACCAGGGTCCACATAATAGCAAGATCTGGCAGAGACACACGCAAAAAAGAAGACTTCAGGTCAATATCCCTGATGAACACAGATGCGAAAATCGTCAGCAAAATACTAGCAAACTGAATCCAGTGGGACATCAAAAAGTTAACACACCATGATCAAGTAGGTTTTATTCCTGAATTGCAAGTCTGGTTTAACATATGCAAAAAACTAAATGTGATTCACCATATAACAGAATGAAAAGGAAAAACTGTATGATTATCTCAATAGATGTAGTAAATGCTTTTGATAAAATCTAACATTGCTTCATGATAAAAATCCTCAAGAAACTAGGCATCAAAGGAATACATCTCGAAATAATAAGAGCCATCTATGACAAACCCACAGTGAACATCATGCCGAATGGGCAAAAGCTGAAGCCGTTCCTCTTGGGAACTGGAACAAGACAAGGATACCCTCTCTTACCACTCTTGAGAGAGAGGGAGGGGGCATGAGCTGAAAAACTACCTATAGGGTACTATACCCACTCTGTGGGTGACGGGATTATCCATATCCCAAACCCCAGCATCATGCAAAACATGTAACAAATCTGCACATGTATTCCCTGAATCTAAAATAAAAGTTGAAGTTATTAAAGAAATTTTTGCCTAACCTATAGTCAAAAAGAGTTTTCTCCGAGTCTTCTGGAAATTTTATAATTGTAGTTAAGTTTTAGGTTTTAACTTTAGCTCTATAACCATACAGTTCAAGGTAGATATCAAAGTTCATTTTTCTGTGCATTGCTTTCCAATGATTCTCTCATGGATTTTGAAAAGACTGTCTTTTCTCCTTTTAATACTTTTGATTCAGGACAAGCAACCCCCAAACTGGGGCTTAGCTTGGAAAAATTAATTGTTTCACCCAGGAAAGAATTCAAGGGTGAGCCAGTAGTGTTGGACAGGAATCTTTAATTTAACAGTACTGAAACTTGTGGAGCAGGGTTAACACATAAATAGTGCCCCCAGAGTCAGCAACATATGGGCTCTTAGCAACTGTCTTTATGCTCACTTATATATACTTTCAATTACATATAAATTAAGGGGCAGATTAATGCAAATTGAGGGGAAAGTCATTTAGAACTTTCTAGGAAAGTGGCAGCAATTTCTGGGTTATTGCCATTGAAAGTAGTTTTAACTTTCAGGTCATTGCCATGGTATCTGTAAACTGCCATGTTGCTGGTGGGAGTGTCCCATGCTAATGAGCAATGAGGGTAGCCAGGGATCCCCCTCATTACCATCCGCTCGTTTTGTCCATTTTCTTCACCTTATCTCATCTGGACCAGATCTTCCTTTGGTCGGCAGGGTTATGACCAGAAAACATGTCCTGCCAGTCTCCTGCCTCACTTTTACACCTTTGTTGAGAATCTATATGTGTGAAGCTCTCTCTCTGTCTTTCTATGTGTTTGTGTGTTTCTATTCCAATACTAAACTGTGTGATCATTGTAACTTAGTATAACTCTTGAAATTAAGTTGTAATGGTCCTCCAACTTTACTCTTCTTTTCCAGTTGTCTTAGTTATTCCAGGTCCTTTCTATTTTAGAATCAACGTGTTAATCTATATATTTTTTTAAAAGTCTGGTGGGAATTTGATTGGGGTTTAATTGAATCTGTAGATCGATTTGGAGAGAGTAGACTTCTTAATAATACTGAAATTTTCAAATATAAATACAAAATATGTCTCCATTTATTCAGGCCTTCTTTAGTTTTTCTGGATCTCATAGTCAAACAATTTCATTGAGGTTCTTTTTCTCAATCTCTTAGTTCTGTTTATGTCTACATGGTTTTATTAGACATGCAAGTTATGATTAACATGTAGACACTGTAGCTGCCATCAGCTTAAGCCTTACATTTTTCTAATGTGATAAAATCAATGAAGACAACAAAATTTAATATATCAACCTTAGAACAGAATTCTGATTAATCCCTTTTGAGTTATCTGTCTAATCTGGATCAAGTGCTGTGTAGGGAGCCAGCATTCTTCCCCAAGATAACCTCTCCCTCTATCCACTCAAAATGTCAGTGTCCCCAGGACTCATTATTGGCTCTGTCCTCATTCTGTCCATGGTTCTTTGGCATCTATGTGATCACTCCCAAATTTGATACCATAGTCCAGGCCAATCTCCCTTGTCCCAGGCTCATAATCCCCACTGTCTATTAAGCATATCTTCCTGAATATCTTAGTGATTAATTTAAATTAACATGACAAGAATTAGCATCTCCTCTTCCTCTGCTCTCTTAAATTGGAACATGTCACTACCCAGCTTAAAAACCTCCAAAGTTTTCTCATTGTCATTAGAGTAAAATCCGAACTTATTTTTGGCTACATGACTGCATAATCTGGATCCTGTATACATACCTAGCTTCATCATGTTCTATCTTCTTTTCTCTTCTATACTTTAACATTCTCAAATAAATTCTATTTCTGTACCAAGACATCTGTCCCACCTCAAAGCTTTTGTCTTTGCTCTTTCCTTTGTTTCAATTCCCTACCACTGCCTCTTCACAGGGCTGAGTTCTTATTACCCATTTTTCAAATCCAATATCCCTTTCCAAAATAGGCCTTTTCTTCATCTCTGCCTTCTCAACTAAAATAACATCCCTTTTACTTTTTTATCAGTCTATTCAGTTGTTTAATTGCACTTGTCACTGTCAACTAGTTGAGCTATTTATTTATTATATGCTATTTCACTTCTCTAGGATGGAAGCTCCTAAAGGCAGAGATTTCTTTGGCTGTTCAGTGTCATATCTCAACACTTTGTACAGTGTCTGTCACATGAAAACATTTGAAAAATACTTGTTATGTCACTGAATGTATGAATGAGTAAATACCACCGCCATCCACTCAATAATTTTAAACTCCTGTCTTTTTTCTGCTCCCATACCTGATTTGTCATGAATTGTCTAAGTCATAAACTCTAATTCTATCCATATTAACATATTCTATCCATCTTCATTCTTTCTCTCCACTATTCCTAGTTTAATTCAGTGCCTCTCCTCACAATCTAGCTTAATTCGGGAATGTGCTTATTGATTTGTCTGCTAACATTTTCAACTCCCTGCAGTTCATCCTTGCATGACAGAAAATGGATTATTACCTACAGGTTAAAATCTAATTTTAGTAGCATGATATACTGTTTATAATCATGAACTGGCCCTTGGCTGTATTTTCTTGCTACGCCTTCTACCTGGAACTCTCCACTTAATTGATATATAACTGCTTGCAGACAATCCCCAAAAAAGTTATTTGACTGTCTTGTGTATTTCTCATGCAGTTTTCTCTTCCTGGATTGCCCTTCTCACCTATTTTTTTCTGGGGAAAAGAACTATCTCATCCTGAAGACTTGCCCATGTATATGTGATCAGGCACTGAAGTCTAATGCTGAAGAATAAACTCAGCTCGAGGGCGCAATAGTCTTGGTTTATTTACAGTGACAGTAAGCTGTGTGCCACTCCTTTAAGTTTTCTACACTCTTTGTATCTCAGTTTTCTATTCTGTAAATATGAATGGAAAGAACATCAGCTTCATGATATAATATTCAATAAATGATAATTCCCTATATGTTAATTATTGTTATTAAATGTGACTCCTTCCTCCTTTATGTCCCCTCAATACCTTCTTTCACAGCATCTGCAACATGTCCCCACATTATTTACTCAACCTGCAAGACAGTAGATGCTCCAAGGACTGGACTCCTAACTCTGTATCTCATCAGAAAGACATGCTCAATTAACATTTGTTAAAGAAGGGAGTACACTAGTTAACAATGAAATTGCTACCCAAATCTAACTCATTTGATACAGACAGAAGGCTTTTTCCATCCTGAAAGGATTGCCTAAACTTCTTGCTTACTTCAGATAATCCAAGTTACCCTGACTGTCCAGAAAGAAAGAATCCATCTTTTAGTAGTACGTTTAGCTTGCTTTCACTCTGAAAATAGCCTATGGGACTACTTAACTAATAGGTCTCATACACGTGCTTGTTTAATGAATAAATTTGATGCATGAAGTAGGACTATTGAGGGGAGGGAAGATACTCTTTCTATTGCTATTCTCCTCAGATTTCTGTCTTGGTCCTAAGGACTGGGACCTTGCATTTGCTTCCAACTCACAAGAGGATGTTGGAGGAGCACTTCGGAGCCCTTTCTACATCCTAGGGCTCCTCTCCACATGAGGAGGTGTTGTTCCTAAAACTGATTGGTCAGACCCAAACAACAATTGGGTCACATTTAGACATGGCTCACAGTCACTGCATCTTAATAGCAGAGGCTGAGATTGGAGCCTCTCTCTTTGACCTTCAACACCCAGGTACAATGTGAAACTCACTGGGACAGTAGCTGCCAAAGTCTTATTTTTGGTTCTGATTCCTGCTCCACATGGGTGGCAGGGAAAACTGAGATCAAACTACAATTCTCAACATTTGCTTCAGATTAGATTCTCCCAAAGAGCTTTAAGAATTCCAAAATCCACACCATACCCAAATGAAGTCAGAGTCTCTGGAGGTGAAACACGTCATCACTAAATTTTGAACACCCCAGAGGAATTCCAATGTGTGGGGAAGTTTGAGAGACATTGCCCTAAGATAATCAGAAATATCATTCAAACATGAACAATATTTTGTCCTTCAAAGTATAGGAGTAGTTAAACATTGAATGCCTTAACCACCTACTTTATCAGCTGCAGGAAGAGGACCTTCAATTTCTTACCTCCATTCACCTGTCTCCTTCAGTGGCCAGACGAACCCTAATAACACCAGCTCTGTATAGACTGGAACCAACTTCTCTGTCAAGACTGAAACCAATTTCTCCTTACACAGTACAGGTGGAAAGTGAGTTGGCAGCATCTAGTGCATGAGTATGGAGAGAGAAAACAGTGTAGAATCCCATCAAAGAAAAAAAAAGAAAAATAGAACTATCATGTTGCCCCATAACCCCATTTTGGGGGTATATATATCCAAAGGAGATGAAACCAGTATATTGAAGAGATATTTGCACTCCAATGTTCATTGCAGCATTATTCACAGTAGCCAAGATATGGAAACAATCTAAATGTCCATCAGCAGATAGATTAATTAAAGAAACCTGGTGTGTATATATATATGTGTGTGTGTGTGTATATATGTGTGTGTATATATATGTGTATTTATGTGTGTATATATGTGTGTGTATATATATACATATATACACATGTATATATGTATGTGAATAAGTTATATGAATCTGTTCTACATGTATATATGTATATATATGTGTATATGTATGTATGTGTGTGTGTGTGTGTATATACACGCACACACACATACATACACATACACAATCACAATGATATATTATTCGGCCTTAAGAAAAGTAAATCCTGCCACATTCTACAACATGGATGAACTGGAAGACATTATGCTAAATGAACTAAACCAGACACAGAAGGACAAAACAGCATGATTTTACTTATATGAGTTACCTAAAATAGTCAAACTCATAGAAACAGAGAACAGAATGGTGGCTCCTAGGGGCTACAGGGAGGGGAAAATGTGGGGTTGCTGCTCAACTGGTATAAAGTTTCAAATATGCAGAATGAATAAGTTCTGTGGATCTGTTATACAACTCCGCGCCTGCACTTAACAATAATGTATCGTGCACTTAAAAATTTGTTAAGAGTGCAGGCCTCAAGTTAAATGTTCTTACCACAATAAAAAAGTAATTATATTTTTAAAAATTTAAGTAAATCTATCATGGGTGTGCTATCTACTTGAATACTATGAAGTTTGAATGAGGAGTGTGTGACATACATTTAACAAAAGTTTGTTCTGTTTTGTTTTTCCCAAAAATACTTAAAATAAATAAGATGTTGGTCCATTACTAAAAGAAAAATATCTGACTGTATTATTTACTCAGAAGGAATAAGCCTGGGAAATAAATGAACAACAGCTGGGGCAGGCATGCTAGGTTATCTGCTTTTTCTGTAAGAAGCAGTTAAAACTACAGGGAAAAGAAGAAGAGAAAATGTCTGGAGAAAGAGGGATTATGTTGGGAGAAACAAAGAATCACTGGAGGGACTTCTGTGCTCAGAACAGTAGCTGAAACATGCTAATGATCAATTTAACACCTGCCATTTTAATTAGCACCTAAGGATGAACTGAAAGAGGGTTGGAAACAGTAAAATGGTCTGAGAAGCAGCCTGACGTCAGAGCGAAAGATAAAGAAGCATTATTTATAGAAGGAGGTGATATAGTATGGTAGTGAGAGGGAGCACAACTTTTATTTAGGAGTTGTTTGATTTTAGTTATTAGCTTATCTTTATGGTGTAAAATTTGGAACTGAAGCTAATTGTTGAACTGTCTCAAGGAAGGTAGATTATATAGAAACTATTTTAAAACTTTCTCTGGTAGTAGTGAGATTTTAAAGAATCAAAAGAGCAAAGAGTGCATGAGGTGCCTATTGTATGAGACCCAGCCTAGTTTTTCAGCAGTCATGCTTCTATTAATTTGAGCTACTGATATGATTTGGTTGTGTCCCCAACCAAATCTCATCTTGAATTGTAGTTCCCATAATTCCCACAGGTTGTGGGAATGACTCAGTGGGAGGTAACTGAATCATGGGAGCAATTACCCTCATGCTGCTCTCCTGACAGAGTGAGTTCTCATGAGATCTGATGGTTTTATAAGGGGCTTCCCCCCGTTTTGCTTATACCTCTCTGTCCTGCCACCCTGTGAAGAAAGACATGGTGTGTGTGTGTGTGTGTGTGTGTGTGTATGTGTGTATTGTGTATATATATAGTGTGTGTATAGTGTATATATATACAGTGTGTGTATATATAGTGTATATATGTAGTGTGTATATATATCTCACATACCCTATATATACCATATATATACACACACCATATATACACACACACACACACCCCAATGATTGTAAGTTTCCTCAATGATTGTAAGTTTTCTGAGGCCTCCACAGCCATGCTGAACTGTGGGTCAATTAAACCTATTTCTTTTATAAATTACCTAGTCTCAGGTGTGTCTTTATTAGCAGCCTGAGAATGGATTGATACAGTAAATATAATAAATTGGCACCAGTAGATTGGGATGCTGCTATAAGAGTACCTGAAAATGTAGAAGCAACTTTGGAACTGGGTTACAGGCAGAGGATGGAACAATTTGGAGGGCTCAGAAGACAGGAAAACGTGCAAAACTTTAGAACTTCCTAAAGACTTGTTGAATGACTTTCACCAAAATGCCGATAGTGATATGGACAATGAAGTCCAGACTGAGGTGGTCTCAGGTAGAGATGAGGAACTTGTTAGGAACTGGAGTAAAGATCACTCTTGCTATGCAAAGAGACTAGCAGCATTTTGCCCCTGCCCTAGAGATCTGTGGAAGTTTGAACTTGAGAGAGATTATTTAGGGTATCTGGCAGAAGAAATTTCTAAACAACAAAACATTCAAGAAGCAGCAGAGCATAAAAGTTTGGAAAATTTGCAGCCTGGTGATGAGATAGAAAAGGAAACCCCATTTCTGGGGAGAAAACCAAGCTGGCTGCAGAAATTTGCATAAGTAATGGGGAACCAAATATTAATCACCAAGGCAATGGGGAAAATGTCTCCGTGGCATGTCAGAGAACTTCACTGCAGACCCTCCCATCATAGGCCTGGAGGTTTAGGAGGGAAAAAATCATTGTATGCATGGGGTCCAGGGCCCCTCTGCTCTGTGCAGCCTCCAGACGTGGTGCCCTGCATCCCAGCTGCTTCAGCTCTAGCCTTGGCTAACAGGGGCCAATGCACAGCTCAGGCCATTGCTTCAGAGGGTACAAGTCCCAGACCTTGGTGGCTTACATATGATGTTGGGCCTGCAGGTACACAGAAGTCAAGAAATGAGGTTTGGAAACCTCTGTCTAGATTTCACAGGATGTATGGAAAGGCCTGGATGTCCAGGCAGAGGTCTGCTACAGGGGCAAAGCCCTCATGGAGAACCTCTGCTAGGGCTGTGTGAAAGGGAAATGTGGGGTTGCAACCTCCACACAGAGTCCTCACTGGGGTCACTGCATAGTGGAGCTATGAGAAAAGGGCCACTGTCCTCCAGACCCCAGAAAGGTATATCTACAAACAGCCTGCACTATGCACCTGGAAAAACCACAGACACTCAATGCCAGTTGTGAAACCAGCTGGGAGGGGGACTGTACCTTGTAAAGCCACAGGGGTCGAACTGCCCAAGGCCATGAGAGTCTACCTCTTGCATCAGCATGACCTGGATGTGAGACATGATGTCAAAGGAGATCATTTTGGAACTTGAAGGTTTAATGACTGCCTTATTAGATTTCAGACATGCATGGGGCATATAGCCCCTTTGTTTTGGCCAATTTCTCCCATTTGGAATGGGCGTATTTGCCCAATGCCTGCACCTGCATTGTATCTAGCAAGTAATTAACTTGCTTTTGATTTAACAGGCTCATAGGCAAAAGGGACTTGCTTTGTCTCAGATGAGACTTCGGGCTTGGACTTTTCAGTAAATGCTGAAATGAGTTAAGACTTTGGTGGACTTTTGGAAGGGCATAATTGTGTTTTGAAATGTGAGGACATGAGATGTGGGAGGGGCCAGGGGTGGAATGATATGGTTTGTCTGTGTCCCCACCCAAATCCCAACTTGAATTATAGTTCCCATAATCCCAACATGTCATGGGAGGAACCCAGTAGCAGGTAATTGAATTATGCAGTTACCCTCATGGTTTTCTCATGATAGTGAGTTAGTTCTCATGAGATCTGATGTATGTTTTATAAGGGGATTTTCCCCTTTTCCTCAGCACTTCTTCTTGCTGCCACCATGTGAAGAAGGACACGTTTGCTTTCCCTTCCAGCATGACTATAAGTTTTCTGAAGTCTTCCCAGCCACGCTGAAGTGTGAGTCAATTAAAACTGTTTTTCTTTATAAATTACCCAGTCTTGGGCATGTCTTTATTAGCAGTGTGAGAATGTACTAATGTAATTACAATCCAACTCTTTAGTAGTGGGTAAATACAAACTCTCATTACTTATAAGCTTAGTAGCCAAAATGCAGCAAAATTCAAATATAAATAAAACCCTTATAAATAATTATGTATTTGCTTGGGGGGGTGTTGAACAATATATAACAGTAATTCAAAGCTATATAATAAACATCCCCAATGTCACAGACTTTGAGGAAAATGTTTCCTCAAATTGGGACTTACCATATGTACCTAATATCTGGGATAGTGGGATGGTTTGATTCCTGATTTGCAGAGTAGAACTGCCCTCAGTTGGTATAAAGTTCATTCACAGCTCTAGTTGTTAAGCTTTTCCTTGTGGAACTGTGCCTGTCTTAGGACATGAACCTGTTACCAGCCATGAAGCTGTACTCAGGAAAGATCATTATAAGCGATATCATATTCTCAGCTTTTCTAAAATCTTGAGAATGGAGTTTAACCCTTAGTGAGATCTGACAAGTCCCTGCTATTCAGCACATAATATGTGTGTGATATGTTTATTGATAGTGCTTAGGAGAAGAGAAGAGCATCATGGATTATCAGAAAGTCACATCCCTTGTTGAGTTCTTTTTCTTATACATTCCTAGAAAAAATAGAATTAATAAATTTACAGATGTTCATACATGCAACTGAGGAATGTGAGACCTCAGATCACAAAGTCTAAGGGCAAAGGTAAGCCTGAATTCTTATCTCCAGGGTCCCTAATCTATCACCAGTCAAAATATCCATTAATAGAAAACATCCCAGAATTTTACATATCTAATATTATCTTTGCAATCATTTTCCAGTAACAGCATTTCAATAAAAAGCAATTAAAAATCAAGGCAACATTCACTAAACCTCATTCTGCAATAAAAATGTTCTTGAACATGTGATTAAATGTGATCTAAACATGTGATAACTTTGTATATGCTTAATATAAATTTTAATCTTGTTCTGTAGTTGCATTTTAATTCAGATTTTTAGTCTGGTAATCCAGAGTCTGATAATGTAATACTGGCATTTTTACATGATAATTGCATCTTTACAGTTCAGTAAAGTATATAGAAGATTGTTCCTTGTAAAGAGGATTGTTCTGGGGTTTTTGTGTTCTTTTGTTTTTTTGCTTGTTTGTGCTCAAAATAAGATGGGATGCCATGAAAGGCAAACAATAATAGGTATTAAATAACGAGAAGAAAGAAAAGTCCCTTGCTTTCTGATCCAGGAGAAACCATAGTACCAATTATGCCAAGGGTATATTCTGGTCTTCCAAACAAAGAATATAAGACTATTTCTAAAATCCTTTAATTAGTTTTAATTAAAGAATATAACTATCAAGGCAAGTTGTACCATCTTCTTTTCTTGGGCCCTTTCAAATACACAGGGTATGCTTGAGCAATTGTTCCTGTGATAGGAACTAATCACACAATGACTTGTATTTTCAGCTATGAGAAATAATCACTCAAGAAGATTTAATAGCTTTTCTTATTCTAGAATCTATGGAACACTTTGTTAATTGCCAGAATTTTCCTTGTAAGAATAAGAGTGAAAGACTAGAACTTTGAAGATTTCAAAAGCACCTCTCCGGATATTCTCTGTGAAATGATACTGTTGTTTGCTTTTTTTTAAGTTTAAATTTTTATGGGTACATAGTAGGTGTATTTATTTATGGGGTATATTAGATGTTTTGATACAGGCACATATGTGTAACAATCACTTCAGGGTAAATATGGTATCCATCACTCAAAGCATTTATCATTTATTTGTGTTACAAACATTCAAATTATACTTTAGTTTATTTTTTATAGAGATGGGGATTCACCATGTTACCCAGGCTGGTCTTGAACTCCCAGGCTTAAGTGATCCACTTGCCTCAGCCCCCAAAGTGCTAGGATTACAGGCTTGAGCTCCTTTAGTTATTTTTAAGTGTCTAATAAATTATGGTTGATTTAGTCACCCTGTTGTACTATCAAATACTAGATCTTATTCATTCTAACTGTATTTTTATATTTATTAGCCATCCCCACTCCCCACCTCTCCTGTTGTTGTGCTGGGTCTGGGTCCACACAGATGAGTGAGACAATATAGACAGTGCATGCAAACACTTGGTAAACTCATAAAAAAGGAAAGCAAGTAAATTTCTGTCCTAACAATTCCAACTTAATAACTGTATAAAACTCAGAAAGGTGGTTTCTGTTGGAACCTGTAGTGAGGAGTAGGAGCCAGAGAAAGTGAGGTGAGGCGACAGGGAACATTAAAGGGAACCCTTAGGAAGCATGGTACAGAGAGAGAGGATTAGTTCAGTGATGGGGAATGATTGAAAATACATGGAAATACAGATGGTGTAGGGATTAAAAGTTTATGTCCCTCTAAAATTCATATGTTGCAGCTTAATCCCCAATGTAATGATATTTTGCGATGGGCCTTTGGAAGGTAATCAGGTCACAAGGGTGGAACCCTCATGAGTGTGATCAGTGCCCTTATGAGAAGCAGCACAATACCTTGCTTTTGCTCTCTCCTCTCTGCCATGTGAGAAGCAACCAGATAACAGTCACAAACCCTCAACAGATGCTGGATCTGCAGACACCTTGATCTTGAACTTTCCAACCTCCAAAACAGTGAGAAATAAATATTTGTTGTTTGTGCCACACAGTCTATAACAACTTGTCATAGCAGCCCAAGTCAACTTTGACAGGAAAAGACGACAAAAAAGAGGTTTTGCACTTTGTATAATACAGAGACATGAGGAGAACAGAATGCTGTAAGTAGGCTGGAGGCAAAAATTGTCAGTATTCAAAAGTAAGTGCCAAGTACACAGAATTTTCTTATTGAATAAGTACATAATGGAAGCCAGCTGAAATCCAGTTTCATTGGGAATAGCTAATTTAAAAGAGAGTCTTTATCTTTCGGTTTCCCCTGCACAGATGGTGATGTTGAAGGCTTCAGTTACTTCTATGGGAGGAGGAAGGGTATGAGCAGTGAAGTCTCAGAACTGTGGACATTACAAGAAGCCTAATTAGGTTTTCAGTATTTATGGTTGATGTGAAAACATGCTTTTATAAGCCTAGCTTGTTCGCATTTGAAATATAATTATTTTGGTAGCATTTAAAAAGTAATTATTTCAGTGACATTTAAAAACTTTCCCTCAAAGAATAAAGCAAAATCTGATAACCTAGAATTTTATATCAACACCACAAAACATAATGCAGTCATTAAAAAGAATGAATGAGAGGTAAACCATTTGTTTTGGAGTGACTTCCACAAAGAAAAGGTGAGTGGAAAAATAGTATAAAGAATTATAATGGGGGCGGAGCAAGATGGCCGAATAGGAACAGCTCCAGTCTCCAACTCCCAG
>NW_012117088.1:3730392-3731578 GCF_000951035.1 Colobus angolensis palliatus
TTGATGGGTGCTGATGAGTTGATGGGTGCAGCACACCAACATGGCACAAGTATACATATGTAACAAACCTGCACTTATGCACATGTACCCTAGAACCTAAAGTATAATAAAAAAAAAATTATAATGGTATGATACTGGTTTTTATGTATAACAAACTATTGCAAAACTTCCTGCACATGTACATTTGCACACATGTAAATTATAACATGAGCTTGCAGAAAATATGGAATAACAAATAGTGGGTATTCACAAGGATTCCTTTGAGTAGAGGGTTATGTGGATGGAAGGAAGATGAAGTACTAGTGAAATCCAGAGAGAAAGAAAAACAGCTGGCCATGGTGGCTCACATCTGTAATCCTGGCACTTTGGGAGGCCGAGGGGGCAGATCACAAGCTCAGGAGTTTGAGATCAGCCTGGCCAACAGGGTGAAGCCCCGTCTCTAACTAAAGATACAAAAAATTAGCAGGGCGTGGTGGCTCATGAGCTTAATTCCACCTACTTGGGAGGCCGAGGCAAGAGAATGGCTTGAACCCGGGGGGCGGAGGTTGCAGTGAGGCAATATCAGGCCATTGCACTCCAGCCTGGGTGACAGGACGAGACTCCATCTCAAAAACAAAATAACCCTGCACTTTAAAAAATACGTGTGCAGTAATTAAATTTATGAATGCATATATAAGTTTACATTTTTCTGAAAGTGCACTTGAAATATAGTTATATAGAAATTAGGGGGTTTTTTTTGGAAGGTTTAAAAGCACAAGCACGTTTAATAAGAGTAATACTGGATCCTGAGCAAGATGGCCGAATAGGAACAGCTCCAGCCTCCAGATCCCAGCGCAAGCGACACAGAAGATGAGTGATTTCTGCATTTTCAACTGAGGTGCAGACCGACACCTCACACCTCACATGTCTAGGCACACCTCTGAGACGAAGTTTCCAGAGTAGGAATCAGACAGCAACACTCACTGTTCAGCAATATTCTATCTTCTGCAGCCTCCACTGCTGATACCCAGGCAAACAGGGTCTGTAGTGGACCTCAAGCAAACTCCAACAGACCTGCAGCTGAGGGTCCTGACTGGTAGAAGGAAAACTAACAAACAGAAAGGACACCCACACCAAAACCCCATCAGTACATCAGCATCATCAAAGACCAAAGGCAGATAAAACCACAAAGATGGGGAAAAAGCAG
>NW_012117088.1:3736958-3800054 GCF_000951035.1 Colobus angolensis palliatus
TACAACAACATGGCACATGTATACGTATGTAACAAACCTGCACATTGTGCACATGTACCCTAGAACTTAAAGTATAATAATAATAATAAAAGGAATAAACAGCAGTGAAAGGTAAAAATAAAATAAAATAAAATAAAATATTTCCTCCAAAAAAAAAAGAGTAATATTGAATTTCAGACAGGATTAGGAGAGAGCAAAACTCTGGATTATTTTTCAGTTTATCACCCCTTCAGAAACCCATTGTGTTTCTTCTGGTGTTCAAAGTATAATCTCTGGAAACTGAACTCCCTGAACATGTCAATTTTTTTTCATGTATGAGCTCTTCCTGTGAAATCTCCTTTGCACTTTAGCGCCAGTGGATGAAAACTGGCTTTTATTCAACTATCCCAGAGTCATTTTTCGACTCACTTTTCAGAGGAGCTGTCATCTCCATCTGACTAGTTCAATCATTACTTACTTTATTCCAGCACTTGAAAGGTAAACCAGCTTTAGTTGTGGGTAACTTCCCTACCTGACCACAGAGTTTCCAAGATTTTCTCCAGAACTAAATGTTACACTGAATAGTATTCTAAGCTATGCTTCTTTGATAGTGTAGAGCCTTCATCAACCTGTTATTTTCCCCAACATTTATCCGCAAAGTAATTAGAAGCATCATACTGCATTAATGAAGAATTTCCCTTGGTCTCTGCTGCCATTGCCAAGCTGGGGCCAAACTATGAGAGATATGTCTGAAGCAGAATCAGGACAGCAGAAATGACAAGCAGCTTACTGGTGAATAAACGAACACGGTGCGTGACAGCTCTGGGGATCGTCTGTATTATGGCTTTGCTCAGGAGCTAGAATACGCTTTCCTCCATCACTGCATATTCAAATTCTTCTCATTTTCAACGTTCAATTTAAAGGTTTCTCTTGCAGCAAGGGATTTGGTCATTTGTTTCATATTTGAGATATTCTGTGTATTTATTATACTGCTAGATATTAGCAAGCTCTTCCTGTCTTCTCCCCAGCTAATATTCCTTTACTCTTCTTTCCCTCCTCTATATTGCAATAGAAACTAGCCTGAATTCTTTTTTGGTGTGTATTACCCTCTAGCTGATGTTATAATGAAGTAGCTTGTCTCTACTTTCAGAGTTAACCTCTGAAAGAAGAGCATTTCCTCCCTATCTAATGTGTTACTCCACCAACACATTGCTAATAGCAAGATATGTGATCAATAGTTTGTTGACTGAGTCATTTCTCAGCTGAGATGGACTACTGGGCCACCATTTTTGAGAGGATCTTGGGGATTCCACAGGCAGCTGAATGTGCATTCACAACAATGTTTTCTATCCAAAGATATTTTGACTGGCTTCTCTTCAACTTCAGTAAATTCTAGCGATGCAGAGACATGGTTGCAAAGAGCCTACTCCCTTCTCGTGAAGCAGAAGATTTTGTTCCTGCTGTGTCTTTCTAGACCTAGCAGCATAATCAGTGTTGTGTTTTTACAATCTGTTAGTCTTCTAAAAATGAGAACAATGACCTTTGTGTATTAGTTGACACAAGAGCCTGCTGGGAATAGCAGAATAAGACTTAAAGGGACTTGAGATTATATATTCCAATCATATCTGTGAAGGTAATAACTAATGTTAATGATCACATCAAATAGACATGCATTCATACTAATGTGCTTTTTAATCTCTTTTCTCTTGCTGAGATGTTCTAAGTATTACCTAACAACACAATAAACATGCCAAAGACTGCCCCCCAAAGTCTAGAAACAGAGAAAAATACTTCATTGTACTTTTAAAAATGAGCAAATGGGTCCGTTGCTTTACATTTAGAGAAACATCGCCTGAAAACGTATTTAAGAACTGGAGAAAAACATACTATTACACAATATAGCCAACATGCTTTAAAAAATAAATGTAGCCCTGGTTTTCCAACTTTTTGTAGGCCCTTCATATCGTGTAGTAGTAAGTATTTTGAAGAGGAAATATATAGTGAAAGAAGAGGGAATTGTAAGGAAAGAGAGAGGTATTATTTTAGATAGGGTATGAGAAGACAAAACCAATGGAATGTTTATGGTATTTGTAACCCCTCTAGATTGTGCCTGTTCAGCACCACACGTTCTTCCAGTGGAGGCATCTGATACCTCTAGCACTGCCTGTCTCAAGCAAGGATGGCTCACTCTATCAGGGTTCCTGTCCTAGGATCCATTGAACCCATCTTCAGCCATGAACTTCTGGAAATTGTGAGATTTTCTGTACAGTAAGTGGACATTTTTCTTGGGAGTTTAAAAAACTTTAAAGGTAGTAAACTAGATGATGAACTATTTGTTTTATATCCTGTTGTATAGACAAGGGACATGACTAGGCAGCACACACACAAAGGCTTCTGGAATAACATCTCTGGGAACACTCACAGAGACAACAGCATGTGGTGTCCCACTTAGCCAGTTGCATTCTGGAACAGCAGATGGGGATGCTCAGGCTCTGGAATAACACAGCCCTCAAGTTGCTGGCTTTTAGCTGAATCATTAAAGATGCACCAACACTTCCCCTGGTGTAACCAAGGTCTGTGGCATAAGCCTTATGGTAATAGTCAAGTGTCCCGGAAAATCCTGGTCTCCAGCAAAACTCTGCTGCTGCATCTGTCATTGGTTTGGAGGGGCACAGAAGGACAGATCTTCTCTCTAATATAGCCTGGGAGCTGGGGTCCATGTTTTGTGGTTGCAGCATTGACAGCAATTCTGGACTAAGTCACCCCTAATGAGATGGATTTGGAAATTGTAGGGAAAGCTGCATGATAAAGTAAGAAAACTCTGGTTCCCTGTTTCTCACGCTGAAGTTGAACACCTAGTTGAGAATAAATAGGCGTTGTATCAAAAGTAGATAGTCCCAGAAATTGCTTGTGTTACTCCCCACTTCAGGTAACTTTGGTTGCCCTCTTTTCTCTCAGTTTGATGCGTCCAAGTATTCCTTGCCTTGCGAAGAAGCCACACACTCTGCTCCCTCCACTGCCATAGGCACAGCCCCTAGTGTCATCACCATGGAAGCTGTTCATTATTTATTCATCTGTTCGGTTATGTTTGGTTATTTATATACTGATTTAGTTCATGATGAATTTGTGGTTTCCCAAGGGCAACATACCACTGTTGTAATAAGATCCTGACTTCCTAGCTCCTTTGTATTCAGATTATGAAGGATGGGAAGAGGCTAAGGAAAGCCAGAGGAGCTTCTGGGAAATGGCCATGGGGAACAGGATCTCAGGGGACCTGGGTGGCTGTTGTGGTAGTCACGTAACACTGCTCCAAACCTCCTAGATTTTGCTCTTCACTTTGTTCTCTGCCTAACATGCTGTTTGCAAGAACTCTCTTTTTAAAAAGCATAACTGACTATCTGAAGGGAGGTTGAAAATTAAATCCTTCTTATTTAGGTGTTAATTTGTTATGTTTCTCCAAATTTGCAGCTGAGTTCAGATGCGTTGCTGGTTAGATTGGGAAAGTAGAGAGAGAGTTTATTTTGGAGTACAGAGACTTTGGAGTCAGAGTAGATATTGAAAGGGTGGGAAGATTGGATCATCAGCTAGGCTTTGCTCATCTAGACCTCTAAAGAAACATAGAAGCTGGGAACTAGATGAATAAAATAATGGTGAGAATTTTCAAGACAAGCCCTACTTATTTCAGAATTACACTTGGGTTTGCACTGCCCCATGACGTTTAATGGAACCTTCCTTTTCTTTCTCCCTCTTCATATCTGTTTTCTCTTCTTCTTCCACATCTTCTCCTCCCTCCTCCTCCTTTTTTCCTTCCCTTCCTGCCTTCTGAAACCCTCATTCTCTACTAGATCTCTGGAGAGAACTGTAGATACTATAATCCTGCTACATAATTGATTAAATAAAATCATTAATGTGTTGGCAATACAAGGGGAACTAGAGAGCATCAGCTCCTTCAATTGGAAAGTAAGAAAAGTAAAACTCCAAAAAGGAAAGTCTCCAATTAGCACAAGGTCATTCTGGGACTAGAATCCAGGTTTCCTGACTCCCAATTAATGGTTCTTTCTGCTCCACTTAGAAATCCCTGAGTAAGCCAAAAACTACATACCCCACATGATATTATTTTACTCATGAAGCAAACCATTTAAATGCCTTATTTGTGTCAACATTGTGCTGAAACCTGGAAATTAAAGTGGGAAAGAATTTAATTTTAAAAGCACTTTATAGTCTTTTGTTTATATTCCTTAAAATTAGAGTTGATTGTAGATTATCCATTTACAGCTATAGAAACAAAAACAAGTCAAAGACATTTCACAGATGACCCAAAATACAATTTGAATTTAGATGATTGTTGGAGTCCACGTGTTTCCTAAACAAAGGAATGAACACACAATACAACACAAGACAAGACAAACATGGCGGCCGCCCCGAATGGCTCGCTCTGCTTTATTTTATACAGTCGTTTGTGGAATGTTGCCAAGTCACAAGACACATTGTTGTTTTTCTGACCTTTCCCTGACTTTCTGGATTTTCAAGATGTTTACACATAAACAAGCCCCCAGGGTCTGCCGTTTGCAGCTGGCTCCTTTGTCCTCCCTGCAAACAGGGAAGGAACACCCTGCTTCGTTTGCAAGAGCAGGACTTATCGGGAACGTCTTGTTTTGCAAGCACGTAGTCCTCTACAGATGATCTGGACTTATTTGTCTATTTGAATTTGCTGATTCTTCATTCTCCTTAATTTTCAATATGAACCAATCACAGTTGTGAACATGAAAATGTTAGAGGGAGGCAGTAACACTAAATAGAAAAGCGTATTATGTACTGTTGATTCTTGGAAATCATATGGTCGACTTAACAGTTTCATCTTTCCATCTTAAAGGAACTCTATGGAAATAAATGGCTGTACACTGAATGATCGAGGACAGGCTGAACTGCATAAATATGGAACAGGGGCTTCAAAGGCTGCAACAGCCTTGGGTGCCTGGGTGTATAAAGCAGAATAGCTAGCATTAGTAATAGTCACAATACAGTATTTATTCAGCTTCATCCCCATTTGTACTACATCCTCCTTGCGGCTGTAATTTCTCCCAAATGTTTTCAGGAATGGGATGTTTGATTGATTGAGTAGATATAGTGATACAGTTTGAATGTCTGTCCCCTTCAAATCTCATGTTGACATGTAATCCCCAGTGTTGGAGGTGGGACCTGGTGGGAAGTGTTTGGGTCAAGAGGATCCCTCATGAATGGCTTAGCGCCATCCCCTCAATAATCAGTGAGTTCCTGCTCAGTGACTTTACACAAGATCTGGCTGTTTAAAAAGTGTTTCACCTACCCCTTCTCTGTTGCTCTCACTCTTGTCATGTGACTTGCCTGCTCTCCCTTTGCCTTCCACCATGTTTGGGAGCTTCCTAAGACCCTCACCAGAAGCTAAGCAGATGCTGGCACCATGCTTCCTTTATATCCTGCAGAACAATGAGCCAATTAAACCTACTTTCTTTCTAAATTACCCAGTTTTAGGCATAGTGATACAAAAATGGACTAATACATATAGCTAGGGTTTTTTATGAGCCCTTGACAAGTCCTCTGGGTTAGGATGTATGCTGGCCTCATTTTCTCTTTTCTGCCCAGCTCAGTGTAATAAAGCTGTTGAAGGTAAAATTTATCAGCTATTTAGATAATACATGCCTGGCAGGGTGGAGCCCAGGCTGCCAGGGTTCAGTTTGCTATTCAGAGTACTACCAATCGTACCCAACAGTGACTAACACACTCCACCACCAAGACCTATGGGATGAAAATTATTATCTTTGTTTTCAAACTGGAGAGACTGGGCTCAGAAAATTTAAGTAACTATACTAAAGTCACACAACTAGTAAGTGCCAGGGTAATTTAAGTAACTTTACTAAAGTCACACAACTAGTAAATGGCAGGGTAGCATTTGAAACCAGCCAGTTAATTCTAGAGGCTGCCTTCTTAACATCACACCAAATGTCTGGGTTGAGGAGGCAATTGGACACCAACACATGTCTGGAGTCAGTCATGGAGTAAGGCCAACTGGTTCTCTGGAGAAGGGCTGCTAGTGCTAAGGCATTAGAATAGCTGTGAATATGTGTAAACCTGGCTGGCTTAGCATGACATTTTTTGACTAAGTGAAGCACTAGGAAATAGAACTATCTCTACAGATGAACAGCTAAGACAGAGAAAACTTCCCATAATACATAAGTTGGGGACAAGAGATGATGATTTGGCTTTAGCTATATTGAATTGGCAAGAAAACATGGCTTGGTTTCAACAGACACTTCTTCATTCTAAACAGAAAGAAGGATTTAAAAGAACTCCATGTAAGAGACCCCAGTTCAGTTTTGGCATGGTGTGTGACCACATATAGCACTGGAGAACTGAGATGGATTGCTTTTCTTCTTCTCACCCCAGAGCCCTCCAGCTTAAGCAAGTAATAAAGTCCTACTAGACTTTCTGTAGAGTAGTCTCAAATCCAGGTCCCTAGCCAGGAGATCCAGCAACCTGGGAAGCTGTTCCTGGCCAGACTCTGGGGGCAGTTATGGCTTTATACAGGCTCAGGAGGCACACTCTGAGTGCTGTGTCATAAGGGGATGCAGGAGTTAGAACTGTTTCCTCATCTCCACCCCACCCCTACCCCAACACTGGTGAATATGTGGGGATCCTGGAGTCTGGCACAAGAAGCTTTGAGCATTCATTTTGAGAGGTGAGAATGGTTCCTTATTGTCTGACTTATAAAGTTTGACACCCCAAATCCACATCCAAAATCAAGGAAGCAAACGTTCAAAATTTTGAAAGTTTATCACAACCTGGCAGATAACATGACATCTCATCTCTTGCTTCTGCAGCAAGACAACCGTAAAAATAAATTATCAGTGTGTAAGATTTTTTAATAGATTACATTTTTGAAGCATACTTTTAGATTCTTTTTAGAACATTAATGACATATTCCATGAACCAGCTGCTATTGCATTCTGCTTCAGCAGTAATTTTAATTTGTCATCATCACCCCTATGCCCTAACATGCTTCTCTCCCAGGTGTGCCTGGAATCTCATTCTAGCCCAACTGTCACTGGCCTAAGCCTTTGGCCAGCAGCAGCAGCAGAGTTGGCATCTGCTTACATCCTGACAGGAGGTTTCTCTTTAACTGTGGTTGGTAAGTCTCTCTATATAAAACGAAAAGAAAGATGAAGCAGAGGGCAGAAAGGGACTGGAGTTACTAGCTCTTGTTGAAAGGAAGAATGTCAGTGATTTGCAATAGGAAGGCCAGTGGGTGGAAACATGAAAACCAGTTATTATCTGATGCTGGTGAGAAGGTGGGACTTAATGATAGACCTGACAAGTCCTCTGCGTGAATGGTCATAGCAGCCTGGCCGAAGGCAAAAGAATGCAGACCAAGAATTCTGGGCCTCTCTGAATAACCATTGTTACTATTACAAGCTCAAAATGACTTTCCCACTTCAGTTCTTTAACAAGTAGTGATAACATTAAAATATCTCAGTGAAGGTGTTGTTTTGA
This sequence comes from Colobus angolensis palliatus, assembly GCF_000951035.1. NCBI lineage: Eukaryota > Metazoa > Chordata > Mammalia > Primates > Cercopithecidae > Colobus > Colobus angolensis. Next base: position 3,744,465 of record NW_012117088.1, read on the forward strand.
CAATAGCGTTCACAACAACAAAAGGATCCAACAAAATCTCATTCTCTCTCTTAAGGAAAATAGAAATAGTTTTAGGCATACATTATAAAATTAGATTAAAATAAAGCTTTGTGAAAGACTATACTGTGTCACCTTTTTTGGTGTAGTTGAATGAATGTAGGTTTCAGGATCAGGCTGACCTGGGTTTAAATGGTTGCCTGACCTTAGACGAGTAATTTAACCTCTCTCGGACTTAGGTTTTTCATCCATAAAATTGGACTATAGTCACCACATCATGGAATAATTAATAAGATTAGATTATATGAAGTTGGTAATTCATCTAGCAATATGCCTGGTACCTTGTAGTAACTCAATAAATCCCTACTTAGTGCTTTGTTGAAGTCCAGAAATGTCTATTGGTTCAAAGAACATAGCACCTTCCTCAATTTCCCTGCAAAGAGCTTATGGTATGATCAAAAACTAAAATTAGAAACCTGCAACAGAAAGGGAAAAAGAGTAGAGGAGGCTGCAGTATCCTGGGAAGAGCAAGGGACTGAAATCAGAAGGAGGCTTTGCTGTAACAGAACTGTGGGGATGTTGTTTAACATCTTAAAGCCTCAGTATTCTCACCTACATCAAGGAGATAACAATATCCCCTTTGCAGATGTATATTTAAGACATCCTTCCCATGTACAGACATTGGGCTTGAGATTGAGTTTCCCACAAAGAAGAATAAGCTACATTCAATGCCCTCAAAATAATCTGGAGCCTAGTGGAGGAATTAGTAACATAACCATATGAAGAAAATATGCTCACTGAATATAGGATCAACTTTTGAATTCCTTCTCAAAAATGGTAAAACGTAACAATGATAGGCATGGATTTATACCAGATGACTTTCAATCCAGGCTCTTCTACTTGATAGTTGTAAAAAATCAGGCAAGTTATTTAACCTATTGTTGGAAATGAAGGAAATAAAGGAATAGGAATTGTTGTGAATATTAAATAATACATGTAAATGTGGGGAACGTAGTGAGCATTCAATAAAACATTAGCTCTAAAGTTTGCTAAAGGTACCCCAGCACTTGGGGCTGAAGGTGACAGTCTTGAGGGGCCTCCCTGTAAATTCTCTATCTTTGTTGACACCAGTAATTATGTAGAAACATCCCCTAGGCTCTATCCTCAGAAATGGAATTGTTTTGGTGTTGTTAGGTACATCTACAAATTCAAAAGTCCAGACATTAACATCTGAATGTTATTCCTTGAAAGAATAGATTGATGAGAGCTATTTTCCCATTGTTTTTCATAAAAACTATCTTGCATACTTTATCTTGCCACTTTTTACTTACAAGAGTTTTCCATTTTCTATAAGAAAGTTTCTGTAAGTTGCTAAGAAAAGCACAAACTTAACATGCCACAAGGAAACTACAAGATGACAATGAGCTTCAGGGCAAATCACCACATACGGATAATCAATTAGGGAAGAAAAATGTTCAGGATCTCATTGTCATGGTCTTTGAAAAGAAACTCTGTACCAAAGTAAGAGTTTCAAATAATAGTTTCAACCCCTGACTCTTACAACAACCCAAGCCCCAGCTGTGTTCATTTCACCTCATTTCCCCTCAAACTAGAAATAAATAAAGATAAAATGTTGTGCATATGTAGTACCTTGTTTCCAAGGAGCCCAATAGACTTTAAACATATTACCCCATTAATCATCATGCTGAAAGAGGATATAACAACCATGTCTCCACACTTCTAAATGAGAAAATGCAGAAATGACAAAGGGAATTGACTGACAAAGGACACAGTGGAATGGGTGACCAGGCAGGGAAAAGAACCTGGGTCTTGGAAATCTTTATTATTTCAAGGATATAAGAATACCCATAAATCATAAATAACAAGATAAAACCTGTCTGCTGATTGCTTAGAGTGTAGTTAAGTCAAGGATGGGAGTAAGAGGGCTTTCAAATATGTATGATAAACCTCTTGCGCCTCTGGATGCTGGCAGGATATCCTATTGGGTTTCTTCTCCTCTTGGCCCCCACCACTGTAGGTCACTTCTCATGCTATCATAAATTTTCTGACATCTAGTAATTTGCTACAAATTTTCAACTCTAACTTTAGGGTTTAATTGTTTTGTTTTGTTTTGTTTTGTTTTTTGTCTTCTCTTATACTCCAAATCAAAACATATGCCCATTTTCTTTCCTTTCAAAGTCTACTTATTAATGCTGATTAAATTCCTTTCAGTTTGTTTTAAATTTTAAAAAAAGTCAGCTAATCTAGAAGACCACATTTTCTCAATACAGGCATTGTGTGAAATGGAATTAATGTCATATATAATTTCATAGAGCTGTTTTTTAAGACGAGGGTAGTCAGGTTTTTAAATTTTCTTGGAGTAACATTTATGGGTGAGAATATTGTTATAACTCAACTTGGGAGTTAGTAATTTTATAAATTAACCAATTAAGAATGTCAAGATATCTCTTAAACAGTTTAAGAAAGCAAATGAGCAAATTACTTAGTATCGAAATCAAGTCCCTGAGAAAAGAGTGTGGGTGACTTAGGGGTGGACACACAGTGGAACTGGGGGCACTTGGAAGGAAGCCCTTGCCCTCAAACTGCCCTCTGCCTGTTCATTCACCAATGACCAAGAGGCCTAGACCAGGAAAAGAAAAACCTTATGTTCCACAGTCAGGAAAAAGACATAAAATATCAACTATCCTGTAAGACAGTATTAAGTTCACCTTAAAAGTATTAAGAGAAATGAGAGGGAAACAAATAAAACAAAACACATAACCAATAGGTAAGTGACATGGATTTCTAAAAATAACTTTTAGAGGCATTATAGTCTGGTTACAGCATGTACAGTACAGAATGGGTCAGAACTGAGTTAAATCCAAGATAAGCCACTTCTCAGCTAAGAGACCTTTCAGTTGGTATGAAGGTTGATGATAATGAATATAAGTTCCTGGTGCATAGTTGGACTGGCAATAAATAGTATTTATTAAAATTATCTTAATCTGTATCTTATTTTCTCCTTTCAAAAACACATTTATAATCTCTGTCAACCCAAATTTTACTAATCAAGTTTTAATGTTTCAAAGAGCATGCTAACTAATTGAAGTTTTCAGTTAATATGAATTTGATATATACAGCAGAAAGAGATAGCTCAGTATCTTGTTTAAAAGAACTGAGGTTTAAGATATGAACTGTTTTCATTATAGTATAAAATATCTTATTTGTCATTATATATGTCTAACATATCTAATTATTTTATTTATACTGAAAAAATATGTCAAATGTTATAATCTCCTCTATACCTTTATCTTGTCACTCTTATGTTTTTGTTTGATCAGCCATATTTTGTGTAGATTATTCTTTAAATAATTTCACCAGGCAACAAAATGTGAAAAATATGGACCATAATGCTGACAACCTTACCTGCCTATGATGGCTTTTGATGTGTCCTCTTAGCTAAGTTAAACAGCAATTCCCAGAATTCCCTTTTAGGTCATTTTCAGTTAAGATGAGCTGCAAGAGACATTCATTCCCGAGTTGGAGGAAAAAAAGGGAATAGAAGCCATTCTCTAACATGCACATCCTTTCTCCTGGTTACTCAATCAAACACTAATCTAGGTGCTGCTGTGATCAGATTTTGAAGATGAGACAAAAATGTCTAATCAGTTGACTTTCATTTTATCAAAAAGATAAACTGTTGACTTTCATTTTATCAAAAGATAAACTGTCCTGGATAATCTAGGTGAGCCAGACTTACTCACTTGGAAGGTCTTTCAAAGAGGACTTAGGCCTTGCCTAGGTTGAGACCTTTGCCTGTGGACAACAAACGTCAGCTTGTGCCCCTGGGGTCCAGCCTGCTCATGACCTCCCTTCTCGAGCACCTGCTATGCAGAGTTTCAGCTTGCTTTACTTAGCTGTCATAATTGCATAAGTCAGTTCTTTGTAATAGATGCAGATAGATGAATGGATGGAGATGTAAATATAGATATACACACATGGGATAGAGACAGTGGAGACAGCAATAGAGATGGGATAAGTAGATATCCTAATGGTTCTGCTTTTCTGGGTGAACTCTGATATACTACCTTATCTTTCCGTATCTACTGAGGTCCCTGTGAGATCAAATGCTATACTAGATATTGAATGCATTGATGACTCAATGGATCTGTTGATCTCCAAAGATACACTGAAACTTTCATTCATGTATTCATTTGAAATTTATAATTACTTACATATGAAAAGACTTAGAGCAAATTAATTTTTAGTAAAAGTTTTCTGGTTTGTTGTTTTTATTAATCATGTTTACATGGATTTGCCTAAATGTCTTTCAAACTAATTTGCATCACAAAACGATTGTTTGACACTAACTAGCTGAGTAACTTTGAGCAAATTACTTAACCTATCAATTTCATCGAGATGGAAAATATAATATTTATCTCATCAGATTTTTATTAGAATTGATATAATATATGCAAAGAATTTAGGATAGTACTAGACATACAATAAACCAGATATAAGTGTTATCTTCTATTATTATTAAATCAAATTACTTTCACACTCTTTACCCAGTTTTTCCAAAAAGTTGCTTATGTATGAGGATAACAATAATAGTGCCAATTATTTATACCATAATTTTCAGAGAATATTTTAAATTACTAAAAAAGATTTGCTTGAACAATAGATGACTAAGGTGTCCAACTATTCAAAGATAGTTACAGGAACAGGTTGGTTTTTTCCGGCTCTAGGGTTGATAACATGGCATGAACAAAGAAGTCAGGTTCTGGTATGAGATACACCCAGTGGAATCCTGGTTTCACTACTCACTGCCTGTACCTGAGCTCTAACTCCTTGAGTGTAAAACAGGCTATGTAGTCCCTACATTGCACCACAGTCATAAGGACTGGCAGTTACCAGCTATGTAATGATCCCTCTATTATTGTGGCTTCCAAGGAAGAAGTAGAAGACAGCAATATTATCATTTTTAAGTATAACACTGGATGACAGAATAATACAGATTACATGCGACTTGCAATGTTTAGATACTAAGAGTTTTATTAAGTTCCTTTCCCCAAATATTTGATTCAATAGGAATGTATTGAATACTTCTTTTCAAGCTCGGCCGGGTGCTGTAAATATGAAAATGAAACAGTCCCTGGTCAATTTAAAAATGCTTGGCCACCTTGCCATGAGTCCCTCCACACTAGATTTTCTTATATTTGGCTTCATTCTCCTAACGACCTTTTTAAAAACTCTTCAGTTATTTTGTTTTGTCTTGCCATCCTAAACATTATGTATTCTTCAAGGTTCTGCCCTTGAAATTCTTTTTCTGCTTGTAGTATTTTAATCATGTGCCTTTCCATTTCCAGAGCTTCACTTCTGCGTGATTGACTCCCAAATATATGTCTACCATTTGAACAGTCACCTACAGGTCCCTAAAACTTCAAAAGTCCAAAGCAGAACTTATTGTCCCTTCTGTGCCCCAAGCCAGACCCTTTTCCTGATGTGTGTGTGCATGCTATTGCTCTAGCATATAATTTGAAGCCAAGGTTGATTCCTCCTCATGCTTTTCTTTACATATCCAGTTAAATTCCAGGTCTTATGTTTTGCACTATTTTTTTTACCTTGAAGGATTTCACAATCCATTTTGTTCCTTGCATTTTTCCTGACATCACTCTTGCCTTGGTGTGCTTTATTTATCTTTTAGACGTTTCAATCCCTTCCTAATTTGTCTACTTCTTTTAGCTTTTGTCTCCTTCCAATCCTTCCAGTGTCTTGCTTCCAGTTTAACATTTGTAAGTTTCAATTAGTAACTTGATTGAAAATCTTTTTATTGGTTTCACAGCACTGACAGAATTAAACAGCATGAGTCAGTACAAAGGAACTTCCCAAGGGTATCTCCAAACTACCCTTCCAGTATCATCTAGAGCAAGAAATTAACACTTGTTGAATACTGACCACATACATGAATGAGCAGTTATATCTCTATTGGTATATATATACGTGGTCCAATATGTGTGTAAGCAGGGCAGGGTGAGTAGAAAGAACAGTGAATTGTGCATAGGTCAGATAGTTCCAGCAAATAGAGTTCTAGTATCAAGAACAGGAAGGGAGTGGAAAAAAATACTATGAGCTAATAGTAGTTATAATTGAGGTACATGAACACTGACCATGGAGGATAACAAAATAAAGAAAGGATAGTTTAGGTATGAACTTCAAACAAGTAAGTCGTTTGCTAGGTAGTTGAAAGCAGGGCTAAAATAATGCAATGCGGGGAGCAGCACTGGGGAGCAAGGAGTCCCTTTCCTGCTGTCTTTGAATTTAGACAAGTAAGAGGAGGAAAAGCCTACTTTGTCTTCTGTAGTGATGGAGTTTCTACAGTTTCTCTCTCTTTTTGAAAAGACACTTTTCAGGAAATGATATATTTTCACTGTCAACAAAGTACACGGCATCTCCAACGACTATACTTCAGCAGATTTCAGGTGTCATGGGCTTATAGTTTCAGAAAGCTCCCACTAAGTAAAGAACTTGCATTGTTTCAGTGCATAAGATTTGCAAACCAGTTTTTCTGGCTATGTAAGACATTAGGAATCACTTTTCCTTAAAACATGAATTTCTTGGTAACACAATGCTATGAGTTGAATTGTGTCCCCTTTAAGAAAAAGGTAACACTGAAGTTCTAACCCCTAGTACTTCAGAATGTGACTTTATTCGGAAAGAGTCTCATTACAGAAATAATTTAAAATGAGGTCATTAGGATGAGTCCTAATCCCATACAACTGTTGTCATTATAAAGAGAGGAGGTTTGGACATAGAGACAGACATGCATAGAGGGAAGATGATGTAAAAGACAGAGACACAGGGAGAATGCTATATGAAGATGAAGGCATAGACTGTTGTGATATATCTACAAGTCCAGGATTGCCAGCAAACCACCAGAAGCTGGGAGAGAGGCATGGAACAGATTCTCCTTCACCATCCTCTGAAGGAACCAACCCTAGTGCTACCTTAATTTTGAACATCTAGCCTCCAGAACTATGATACAATACCTTTCTATTGTTACAAGACAGCCAGTTTTTGGTACTTTGTTATGCAGCTTTAAGAAACCAATATATAGGCCGGGCGCGGTGGCTCAAGCCTGTAATCCCAGCACTTTGGGAGGCGAGACGGGTGGATCACGAGGTCAGGAAATCGAGACCATCCTGGTCTACACGGTGGAACCCCGTCTCTACTAAAAATACAAAATACTAGCCGGGCGAGATGGCGGGCGCCTGTAGTCCCAGCTACTCGGGAGGCTGAGGCAGGAGAATGGCGTAAACCCGGGAGGGGAGGCGGAGCTTGTAGTGAGCCGAGATCGCACCACTGCACTCCAGCCTGGGCGACAGAGCGAGACTCCATCTCAAAAAAAAAAAAAAAAAGAAACCAATATATAGTTAACACAAAAATGTTATTTAACATTTTTATTTAATGTTATTTTCTAGTATAAAAAAAAGAGTACATTTCTAAAATATCACTATTTTTATTAAGAAGCAATTGCTTTTAGTCAGAAAAAATGTGTAGCAAATACTTTTATGTTTGAGCAAATATCTTTATGTCTGAGCAAATACTCTCATGTTTCCACAAGTAATAGTTACAGTAAGACTTATCAAAATATTTCTATTTTCTGTCTCCAACTTTTCTCTGAACTGCAGATCATTTTATATTAACTCCTTAATTTGATTATTAGCCAATGTGAGAGAGTAATCCTTCTTGCAATAGATCCCAATGCAGCATGGATATCCATACCCAATCCAAACTGCAGTGACTTTAATATCCATCTTCTTTCTGAATTTTCTATAATTATGAAGTATTTGAAGCTTAAGCTGAAGTAAATCCAGGCTCATTTGAATCCTTGACTCCTCCTTTTTCAACATTAGCTATTCTCAGTTAGACCCAGATGAAAGTCAACCATTTATGACTTCTGTCAAACTAGAAGCAGTTTTGCTGATTAATCGATAGCCAAATAGAATTTCTACTGGAAAAAAATGCTTTGTTATTTAAACATCTATTCTATAGTTGAGCAATTTCCATGATAAGACTTAGCCATTTTTTTCCTTGATGGTAACATTACCCTCAATACTAAGTACTGAAAATATTGCCTAAATGCTTTAGTTCAGAAGATGAGAAAACTAATTATTTCTAAATGACTTAATTTTGACTGTCTGTCTATATGTCTCACTCTTGTTTCCCTTCCCTGAACAAGGAAGAAGAAGTTTATTTAATCTCATGCCAATGACTAAGAGGAACTGCTTACTAGGGAGAGTATTTTCTCCCAAATTGAGATTACAGAGCACTCTCTTTGCAAGAAACTCTGACTTTAATGAAAGTGCACCTGAGCCCAGGCATATTTGATCACTCTTTCCATATGTTAAAAAGAGTCCTCTTTCTTTCTGAAATTTTGACTGCAACTGTAAACACTGGCAACATTCATTTGCTTCACATCACTTTCTAAATATATTAACTGTAGGAAAAGGAAACTTGTCCAGAGAAAAAGTAAATGAAAAAAAAAAATACTGAAAATAGGGGTAGCATAAAATTAATGTGTTGTTACATCAAATCGATAATTTTAGCTAAATGAATATTTTATTTGATGAATTTTATTTAATTTAGATGAATTACACATTTGTATCATTTTTAAAATCCCAGAGTTTCTGTTCTTCATACAATAAAGATATAAGAAACAACTGAAAATACACACACATTACTTTTCTACCTTTTTAGAAAAAAAATATTTTTCCAAGTATTTCTAAAGTATCTTAATCTACAGTTCACAGCCACAAGCAAATACAAATAAATTCATGTTAGAGCTGGAGGAAGTTTTACAAATTTGTAAGGGGTAAGAAGAGAACATAACCAAGGTCTGGTCTCAGGTAACAACATGGGACTGAGACAATTGGATAATTCAACCCATCCATTAAAGTTAATTAACTAATCCTGTATACATTTGGGGTAGAAAGCATAGTAAAGATATGCTTATTATCTAGAAGGCTGTCATATATACTTGAAGATGAAGTGCTAACCTCTTTCTCAAATTCCAGTTACATTTTTCTGACTATGAGACATTTGGAAGAGGAAAGGTTCTGTTGATTTTTCTCCAGAGGAATAAAAACATCACAAGCTTTGTTAATATCCTGCCTGAGAAAGTGGTGTGTAAAAATGAATACTCTGAGGTGTCTTTACTAACAACATTTCTAGGTTTTCACAAGAGGAAATATTTCATAGACACTGGCATCCAGCTGTGTGGAGTAATAAGGAAATAAACAAAAGACACCTGAAAAATATTGCTACGAACCTTTAATTCATGATCAGTTTGGGAATTTGAGAAAAAGGATGTAAATTTCACATATATTTTAGGAATCAAATAGTCTTGATGTCAATCCTGACTTCATCATTTAAAAACTGTAGGAAACTTTTAGGAAAACTTACGAAAATTTTCTTATCTTCTTTTTATGCTGCATTCTTTCAGAGATAAAAAGTGGAAAATATCACAAATTATAGGTAAATGGTGGAAAATTCACTTGTGATGATTAAATAAGGTAATTTCTATAGTACAGTTAATTTTCAAGACAGTAACAGTTAATCCTGACCAGTTGTCCAGTTACCCTAATCCAGACAAGGAAATCCCATTGGTAAGAGTCAATCCACACACACACACACACACACACACACACACAAAGGGGAAAAAAAAGAAGGTGTCAGTCCTGTCCATTTTCTGTTAAAGGAATACATAAAAGCCTGAAATTGTTTGAATTAGGCAGGTCCAAGTTAGAATCCTGACTTAACCACTTAATATATTTGGGTATAATGCTTATTTTCTTTTTTGCCAAAATGAGGATAATAAATATACCGATTTCATAGGATGTACATTTTTTTTGAGATGGAGTTTCACTCTTTCACCCAGGATGGAGTGAAGTGACATGATATCGGCTCACCGCAACCTCCGCCTCCCGGGTTCAAGCGATTCTCCCGCCTCAGCCTCTTGAGTAGCTAGGATAACAGGCACGTGCCACGAGGCCCGGCTAATTTTTGTATTTTTAGTAGAGACAGGATTTCACCACGTTGTCCAGGCTGGTCTTGAACTTGTGATCTCAGGTGATCTGCCTGCCTCAGCCTCCCAAAGTGCTGGGATTACAGGCGTGAGCCACTGCACCCAGTCGGATGTACATTTTTAAGAGATGGCATAGGTATAGTGCTTACCCCAGAACTTGGTATGTATGATAAGCACTCAATGCTACTTACTATTAATTTTTAATTTTTATTAAGAAAGGTCATTGGGTATCAACTTACTAGATCAGAGAAATGGGTATTTACTTTAGCTGCAGCCTCTCTTACCTGAAAAGTTTGGGACATAAATGGAATTGGTGGGCTCAAGCCAACCAAATCACATTAGCAATGTCTAGGGACCAATGGGAAGAGAGAAATGTATACAATGTTATTTCCAAAATGTTCTGATAACATATGTTTCATAAGGTAAGACAAATATTGCAGATTGTTTTATGACTCACATTCAGCATTCTCCACTTCCCTTTGTAGCAGAGGTAACCAATGACACATGTAGCTTTTTCAAAAGCAGTAAATACTGAGTAGGTATTTTGTGATAAATGTACTGCTAGGCTCTGAAGACAGAAGAGTTGAAAAAATAGATTCCATATTTTCTCTTATGGAGTTGTAGGGTAATAAGGATGGCAAGCGCTCAAAAAAATCACACAAGTAAATATACAATTATAAATTATGTAAGTGCTATAAAGAAAACATAAAATTGAAAGCTGGGAGATAGATAGCGTGCTCGATCTTCCTGGTTTGCCCAACGCCATCCTGATTTTGGCACTGAATGTCTCACTTTCTAAAACTCCCTCAGTCATGGGCAAACCAGGAGAAGTACTCACCACAGAACCAGGGTGGGAGCCCTGACAGAGGTGAGCAGCCTGAAGAGTAGGAGTTGAGCAGCCTTAGAATTAATAGGAGCAGCCTCAGCTTTAATAGAAGAGCATTCCTGGAAAATGAGCAACTGGATAAGGCCCAAGATGGAAAGAGCTCAGTTAAAAGGACCAGAGATAAGGGTTGGGGCTTGAAATGAGGACGGTCTGGCAGGTAGATTATGCTGTGCCTGGCAGACCATGTTGGAGGGTTGGGAGGAAATGGATTTTTACCTTAACAGCAAAGGAAAGATTCTAATAGGTTTTGGGCAGAGGAACGACAAAGCTCAAAAATCCTTTATGGTTCATATTTTAAGATAATCAGCCTGACTACAATGGGGATAAATGACAGGAGGTGGAAAATGGAAATGGTCAACAGTGGGTGGGTTTGAGAGGAATTTTGATATTTGAAGACCATTAGTTTTTCATCTCATTAGGACAGAACACCTTAACAATGGTACTCAAAATGTGGTCAGCAGCATCAGCTGAGAATCTGTTAGATCTGCAATTTCTTGAGCTCCTGTGTAAACCTACTGAATCAGAATCTCTGGGTGTGAGTCTAGCAATCTGTGTTTTTCAGATAGATCCAAGTTCAAATCCAAGTTTAACAAGCCCTCCAGGTGACTCTGATGCCCAGCTGAAGTTTGGCAAGCATCCAAATTTCAAAAGTCAAACTTAGAAAGGATGGAAATTTGGTAATGCTATCACTCCACTTGAAGGATAAGATTCTTCCTAATAATAGATGTAGAGAGAGAACAGAGGTGTACCTTGTTTTTATTGACAAACACATCTTTTCAGATTCTGGATTGTATTGCCAGCAATGTACTTCTGGAAGGATAATTAGCACCTTGAGAGAAAGGTATTTAAACTGTGGTTTGAAGGACAGAGACAAAACTAACTGTGTAAAATTTATCAGTAATTGACCAGGTGCCTTCTATGTAACTGGGTGATGAATGGGGAGAGCTCGGTAAAATAATGATTGTTACATGAAAAGAAAAGCCACAAAACAGACAGCTTTCAGAACTACCTGAAATCAAAGTCCCTTCCAGTCCTGTATTTCTGGATTCCACTGGCAGAATAAGACTTTTAACTCTTTGGTATGTGACTCTTTAGTATTTAGATTCAGATGTCTACATTCAAATATTTGAAATCCCAAGCTAAATTTTTGGTCTCTACTTTATTTTATTGTGAATTTTTTAATGTCAATGGTAGTTTTTTGATACATAATAGTTCTATACATTTATGGGGTACAAATATTTTTGATACATACATACAACTTGCAATAATCAAATCAGGGTAATTAGGATATCCATCACATCAAACATGTATCATTTATTTGTGTTGGGAACATTCCAAATTTTCCCATCTATTTTGAAATATACTATAAATTTTTATAATATATAACTGTATATTACAGAGAGTATGTATACATACTATACAGTCACCCTACTGTGCTATTGAACACTAGAGCTTATTCCTTCAATCTAACTGTATTTGGTGCATATTAACCAATCTTTCTTCATCCCTCATAGCCCTTACTCTTCCCAACCTGATAACCATCCTACTTTCTACCTCCATGAGATTGTTATTTTAGCTCCCACATGAGTGAGAACATGCAATATTTGTGTTTCTGTGCTTGACTTATTTCACTTAACACGGTCTCCTCCAGTTCCATCCATGTTGCTGCAGATGATAGGATTTCATTCTCTTTTTTGGCTACATGATATTCCATTGTGTATGGAAAAATATATGTGTGTACCATATTTTCTTTATTCACTCATCCATTGATGGATTCCATATCTTGGCTCTTGTAAATAGTGTTGATTCCATATCTTGGCTCTTGTAAATAGTGCTACAATAAACATGGAAGTGCAGCTACCTGTTTGATACACTGATTTTCTTTCTTTTGGATATATACCTAGCAGTGGGATTTCTGGATCATATGGTAGTTCTATTTTATGTTTTTTTAAGGAACTACATACTATTTTCCATAGTGGCTGTATTCATTTACATTCCCATAACAGTGTACAAGCATTCCACTTTCTCTTTGCATCCTTATCAACATGTTCTTTTCTACTTTTTTGATACTAGTTACTTTAACTGAAGTGAGATGGTATCTTTTCGTGGTTTTGATTTGTGTTTCCCTGATGATTAGTGATGTGCATTTTTTTCATATACCTGTTGGTCATTTGTCTTGAGAAATGTCTATTAAGATCTTTAAGTGCACATGAACAGAAAGATATTATTGAAACGTGATGAGATGGGACTTGTGATCTACAACAATGAAAGGCCATAGCTTACCAAAAAGATAAAGCAAAACTTAGTAGAAGAGAGTTCTACCCTGCATGAAAATTAAGAGTTGACAGTAGAAATGTGTTGGAAAAAAATTTCATGTAAGAAAAGCAACCAGATATGAGAGTAATTTTGGAAGAATACCACAAACTTCCAGACGAGAGAGAAATTATGAATTACGATTTCCTGGAACAGATTAAGTAGTGGGAGAAAGACAAAATCTAGTAGTGATAGGAAATCTAATTATTCTTACAGCTCTTGAAAGTCTTATTTAATTCAATAGTTGAGTATAAAATATGTTTTCTTAATCCCAATTTTGTCCCTCAGACAGGAAAGGAAAACCTGGAAATCTATTACTCTGTTTTATTTTGAGTAACAGAGAAGAAGCAGTTTCTTACATAAATCTACTCAGGACTTTGGGAGAGGTCATTTTGTTTCAGTGATTATAATAACAAAGGAATAGATATACGTATTTCCTGAACGTTCTTTCGAAGATCATTTATTTTTTGGATGTGGATATTTACAACATGTCACTCATTATTCTTAGATAACACTTATTATTCTAAATGCCTTCTAAGTCAACTGCTTCATTCTTGCAAGGAAGGAACAGAAGTTCATGGAACACGTGCCTTGGATTGCTTGACCAGGTGCCTTCTATGTAACTGGATGATGAATGGGAAGAGCTATCATTATTAGATTCCACATATCCATAATAGCCTAGGCTTTGCCTAAAATGTTTCTCAAACTTTAATGTACATTAGAATTGCCTGGAAGCCTTTTTAAAACACAGAATTCTGGGATCCAACCCCAGAGTTTCTGTTTTAATAGGTTCAGGGTCAGGCTGGAAAACTTGCATTTCTATCTAGTTCCCAGATGCTGATGCTGCTGGTTTCCCAATCACTTTAAGAACTGAGGACATAATGAAAGAAAGTACTTCAAGTTAAAGCCCCTGTAACTAAAATCTGCCCACAGCGCAAGTGAAATCAGTGACACAATTCTCTTTCTGCCTAAAAGAGTGTCCCTCTAGCTTCTCAACACTGTCTACACATTAGGAACCCCTGTGAGAAGTTTTAGAAACACCTGTGTCCTGGCTCCCTCTGCCCCACATTGTTTGAATTAATCTGAGCTTCCAACCTGAACATCAGTATGAGTTAAAAGTACCCACGTGCAGCCAGCATTGGGAATCACTGACCTTTACACTGACGGTCTTCAGTGTTTAGCTCTTCAACCTGATCCTGTCAGCATCATCCACCGACAGCTACCGACTGGGCAAGTTACCCTCAAACTTTCCACTAATTAGGTGGCATGCACTAGTGAGGGGCTAAGCATAATAAAAGGTTCCTTGGTTGTAATAAGAACTAATTAACTAGATTGCAGTTACAATTATCTAGAAAGCATCACTTTGAGATGACAGATCAAACACTAAGCATTTTTACTACTGTCCTCATTATCAATAATAAACGTGTTAAACTTTTACAGCATAATCAGGAAAAAACAACCCTTTGGATGCACTCTTCAGATAAAGAGGAACCACGGTGCTTACACACATGATTGCTAGTTTTTCGCTTTCCACCAACATTTTTCAGAGGTAATAATGTATGTAGTGCCTGGGAAAATGCCTCTGAAGAAGACAGAAAGTGAGAGAGGGGATAAAACTGTAACATCTGTTGTAAAGGACAGTACACAGTGGGTGCTCAAATTTTACTGACTAACTTCATGAAGTCAAATTATGTTAGGCAACTTAACTTATTTAAACAAATGTAAGCCCTTCTGTCAAATAAAAATATTTTCCCTGGTTTTGAAATCAATAGGATTGTCAATTTTACATATATTCATTAGTATCCAGTCTTTAATATTTGTATTTGTAAAACTAATGACTGAATTGATGCATATGACAACAATGGGCAAGTGACTTTTAATTGTGTATTGTTTATTTGGTTATAAGTTTCTTTCCTTATTTATATAACTTAAAGGAACCACTTCTCAGATCAATATGCTAGCATACCAAGAACACATGTTGTATTATATTATTTTTCCCCTGGACCATATTCAGAAAAATGGAGTGATATTTATATATTTGATAAAACAAATGTGAATAACGTACTTTCAGTTTTAGTTTTTATTAAGCCCCTTCCATTCTATAAATACTAATAATACATTATCTGTGTTTTCAACAATGAAGAAACATTATCTTAATAAAAGGGATGTATATATTATCAATTCACCTTCAAGCAAGTAACATTTAACTACTGTCAATATTATATAGGTTTATGTTTTAAATTAATCACATTTGCATCTAGATAGGGGAAAATGTTCATCTATATCTCTAATGGAACACTGGCATTTTCATAACTATGACAAATATTTAAATATATGACTAGATCTTTAATCACAAGTTCTCAGTATTTACTGCTTTTATCTGACTCATTTTTCTAAATTCAACACAAAACTTTCATAAGAACAAATAATTTTATGCAAGCAATTTATTCTGTTTTGCTAAATAATAGATTTCAGTACTTGCAACAGAGAGAATCTAGAAATATTGAAGGAAGAGTGAAGAGAGATCATCTCAGAAATTCGGAAGGTCGCTTGTAGAATTCAAGTGCTTGGTAACTACTGTGGGGAATTTTCATCATTTAACAAGACTGTGAGCAATAACCTCAAAAAGCCATTTTTTAAAGGGTTACCGTATGTACACTTTGAATGGACAAAGGGATAGAACTTTAATGAGAGCTTGTATAATCTGTGACAATGCAAAATAAAAAATGGTAAACTAGATATTTGTGCATGCATCTCCAAAATTAGAAAAAAAACTAATTTGCATAGAAATCTATCAAAACATTAAGGATGCACAACTGCACACTAATTTTAGGGACTCCGTTTGTCCATTTCAAGAATTACATTGGACTTACACCATTTTTTGATATGTGTATTAGGTTCCTTCTCTCTACCACTCTCTCAATATATATTTTTAATATATACACATACTAATGTTAGATGTAGATACATATGTGTGTGTGTGTGTGTGTATATATATATATATATATATACACAGCTATATGTAGTTAGAAATCAGATAGCAAATATAGATGCTGATTTTTAACTTTTAAGAATTATTTTCCAGTTTTCTTGTTGTTTAATACTCTGAGTTGTAATAAATAAGGTATGAAATAACATGTATTTTCTTTTATAACATTAGTTCAAGCCCAGCAGCTTAAAGAACACTCTACCTTAGTAGATGTTTTTGAATAAGATATATAAAGAAGATATACAATGAATGATTAGTGATTTCATAGCTTAGTGACCCACAAAGGCAAAAAAGACAGAGTTATGAGATAGGGATAGGATGAGAGAGGATGGCAGTTATAAATGCCTTCATCTTTGCACAATTCTTAGCACATAGTGTGTGCTTAATAAATATTTATTCTAGGAGCAGATTCAGGTATATATACGGTGTTATAATTACAGATTTTCAGATAAACTGAAAATGGGAAATAAGGCTCCTTATGGATACTAAACACAGAATTTTAAAACTAGCAAAATATAAGTCACTTAAATGACATCCACAAAAAAACAAAAAAGTGCTGATATATACAATATTCGTTGCTCCTCAAATCAAACCATATTTGTTAAAACTAAGATGTACTTTCTGACTTATCTGCTCAATAGGAAAGCTTTTCTGCACTCCCTACCTCTGTCTTCAAAGCACTTATCACCTACAAACTAATCATTTCAAGAAATAAATTATATCATGCTACTTCACTATTCACATTTTTCCAATACTATCTCATTATACTTCAAAAACAAACAGACTCTGTATCATGGACTACCAACCCCTGCATCATTTGACCTCTGCCTACCAACTCAGCTTTTCTAACTCATCTTCCCCTCTTCTCATCCATTGTACTGGGACCCTGTTAGTGCCAGAACTACATGGTGTTCTGTTTCCCACCTCAAGGTCCACAGGGACACAGCTCACTCTGCCTGGAATATCATACTTCTCCCTCTTCACCTCACTCACTCTTCATTTCGGTCTCAACTGATTCTATGAAGAGACTTTATGCCATTATCCTATGGATAAGTAAGTGCCCTAGTATTATTTTCTATTATTCACTGCCGTTCCAATTTATAGTATTTATTGCAGGTGGTAATTATATAATTACATGTTTATTTGGCCATTGCCAGTGTCCTCCTTCTTAGCAGGAACACAGAGGGGAGGGAACTCATCTGTTGGGCTCTCCACTTTATACCCAATACCTAGCTGAAAGCCTACCTTGCAGCAGGTGCTCAGTGTTTCCAAGATAAATGTTTAAATTATGGTTGAAAGTGTCAGGATTCTGTTTAAATTAGTCTTTAAGAGAAAATGACAGGTCAGGTGCGGTGGCTCAAGCCTGTAATCCCAGCACTTTGGGAGGCCGAGACGGGTAGATCACGAGGTCAGGAGATCGAGACCATCCTGGCTAACATGGCGAAACCCCGTCTCTACTAAAAAATACAAAAAAAAAAGAGAGAAATGACAGTTTAATGACAAAGAAAAATTCCATTCTAGTGATCGCCATTCTAACTGGTGTGAGATGGTATCTCATTGTGGTTTTGATTTGCATTTCTCTGATGGCCAGTGATGATGATCATTAAAAAGTTAGGAAACAACAGGTGCTGGAGAGGATGTGGAGAAATAAGAACACTTTTACACTCTTGGTGGGACTATAAACTAGTTCAACCATTGTGGAAGATAGTGTGGCAACTCCTCAAGGATCTAGAACTAGAAATACCATTTGACCCAGCCATCCCATTACTGGGTATATACCCAAAGGATTATAAATCACGCTACTATAAGGACACATGCACACATATGTTTATACGGCACTATTCACAATAGCAAAGACTTGGAACCAACCCAAATGTCCATCAATGACAGACTGGATTAAGAAAATGTGGCACATATATACACCATGGAATACTATGCAGCCATAAAAAAGGATGAGTTCATGTCCTTTGTAGGGACATGGATGCAGCTGGAAACCATCATTCTGAGCAACTTATTGCAAGGACAGAAAACCAAACACTGCATGTTCTCACTCATAGATGGGAATGGAACAACGAGATCACTTGGACACAGGAAGGGGAACAGCATGCACCAGGGCCTATCATGGGGTGGGGGAAGCGAGGAGTAGCATTAGGAGATATACCTAATGTAAATGACAAGTTAATGGGTGCAGCACACCAACATGGCACATGTATACATATGTAACAAACCTGCACACTGTGCACAGGTACCCTAGAACTTAAAATATAATTAAAAAAAAAAAGAAAAATTCAATTCTATGTAATTGCCCCTCCAAAGCTAAGGTTACTACAAAGAACCAACAAACATGTGAAATTCAATAGTGAAAATGAATCCACGTTGGTTTCCATGTATGAACCCTCAAAGCCAGAGTGAGAGTGAAATATTTTATTCACTTTGTGTTTTAAATTTTAGCGTGATAACACTTAACATGAGATCTACCCTTTCAACAAAATTTTAAGTGTACAATACATTATTTTTAACTATCGAGGGCTTATTCATCTTAACTGAAACTTTATGCTAGACTTAGTAACTCCCAATTTTTCTCTCCACCCAGCCCCTAGTAACCACCATTCCACTTTTTTATTCTATGAATTTGACTATTTTAGATATCTTACATCAGTAGAAGCATGCAGTATTTGTCTTTTTGTGGCCAACTTATTTCACAAAGAGCATAAAAATCCTCAGTATTCATCCATGTTGCCTTGTATTACAGAATTTTCTTATTTTTAAAGACAGAAGAGTATTTCATTGTATGTATTACCACATTTTCTTTATCCATTTATCTGTCGATGGACACTTAGCTTGTTTCTACATCTTGGCTATTGTGAATAGTGTCGCAATGAACGTGGAAATGCAAATATCTTTTTAATATATTGGTTTCTTTTTGTGTTGATACATACCAATAAATGGAAGAACTGGATCACATGACAGTTGTGTTTTTAGATTTTTGAGAAAAACTCATTACCATTTTCAATAACAGCTGCACCATTTTGCATTTCCTCCAATAGTGTGCAAGAGTTCTAGTTTCCCCATATCTTCACCAATATGATTGTCTTTGGTTTTTTTTAATCTCAATTTTTAAATTTGAATTTTAAAAATCTCCACAGATACTATTAAATTCAATTTTGGACAATGCCAAAATCAAGCTCATCTTTTAAAAATATTTGTGGAGGAAATAAATAAAATTTTATATTTAGCCTTTTACTTCAAGATAACAGGTACACTGATGATTTCATGAAGGGTCAAGTGGTAGCTGACACTTTCAAAAAGTGAAGGAAATCACATGATGAAACAAAAATAATGTAACTGATTGCTCAGAGCAGGGTCACCATTTTCATTTTTAATTTGCAATGCAAAAGGGAAAAATGCTAGATTTCCTTTTCCTTTACAAAGTCTACTATTTAAGTAGGAAAAGAAAACAGTAGTTAAAAACTATTTAACAAATATGGTCAAATGACAGTACAGATATTTAATAACCAGGAGCACTGTATTACATGGATATGGGCTCACAAAGTGATCTTCAAATGATTGGAAAATACAAGTGCTCTTGTGTGCTGTTCTGAAGTGCACTTGTGTAAATCAGGAACTGCAACAAGAGAAGTGCTCTTGGCTTCATAAATACTTCCTATAAACTTTTGAAACCCAATTTGTATCTTTATGTATAGTTGCCACAAGTGTAATAACTGCAAATTGTATGTGAACTCTAAAACTCCAGCCTCCTGGAATTTTTCATCTCTAATTTCTGTTTTTGATAAGCTTTTTATCAATATACTATGTAAACAGTTTCCATTTATAGATATCTTAAGAGGATAGAAAAAACCTAAAACTTCATTTTAATAAGTTTATTAAAAGAATAAAAAATTTATAACATTATTCTCCTTAAAGCCTCCATTTTCCTGCTTTAGGGAATGTCACAATAGTCATATATACATATGGCTGCATGGATGGGTTATATATAGGGATTGGTATCCTTCTCTTAAAATTTAACCATGACATTTTTGATTGAATTTCCCAATGACCTCCAAATAAGGGGCTTTCTCAGGAGACAAATAGGGTCAGATCTGTACTGTTAGCTAATCCAAGTACTTTTTTAATAAAAGGAGTTTTAAATAGGGCTTAAATGCAGATTGGAAACTGAACCAGCTCCAAACCTACAAAGAGATAATGATAAAAAGATAGAGACAGAGATGGAAATAGAGACAGAGATGACAGAGACAGAGACACATACAGAGTCGTTAGATATATAGCCACAGAGAGACTCACGGATATATGGAAAGTACAAGCCAAACACAATCAGGCACTTTTCAGAAGTTCTTAAGTGTTTATATTTTTAAATTACACAAATGTCTTCCTTAATTATCTCACGGAGATGATTACTTTGTCAAATCCAGGCTGAAATACAATGCTTGACCGAATGTGACAATACATCAAAAAACAATAACCACTGGCTGGGCACTGTGGCTCATGTCTGTAATCCCAAGAATTTGGGAGGCCAGGGCAGGAGAACACTTGAGGCTAGGAGTTTGAGACCAGCCTGGGCAACATTGCAAAATCCTGTCTCCACTTATTTTTGTGTTGTTTTGACACAGGGTCTCCCTCTGTTGCCTAAGCTGGAGTGCAGTCGTGCTGTCTTGGCTCATTGCAACCTCCACTTCCTGGGCTCAAGCAATTCTCCAGTCTCAGCCT
This sequence comes from Colobus angolensis palliatus, assembly GCF_000951035.1. Classification (NCBI taxonomy): domain Eukaryota; kingdom Metazoa; phylum Chordata; class Mammalia; order Primates; family Cercopithecidae; genus Colobus; species Colobus angolensis. The sequence goes on from NW_012117088.1 coordinate 3,765,462, forward strand.
TCCAAGTAGCTGGGACCACAGGCGTGAGTCACCAGCACCCAGCTACTTTTTGTATTTTATGTAGAGACAGGATTTCGCCCTGTTGTCCGGGTTGGTCTCAATCTCAATAGCTCAAAGCTATCCACTTGTCTCGGCCTCCGAAAGTGCTGGGATTACAGGCATGAGCCACCATGCCTGGCCAAAACTGTTTTAAAATTTAAAAAACTTATCTGAGCATGGTGGTGCATACATGTAGTCCTGAGTGCTTGAGAGGCTAAGGCAGGAGTATCGCCTCAGCCCAGAAGTTCAAGGGTTCAGTGAACCATAATTGCACCACTGTACTCCAGCCCATGCAACAGAATGAGACCCTCATCTCCTTAGTAAAAAGCAAAACAAAACCAACAACAACAACAACAGAAACAGTAACTACCAACAATAGTGAACAGTTCGGGGAAGGCTAAAGAGAAATATTTAAAATTGAGTCCTCCATTTATTATTTATTTGCACAAATCTGCAGGTCACAGCCTTTGCTCTGGCAAACGAACATTTCGTGCATCTTCAGTGAGAAGGTTATTATTTCCCAGTAAAAGGATTCAATATTGATACTAATGTCAGGAACAGTGTAGAAAAATATACTCCTGATTTTCAGATTTATCTTACTTTTTTTCTGCTTTCTTTTTGACTCGGTAGAAAGAAGTGTCCCCTCTCCATTTAAGAATATCCCTCCATGTATTCTCTTCATATGATTTCTTCCTAACTCCTGAAACAGAGTAAGCCAGTATTGTTTCTGTTTTTGCTTCAAAATGCTCAAATTCCTTCAATCTTTGAGCAACTATTTGCCTTTATTTTTTATTTTGCTAAGGAATTTCACTGGGCCTATTTCTTCTTCTTCCAGTTTTATACAATACCCACTATCCCTGAAGATTGCTTTTTTGTCAAGTTCCTACCTGAAGCTACTCTCCATAAAGTCTTCCAATAATAATCAAATGCAGTGGCTTTCTAAATCTTCATTTTCTAGCCAAAGCTATCCTAACCAAAAAGAACAAAGCTGGAAGTATCACATTACCTGACTTCAAATTATATTAAAGTCTATAGTAACCAAAATAGCATGGTAGATTAATGGAATAGAAGAGAGAACCCTGAAACAAAACCACATATTTACAGCTAACTGATTTTTGACAAAATTGATAAGAACAAACACAGAAGAAAGGACAGTATTTTAGTAAATTGTGCTGTGAAAATTGGATTAACGTATGCAGAAGAATAAAACTGGACCCCATCTCTTGTCATGTACAAAAATCAACTCAGGATGAATTAAATATTAGAATATAAGACCTGAAACTCTGAAAATACTAGAAGAAAACCTAAGGAAAACTCTACTGGACAGTGGTCTAGGCAAAGAATTCATGCCTAAGACATCAAAAGCACGGGCAATGGAAACAAAAATAGACTAATGGAACATAATTAAACTAAAAAGCTTCTGCACAGCAAAAGAAATAATTTACAAAGTAGATAGACATCCTGTATAATGGGAGAAAATATTTGCAACTATGCATCCGACAAGGGACTAATAACCAGAATTTATAAGGAACTCAAACAATTCAACAAATGAAACCCAAATAATCCCATTACAAACTGGGGAAAGGACATGAATAGACATATTTCAAAGATGGCATACGAATGGCCAATAAGCATGTGAAGAAAATGCTCAAAATCACTAATTATTAGAGAAATACAAATGAAAACCACAATGAGATATTATCTTACATCAGTCAGAATGGTTGTTATTAAAAAGACAAAAATAAAAGGTATCAGCAAGGATATAGAGAAAAAGAGAACACTTACATACTGTTGATGGGAATATAAATTAGTACAACCTAAAAGTATGAAGACTTCTCAAGGAGCTCAACATAGAACTACCATTTTATTCAGCAATCCATTTACTGGGTAGCCATACAAAGGGAAAGAAATTATTACATCAAAAGGACACCTGCACTCACATGTTTATCGCAGGACTATTCACAATAGCAAAGACATGGAATCAACTTAAGTGTGCATCAATGTATGACTGGCTAAAGAACATGTGGTATATACACATCATGGAATACTATGCAATCATAAAAGATAATGAAACCATGTATTTTGCAGCAACATGGATGGAGCTGGAGACCATTATCTTAAGTGAAACAAGTTGCAGACACAGAAAGACAAATCATGTTCTCACATATAAGTGGGAGATAAAAAATGTGTATACATGGACATTGTTTCGCTCCTACATATAAGTGAGTGGAATTATAGAAATTGGGGATTCGGAAGGGTAGGAGAATAGGAAGAGGGTGAGGGATGAGAAATTACATAATAGGTACAATGTATATTATTTGGGTGATGGATACACTAGAGGTCCAGACTTTACTACTATGAAATCTATTCATGTAACAAAATTACACATGTACCCTATAAATTTACACACAAATTTGAAATCCTTATTCTCATCCTAAGCACTATTGACCAACTATTTTTCATATTTTTTTCCCTTAATTTTAATTCCCACTTCCTTTTTTCCTTTTCCCCTTTAATTGTGTCTCTCACCTTTATTCATTAACTTTCTTTTTGACATTCTATTCATATATTTCTATAATCTTCATTTACTGGCTCCATGTCAAGTATGTCCAACTACGTATTTCCAATGGCTGCTGAAGGCCTCTTGAATGTGGCACTGACACACTAAATGAAGTATACTTAAACAAGATGTTTTATTCAAACTGGATCTTCCCTTAAGAATCTTCAAAACATTTCAATTATCTTTGACTTTTTTCCGTTTCATAAATCCTTTTTCATTTAGCACTCAAACATAGTGGATTGTATTCCACAGTATTATTCACATCCACTTCTTCCTATTTATCACTGCTGCCACTACTCAATTTTAGGCTTTTACTAACATAGTCTTTTCCATCCCCTTCCCATTCAATGTATCTGTTGTCTTGTCATCAGAGTTAACATCCTTAAGTATAACTCAGGTTATATTTCCTCTACTAAAAACTTGGAGTGCAGTGGCACTACCATGGCTCACTGCAGCCTTGACCTCCCTGGGCTCAAGTGATCCTCCTGACTCAGCCTCCTGAGTAACTGGTGCATTACAGGTATGCACCACCACGCCCAGCTAGGATTTTTTCGTATAGACAGGGTCTCACCATGTTGCCCCAGTTAGTTTCAAACTCCTGAATTCAGGCAGTCTGCCCACCACGGTCTCCCAAAGTGCTGGAATTATAGGCACAAGCCATCACACTTGGTCTCCAAAACTTGTAATAGTTCAAATAATGTTCAGACTTAATATGCCATTCATAGACCTAGTTTGTGTGCATAACAGATTACCCCCAAAACTTAGTGTCAGTGAAAAAACATGTATTATGTTCAGGCGTTCCTGTGTCAGGAATTTGAACAGGGCATAGTGCAGATAACTTGTCTTGCTCCACAGTGCCAAGGGTCTCATCTGGAAGACTTGAAAGCTAGGAGCTATATGTGTCTGAAGGCTTAGTTACTCACATGTCTAGCAACTGATGTTGGTTAGTCCTTCCCACATGGGCCTTTTTATGTAGTTTTTCTGCATGGGCTAGTTTGGGCTTCCTCACAGCATGGAGGCTGACTTACAAGGGCAAGAGTCCCCATCAAAAGGCAGTCAAACAGAAGCTCTAGCCTTTTGATGACCTAGCCTCAGAAATCACAGAGCATCACTTGCACAGTATTGCACTATGAGCTGGAGCGGTTTTGAACTCACCCAAATTCTATAGAAAGTAGAATTCACATCTTTATGGGAAATTGCAAGGTTCTAGAAACATGGAGACTACAAATAATATTGTGGTCATTTTAGGAAAATGTGATCTGGCAGAGATCTCCACCAGCTGCCCTTAACCTGTCTTCTCAGCTGGTTGTTATACTAATTCCTTATGAAACGTTTTTCTTCCTCCTACCTGACCCCTCTCTATATATCCACCCTCATCTTGAGGTTAAGCATAGCACTGCCCTTTTCTGAAATTCTCATCCGAGCTAAGCTTAGATAAGCAAAGGAGGGGAAATAAGTAAAGACAGGTCCATTTACCTTAAGATACCGACCTGGAATTACAGACTTTACACCTTAAGAGATTGCCAATCTTAGTAACAAAAAATTTAGGCTGTAAATTCTTCATATGGATAGAATCAAAAAGTGACACTTTTTGTTCAACCAAGTCTACTTCTCACATGAGCTGTAGTGACTCTTCCCATCCCCAGTTTTGTTTCCTATCTCAAATATTTCTACTGCTTTAAAGATAATCCTAAGTTGACCCAGCACAAACCTGGACACAGCCTGAGAGAAAAAAGAACCATCAACTTGGCAGAAGATATCAGTTAAAAACCGAGACACAGGAGACACATAGAATACAGAAGAAAAAAGAAATTCAGTGTCCATCTGAAATGGGCTCAGTTGGCACCTTGAGGGAAAAAATAAAGACCCATTTCAAATCATCTTCAGGACTGTCTACATGTCTGATAGACTAACAGAAGATACTTTTACTGATGTCATATAACATCTCAACTTTTGATTGCTGAAAAAAGATAACGAAGGGGTTAAATACATTTACTTTTGTACCTACAATCTTGGCAAATATCAAAAGTGTTCTGCACTTTCCTTACTCTATACCTCTGCTCCTAACACATTTGCTTCACCTGGAACAAGTTCCTTCCAGAACAGACCTGTCAGTCTTTTGTTGAGCTTCCCAGGCTACAGTGCAGTGGCTATTCACAGGCACAATCCCACTACTGATCACAGGAGTTTTGACCGCTCCATTCGCAAACTGAGTCAGTTCACCCCTCCCCAGGCAACCTGATGGTCCTCCACACCTGGGAAGTTAACGTGTTGATGCTGAACTTAGTGCAAACACCCAATCGGCTTTGCAAGTTACAACCCCAAATTCTGGTCTCAAGTAATCTTCCTGCATCAGCCTTTCGAGTAGCTGGGACTACAGGCATGAGCCACCAGTCCCAGCAACATGTCAGTCTTTCTATGTCCCATTCAAATGCCATCTTTTCAAAAGGAAATGATCTCTCCCACTGGCAAATGTCCACAGTGCTTTTGTGCCTCCTTTACTGCATTTACCACATGGATACTACAGGGCATTTTCCTTATCATCTTCCAAGTTGAAATGTCCTAGGGAGTGAGTAATAAAGCCTCTCTTCTTACTTCCCATGGCACTTTAGACAATGTCTTGAATGTATATATTTCTCAACAGAAAGTTTCTAAATTAATGCATAATGAATTATTCAAACTCATGAATAAGATTTTGGTGCAGCTATATCTGGGATTTTGAGTGTCATTTGTCTCCTGCTCCTCCTAAAACAATATACCAAAGCTGAAGAAGTTACAGGTAAAAACAATAACAATAATCAAGATTTTGCTTTTGGAAGAAGATGAAATTCTTTAAAAACGAGAAACAACAAAATAAAAAGGTTGGAAAGACAAAACTATAAAAATGCAAGAGACTATATGCTAACTGAACTCAAGTACGTACAATAAATTTCAGCATATTGTTACTTTTCAAAATCCTTTGTAACTTAAAAAATAATAAAATCAAGATGAATGAAATGAAATTCTTGATGTGTGGCAAAATTCTGCAGTAAAATATAATCTACACTGTGACCAAGATGCTGTCGGTATTCCACTTCGCTTTATTAAGCTTTAAACATTTTTTTTTTTAACTATAGATGCTGACCTCGCTTTTCTTAGAGGATATACTTTAGAAAACACACTACTATAATTTCTTCCTCTGCCCCTTTAAGACATAAAGCTTCTTCCAACCTCTTACCAGTTTTACAACCCAGGAATGCCTTTCTCAAGGACCAGAGAACCATCTATTTACAGTGTAATCATCAAGAAAGACAGTGTCCCTATCTCCCAGTCTCTATGGGAGAGTAGGAATCTAACTTTAATAGGTGCCAAAGAGCAAATGCAGATGACCTAATGACATTAACCAGTCAGCCGCCTAACATCCTCCATTTCTTTCCTACCAGCTTATCCCCATTCTTAACAACTCTCTGTCTTTTGTTTCAGTGGAGTTTAGTTCAATCCCTCTCCCTTATTACATAGTCTTGAATAAAAAGTCTCCCTTGCCTGTTTAACTTCATCTAGTGCAATTCGTCTTTGGCAACTGTCACCTCAAATAATTATTAATTTGTGTATGTAAGATTCAGAAAGGGGGAGGGGTTAAGAAAAATAACGGTTTTAACAATCCATTGTGAACTAGGTTCATTAAAGGCCAATCCATATCCTTCAATAACTTGTCACTGGATGTGGTTATCAAAGACGAAAGACTAGGCAGAAGTAGACAGAAGGTTGAATCCAGGATGGAATTTATTTATTCATTTAGTCCATAATATGTATTTGTTTAACAACTTTTAAGTACTAGGCATTGTGAATAGGTATTTAATATTAAAAAGATGATACCTGATTTCTTCCCACATGGACCTCACAATCAAGACTTGGGTGACAAAATGTAGATAGCCATACAGTACAATGTGACAGATGCTCTCCTAAAAGCTCTGATACCAGTACGTATTCCTACTTCATCCATGTCACAACCTCAACTCTGCTTCCTTGTGTGCCTGATGAGGCAGCCCAGACCTGACATCAACCAGCAGGTGGCTTCGTAATGAAGAGAAGGCAGAATTCCCAGATCCTAGTCTAGTTGTTTTGCTCCTAGTTTGAAGTAAGTAAACGTTCTCCAACCAGGTGACTATACTTCTGGGCGTTCTTCACTCAGTCCTCAAAGTGCAGGTTTTGTAAGACACTCTTCTGACTTCTGACGTTTTTTGTTTGCAAATTTAAATGTCTCTTCCACTTCTTATATTTCAACCCACATAGGTGAATAGTAATTAACCTCCAATTAGACTTACTCTGATCCTGAATGATTTGTATATTAAGGTTAGAAATAGGTATTAATGGGTGACATTGAAATTTAGAACAGTTGACGAATAGTTCTTCTCAAAACTTATATTCTAGCACCTAAACATTTCCATTTTTAGGTCAGGGTCAGAAACTACCAGAAATTAGGAAATTCACAACTGATATTAGTCACCTTTACAGTAGGATTATAAATCTGCCTAAAAGAGCACAGTTTTATTGATCCTTCTTTCTGTGAATAATGAGAGACAATCTTTCCTCCTGTCCTTGCTTACTGATTTAGTTGGCTTGTTGCCATGGTGACAAATCCATAATCTCAGGAGATCACTGTTTTGAACCCTGAATCTTTTGACCCTCTGAAACCAGCAATATAGAAAAGGTAGAAAAGCAAGCTCTAAAATCCCCTCAAGTGGACCAGTTTATGGAAATACCTGTTCTGCTGCTATGCTTTCAACTATATCTAGTATAAAATTGCATGTATTTTAAAGAGAAAAAAACATAATAGGGTTCAAGCTTTGCATTTTTAAACTATTGTGAGATTACTTTTATGAAAAATTATGTTAGGACCTGTCCCCAAGCTTCCATGCATAACAGTTTGGACTTGACAAAAGGCATCATGATTAACTTTTAGATATTTGGTATCTGAGTTTAAAAGCATGAAGAAATACATATAAAGTAGGTTTTATCCTAAAATAATCTTGCAATTCCTTTGCATGTTAAAATAGAGTTCCAAACAGAAAATGTTATAGAAAAGAAAAATAAATCTGCTTATAAATTATGACTTTAGGGTTGTTTTATTATTTTTGTTGTTGTTGTTTTGCTTAAACATAAAAGGGAGAAAATCTCTTTGGGTTAGGACCCAAATTAGGGTATAAATGAATTGACCACATCTCAACATAATTATGTATACATTTGCTTATTATTCATAAACTATTTATTGAGCTCTACCATGTGACAATGTTCTCAGCCTCTACACAAAAATGTATGAATTATGTCAACTGCCTTTGGTTTTATAAAGCTCCCACTACCCAAGTCAGGCGAAAACCAACAATAAACAAACAAATTCACAAACACACACACATGCAAGACAGTGTTGAGTAGTCATAAGTGCCAGGAAAAAAATCAAATAATGACCTGATGAAGGTAACTCTGGGCATTTTCCAGAACAAAGAAACAAGCAAAAGAGGAGTGTGTCTGGTAAACAGAGTGAGTGAAGGAAGAAGAGGAAAGGGAAGAAGTAAAGCCAAGAGAGGCTGGAGCCAAATCTTGTAGCACAGTGAAGAGCACTGTGAAGAGTCTCGATTTTATTCAAGTGCAGTGAGAAGTCATGAGAGGACAGTAAACCTGATTACTGTAAATATGATGAGATTTGCATTTCTTAAAGTAGCTGCTAGATATTTTGTTCTTTACAGCTATAATTTGTCTTTTGAGAAGTTACCAAGCAATTTAATGTGGCACAGTTTTGTATTATTTGAACATCAACATGGACAGATCATACATGCATAACCCCAGTGCTTGCTGGAATGACATGTATGTGTAGACATGAAATTAGTGTGAATCACCTTAATTATTGCCAGTCTTAAGCTTCATTATTGTCATGTTGTTAATTATGATGCTTATAATGATATCACTACTGATGGTAGATACCATTTATTAAAAACTTACCATGATTCAGAAATCATACTACTTTGTATAATATACTACATTTAACCCTAATAATAAAATTATTTCATGTATACAATGTCTATTGTATAGAAGAAAAAATAGAGCCTTGGAATGATTCAATGGCCTTACTGACTTCAAGTAAAGTAGAAAAGGAATCAGGATTCAAGCCCATATCCATCCAGCCTCATAAAGCAAACTCTTGACCATTGCACTTTTCTGACTTTAAATGTAATTGGGTGATTATTTAAAATTTCTTTTAAAAATATGAACCCAAAATATCTTTTGAATTCAAAGGTTAAATTGTATCCATAAGGTATATAACACCAATATTTAGTTTTGAGTAGAAATCCATTAGTATTTATTATTTTTTGTTCTCAAATATATAAGATTAGAACAAGTTACAACACCGGTACTTTCACTTAATCTACTAAATTTTGGTTAAGGCAATACTTGGAGGTTATACTGATTTACTGAAATATAGTAAAAACTAAAAGTGGTCACCAACAGCAAGGATCCATTGTTAAATGAATGGTATTTCAACAAAGAAGAAAAAAAACCCCACAAAACTCAGAAACTAAACCTACGAGTGTTTCCTGTCTTGATTTACAGTGTTCTGTCCCTGATAAATCAGAGTGAATAATTCACATTTTATCAATTTTCCAAATTCTAACAAGATAACCTTCTTAAAAACTAAGTTTATATCTCCTTAACGTCTAACTCATCTAGTGTCTCTCTCTCAGAAAGACTGGGGCCTGGAATACAGCAAAATACTCTGTTTTTCCTGAAGCTGCAGTTGCTCCATTACCAGTGTTACGCATATTCTGTTGGGCCCCTAGCCAGCATATCATAGAGGCCCCTTCTTTATTTTCTGCAGTTCAATTTTTGCTAAGAATGGCATAAATGTCTTTTAACTACAGTGTTTTACTTTCTATTAGCAACAATCTTCTAATATTCACGACCTAATCACTGTTTTTTTTAATGAACATAATAATCATATACTATTTCTACCTTCATTTCTCCCTCTTGGCTCCCTGTCACCTGCATCAACTCAAGTTGACATTGCCCATCCACGCACATGGCTTTGGGGGAAAAGTAAGAAAAAAAGAAAGTACAAATTATTAAGTAACTCTTAGGCCTTCTGCTTTATTCTTATTTGATTCTAATATCTGTATTTTATGGCAATATTATATCTCTAACAGCTGTTTGATCAGTTTAACATTTAAGGAAAAAAATGACAATGACCTGTTACCACCTCCATTTAATGATGAAGCAAAATTAGTTCTCAAATCACAGAAACTATGGCCAACTTTCAAGATGTTTACTTTCAGCTAAAGAAAAAAAAAAGACTATTGCAAGGCCTCTCTCTTCCACCCCAGCACACATGTACTATGGAAGGATAGGCTGCCAATCACTCTTGAATGATTTGTTGTTTAATCACTTCCAGGCCTTCACTCAAATGTTATTCAAGTGTTGTTAACGCACTAAGCACCAAAAGGAATGACATTGTCCCTTCTTGCAAAACACATACGTTTTAGGAGGAGGGAGATGATATGACATAAATTCCATAGTCCAGGGCTGAATACAAGTTCAGAAAAAGAGGCGCAGAGTTTTATGTTAAACTAGAGAATAAAGAGTTCACTTTAAGAGGATTAGGGAAAGCTTTGATGGAGAAGTAATACTCAATTCCTTTAAGAAGGGCAGGATTTTGACGGGCAGATTAGAGAGGGAGGGGTTGTTGAAGAAAGCATTCGAGGCATCAGAAAGGGCATGGACAAAATGAATTCAGTGTAGTCAAAAATAGCAGGGGCCAGTGCATTGAAAGGCAAGTGTGAGGGCAAGTCCTTTCACTTACTAATGATCACATACATGGTCCTTGATCTCCACATCTATAAAATGTGGGTCGAACTAGATCATTTTCAGGGTTGCTTTAAGTTCTTAAATTTTGTGATGTTTAAAATACAGGGGTGAGAAGTCACAGGAAATAATTGAAGAGCAGCAAGGAAAACAGTTTATCTGAACACTGTTCATTATACACAAATAATGAGAAGTAAATTTAGGAGAATTTATTAGGGCCGTGGAATATGTTGAATGCTGGGTTATGTATCTGAGCAATATGTGGTAGTCCGCTGAGATCCAGTGAAGATACTCCACACCGTCCAAAATTTGTTTCAGATCAAGCTGGTTACAGTTTGTAGGTTAGAATGATGAAAAAGCATGGGATGTTGGCTCCTTCCCCTCCTTCACTCATGAACTTCAGAACCACAGCATGTTCATCAACATTTCTACCCCAGCAACAGGCAAGTAGGAAAAAAAATGGAACAGAATATTAAGCCCAGCCCAAGGCCCATAAGACTTGAAATATAGTATAGATGGCATCTCAGAATAGTGGAGATAGATAATTTGATAGATTTGATTTTTTTCTTTTTTTTTTTTTTTTTTTGAGATGGAGTCTTGCTCTGTCACCCAGGCTGGAGTGCAGTGGCCGGATCTCAGCTCACTGCAAGCTCCGCCTCCCGGGTTCACGCCATTCTCCTGCCTCAGCCTCCCGAGTAGCTGGGACTACAGGCGCGGCTGGTTTTTTTTTTTTATTTTTTTTTTTTTTTTGAGACGGAGTCTTGCTCTGTCGCCCGGGCTGGAGTGTGCAGTGGCCGGATCTCAGCTCATGGCAAGCTCCGCCTCCCGGGTTCACGCCATTCTCCTGCCTCAGCCTCCCGAGTAGCTGGGACTACAGGCGCCCGCCACCTCGCCCGGCTGGTTTTTTTTTTGTATTTTTTAGTAGAGACGGGGTTTCACCGTGTTAGCCAGGATGGTCTCGATCTCCTGACCTCGTGATCCGTCCGTCTCGGCCTGATAGATTTTATTTTTTAAATGTGTTCATTATATGGAGAAAGACGAGGTTAAACCCCTACCACCTCCCCAATGCAAAGATGGACTATACACAGAATACAAACTTAATACAGAAGACATAAATACAAACCAAACTGAAGAAAACATAAGGGAATATCATTGTGAATTAAAATTGGAAATATTTCTTGAAGGCAAATATTCCAAAAGCATAAGCAATAAAGCCAAAGAGATACATATTTCATAAATCAAAATTAAGGATTTCTTTTCAATGAAGGATCCCATAGTGAGAGTTAACAGAAAGATAGCAGTTGGAAAGAAGATATGTCAAAGATCCAAATACAAACAATAAGTAATACCTGTTATAGAAAGAACTCTAATAAAACAAGCAAAAGATAGTAAGCCCAATTTAAAAAATGAACAAAGGCCAGAAAAAAGCAATTCATAGAAAAAAGTTTAAATATGTAATAATGCTTAAACTCATTACTAATCCAAAATGTAATGATTAAACCAAAAAGAAATATGTCTTTACAACTGTAAAAAAAAGATAGGTGAAATTAGAAGACTGGAAATTGCCAATTTTTTGGTGAGTATTTGGGGATAAGGGAACATTTAAGCACTTTCGGTGGAAAATAAAATCTTGATACGGTTATTCTTGGAATTAACATAATGAAATAGTGCTGAACGTTCAAGCATAGTAATATTCCTGGGTATCCATAGTGTTATGGTTTGGATGTTTGTCCCCTCCAAATCTCCAAATTACATATTGAAATGTGATCCCCAGTGTTGGAGATGGGACCTAGTGGAAGGTGATTGTGGACAGATCCCTCATTAAAGGTTTAGCACCATTCTCTTAATGGTAAGTGACTTCTGTCTCAGTTAGTTCATGAAGATTTTGTTATTTAGAAGTGTCTGAGACCTCCCCTTCTTTCTTGTTCCTACTGTCACCATGTGACATGCGTGTTTCCCCATTGCCTTTCACGATAATTGGAAGCTTCCTGAGGCCCTCCTCAGAAGTCAAGCAGATTCCAGCACCATGCTTCTGTATGACCTGCAGAACTGTGAGCCAATTAAACCTCTTTTCTCTACAAATTCCACAGTATTATTCTTTTATAGCTATGTAAAAAGCAGTCTAACACAGAAAATTGGTACTGAGGAGTGTGGTGTTGCTATAAAAACACCTAAAAAATCTAGAAGCAGCTATGGAACTGGGTAACGAACAGAGGCTGGAAGAGTTTGAAGGGCATAAAAGATAGGAAGAAAAGGGAAAGTTTGGAACTTGTCAGAGACTGGTTAAATAATTGTGACCAAAGTACTGATACAGGTATGGAGAATCCATCATCTAAGGAGCTTAGAAGTCACCACTCCATCCTAACAGCAAGTAAAAAGCTGAACAAACTGAAAAATTAAAAAATTAGTAACATTCTTGGATCTCTTCTGTAGAAGGTACTAAAGAATTGACCAAAAAAGGGCTGGGCGCAGTGGCTCATGCCTGTAAACCCAGCACTTTGGGAGGCTGAGGTGGGCAGATCACATGGTCAGGAGTTCGAGACCAGCCTGGCCAATGTGATGAAACCCCGTCTCTACTTAAATTACAAAAATTAGCCCGGCATGGAGCAGGCACCTATACTCCCAGCTACTCAGAAGGCTGAGGCAGGAGAATCACTTGAACCCGGGAGGTGGAGGTTGCAGTGAGCAGAGATTGCTCCACTGCACTCCAGACTGGGTGATAGAGCAAGACTCGGTCTCAAATAAATAAATAAATACATACATAAATACATAAATATTAAAAAAAGAATTGACCAAAAAAAAAAGCTGCAAAACAAAACAAAACCAAAAAACCCTCCTGGAACTAATAAGCAATTATAGCAAGGCTGCAGGATATAAGGTTGATATACAAAAGTCAATCTGTACCCCATATAACATCAAATAATGAGGAATTTGAAATTAAATGTACATTAGCACCTTTATAAAATGAAATAGATATAAAGCTAACAAAATATGGATATATATGAGGATCTATATGAGGAAAATTACAAAACTAAATAAATAGAGAGATATTCCATTTTCATGGACACAAAGACTCAACATTGTTAAGATATCAATTCTTCTCAACTTGATCTATAGATTGGATAGCACTGCCAAACTTTAAGAATTACTATAAAGCTGCAGTAACCATGAGAGTATGGCATTGGTGAAAGAACAAACAAACAGATCAATGGAACAGAACAGAAAGACCAGAAATAGATCCACATAAATATAGTCCACTACTTTTCTCTTTATTTTTAAATTGATACATAATAGATGTACATATTTTCAGGGCATATGTGAATTTAGTATATTCATATAATTTGTAAAGATCAGATCAGTGTAATTGGGGTATCTATCACCTTCATTATTCATATTTTCTTTATGCAAGAAAAATTCAAATTATTCTCTTCAAATATTTTTAAAATATACAATAGATTATGGTAAACTATAGTCACCCAACTGATGTATCAAACACTAGGTCTAATTTCTTCTATGATCTTATATGTTTGTACCCATTAATCAACATCTCCTCATCCTCCCTTCCCCCTAATCTTCCTGATCTCTGGTAACCACTGATCTACTTTCTCTATGTTCATGAGATCCACTTATTTAGCTCCCACATATGAATTAGAATGTCCAATATTTTTCTTTCTGTGCTTGGCTTATTTTGATTAACATAATGACTTTCAGTTCCTTTAACTTTTGTGGCAAATAATAGGACTTTATTTTTTATAGCTGAATAGTATTTCATTGTGTATATATACATTTTCTTTATTCATTCATCTATTGACAGGCACATAGGTTGATTCCTTATTTGGCTATTATGAATAGTGCTGCCATAAACATGGGAGTACAGTTACATATACAATATATTAATTTGGGGGGTATATTAATGGAATTGTTGGATGACATGGTAGTTTGTTTCCAGGTTTTTGAAGGAACCTCCATACAGTTTTCTATAGTGGCTCTACTAATTTACATTCCCACCAACAGTATACAAGGATTCCCCCTTCTCCATATCCTTGCCAGCATCTATTAGTCCTTGTCCTTTTGATAAAAGCCATTTAAATTGGGGTGAGATGGTATCTCATTGTGTTTTGATTTGCTGATGATTAGAGATGTGGAACTTTTTTTTATATCAGTTGGCCATTTGTATGTCTTCTTTTGAAAAACATCTATTCAGATTTTTCTCTTTTGTCATGACCATGATTTATTCACCCAGAAAACAATGGAGAGGAAGCAGAAATGTTGCAAAACCTTCAATTCTGGTGGTTAATGACTGCATTATCTATGGAAAATAATGATCTTCCACTCTGGGAGTAAGAAAAGCTAATCCATTCAGTTCATTTGATACACAACAAACTTTAACCGAATCATCTGTGAAAACCTGTAAAGCAGAGAAAACTTATGAACACTACAGTAGCAAACAGCATTCCTTTTCAGAATCCTTATAAATGTCTTTGAAATGGCAAGTACGCAAGCTCTCCCTCATGTATGATTCACATAATATCAACATTTTAGAATCAGGCTAGCATAAGTCAGTTTTACAGTCATTATGGAAGTCCCTACAATCAAATCATATGTGAATTGGTGGAATAAATAAGAAGCTAGTAATATTTTTCAGTCATGGCAACTTCTCTAAGGAGACAGTTTTCTTTTTTGAAGTAATCCATTCCAAATTTATTTATATTTTTTCTTTATTTTATAATTTCAACTTTTGTTTTAGATTCAGTGAGTGTCTGTGCAAGTTTGTTACATGGATAGATTTCATGCTGCTGAGGTTTGGGGTTATGATTAATCCCATCACCCAAGTACTAAGCACACTACTCAAAAGTTAGTTTTCAAACCCTTGCCCCCTTGCTTCCCGAAGAACCTATGCTACAGCGGTGCAGAAGGAAAATGTGGGGTGGGGGTTCCTATGTAGAGTCCCAACTGGGACACTCAGCACCAGCCCATGAATGCAGCCAGGAGCAGGGCTGTACCCTGAAAAGCCACAGGGGCAGAGCTACCCAAGGCCATGGGAGCCCACCTCTTGCATCAGTGTGACCTGGATGTGAGACATGGAGTCAAAAATAATCATTTTGGAGCTTTAATATTTGACTGCCCCACTGGACTTCAGACTTGCGTGGGGCTGGTAGCCCCTTTGTTTTGGTCAATTTCTCCCAGTTGGAATGGGTGTATTTACCCAATACCTGTACCCCCATTGTATTGAGGAAGTAACTAACTTGCTTTTGATTTTACAGGCTCATAGGCAGAAGGGATTTGTGCTGTCTCAGATGAGACTTTGGACTTAAACTTTGGGATTAATGCTGGAATGAGTTAAGATTTGAGGGACCATTGAAAAGGCATGAATGTGTTTTGAAATGGGAGGACATGAGATTTGTGAGGGGCCCCCACAAAAATCTCATATTGAATTGTAATAATTTCCACATGTCAAGGGCAGGATCAGGGGCCCTGCCCCTGCAACAAACTTCTTCCTGGACACCCAGGCATTTCCATTCATCTTCTGAAATCTAGGCAGAGACTTCCAAACCTCATTTCTTGACTTTTGTGCACCTGCAGGCTGAACACCACATGGAAGTTTTCAAGGCTTGGGGCTTGCACCCTCTGAGGCCATGGCCCAAGCTTGCCTTGGCCCCTTTTATCCATGATTGGAATGGCTGGGACGCAAGGCACCAAGTTCCTAGGCTGCACATAGCAGAAGGGCCCTGGGCTCAGTCCACAAAACCATTATTTCCTCCTAGGCCTCTGGGCCTGAGATGTGAGGGGCTGCCACGAAGGTATATGACATGTCCTGGAGACACTTTCCCCATTGTTTTGGTAATTAACATTTGACTTCTCATTACTTATGCAAATTTATGCAGCCTGCTTGAATTGCTCCTCAGAAATGGATTTTCTTCTCTATTGCATCATCAGACTGCACATTTTCCAAACTTTTATGTTCTACTTCCCTTTTAAACATAAGTTCCAATTCCAAACCTTATCTTTGTGAGTTAATAAAACTGAATGCTTTTAAGAGCACCCAAGTCATGTCTGGAACACTTTGCTGCTTGTTTCCACCAGATGCCTTAAATCATCTCTTTCAAGTTCAAAGTTCCACAAATCTCTAGGGCAGGGGCAAAGTGCCACCAGTCTCTTTGCTAAAGCATAACAAGAGTCACCTTTGCTCCAGTCCCAACCAGTTTCTCATATCCATCTTACCCACCTCAACATGGACTTCATTGCTCATATCACTATCAGCACTTTGGTCAAAACCATTCAACAGGTCTCTAGGAATTTCCAAACTTTCCTACATACTTTCTGTCTTCTTCTGAGCCCTTCAAACTGTTCCAACTTCTGTCTGTTACCCAGTTCCAAAGTTGCTTTCACATTTTCAGGTGTCTTTACCTTGGCACCCTACTCCTGGTACCAATTTACTGCATGAGTTCATCCTCATGCTGCTATGAAGAAAATACCCAAGACCGGGTAATTTATCAAGAAAAATAGGTTTAATGAACTGCATGTGTTTTTTTGATAGAGTTATTTATTTTATTCTTGATGTATACTCAGTAATGGGATTGTTGGGTCAAATGGTAGCTCTGTATTAAGTTCTTTTATAAACTTCCAAACTGCTTTCCATAGTGGCTCCACTAATTTACATTCCTACAAATAGTGTATAAACATTCCCTTTTCTCCATGTCCATGTCAACATTTGGGTTTTTTTGACTTTAATAATAACCATTCTGACTGGTTATTATTAGATGAGATGGTATCTCACTGTGGTTTTGATTTACATTTGTTTAATGATTTGTGATGGTGAGCATTTCTTTCATATTTGTTGGCAACTTGTGTGTTTTCTTTTGGGAAGTTTCTGTTCATGTACTTTGCCCACATTTAATGCAGTTATGTGTTTTTGTTTATGAAATTGTTTAAGTTTCTTATAGATTCTGGATATTAGACCTTTGTTGGATGCACAATTTGAAAATATTTTCTCACTTTCTGTAGATTTTCTATATGCTCTGTTGATAGTGTCTTTTAATGTGCAGAAGCTCTTTGATTTAACCAGGTTTCACTTTTCAGTTTTGTTTTTAATGTAATTGTTTTTCAGGACTTAATCATAAATAATTTCCCAAGGCTGATATCCAGAATGGTGTTTCCTAGGCTTCATTCTAGGAGTCTTATAGACTGAGGTCTTGTATTCAAATCTTTAATCCATCTTGAGTTAATTTTTATATATGGTGAGAGGTAGTAAACTAATTTCATTCTTCCACATATAGCTAGCAAGCTATCCCAGCACCTTTTATTTAATTTATTTAATAGAGTTTTTCCCCCATTGATTATTTTTGTCAACTTGGACAAAAAATAAGATGGCTGTAGATGTGAAACTTTATTTCTGAGTTTCTACTCTGTTCCATTGGTCTATGTGTCTCTTTCTATACCAATCCCATACTGTTTTGGTTACTGTAGCCTTATCATATAGTTTCAAGTCAGGTAATATGATGCCTCTGGCTTTGTTTTGCTTAGGGTTGCTTTGTCTTTATGTTTTGGTTCCATATGCATTTTAGAAGTTTTTTTTAGTTCTGTGAACATGATGACATTGGTAACTTGATAGAAATAGCATTGAATCTGTAGATTGATTTGGACTGTATAGCCATTTTAATGATATTGATTCTTCCTATCCGTAAGCATGAAATATTTTTACATTTGTTCATGTCATCTATGATTTCTTTCAGCAGTGTTTGCAGTTCTCCTTGTGAGATCTTTCTTTGCTTTTTTAGATGTATTTGTTTGCAGTTCTCCTTGTGAGCTCTTTCTTTGCTTTGTTAGATGTATTTCTAGGTATCTTGTGTGTGTCTCTGAGTGTCTATGTGTGGCTGTAGCTGTGGCTGCGGCTGTTGTAAATGGGGTTGTGTTCCTGATTTGGCTCTCAGCTTAAATGTTATTGGTGTATAAAATTGCTACTGATTTTTGTTCACTGATTTTGTATTCTAAAACTTTTCTGAAGTCCTTTATCAGTTCCAGGAGTCTTTTGGTGAGGTCTCTAGGGTTTTCTGGGTTCAGGATCATATCATCAGCAAAAAGAGATGTTTCTCTACCTTTTGCTATTTGGACGACTTTTCCTTTTTTTTTTTTTCCTGATTGCTCCGGGAAAGTCTTCCAAAACCATATTGAATAGGCATTATGAGAATGGACATCCTTGTTTTGTTCCAGTTCTCCATGGGAAATAGTTCTAGTTTTTGCCCATTCAATATGATATTGGCTGTGGGTTTGTCATAGGTGACTTTTATTTTTGAGGTACATTCCTTTGATGTCTCGTTTCTTGAGAGGTTTTTTTTTTTTTTTTTTTCATGAAGGGATATTGGATTTCATCAAAAGCTTTTTCCATATAATTGAGATTATAATATGGTTTTAGAATTCTGTTTATGTGGTGAATCACATTTATTGATTGGTGTATGTTGAACCAATCTTGCATCTAAGGGATGAAGATTAGTTGGTCATGATAAAATAACTTTTTAATGTGCCACTGGATTTGTTTTGCTAGTATATTGTTGGGAATTTTTGCACTTGTGTTCATCAGGGATATTGGCCTATAGTTGTGTTTTTTTTGGTTGTTTTTTTGTTTTTGTTTTTTTCATTGTTTCTTTGCCAGGTTTTGTTATCAGGATGATGTTGGTTTCACAGAATTAGTTATGATGGAGTCCTTCCTCCTTGGATGTTTTGAATAGTTTCAGTAGGATTGGTACTAGGTTTTCTTTTTACATCTGGTAGAATTTGGCTATGAATCTGTCTGGCCTAGGCTTTTTTTGGTTGGCTGGTTTTGTTACTAATTTAATTTCAGAATTAATTCCAAAATTTAGAAACCTAGTTCCTCTAGATGTGATGTTATATCATTAATTTTAGATCTTTATAACTTTTCAAGTAGGCTTTTAGCTCTATAAATGTTCCCTTAATACTGGGTTTTTTGCATCCCAGAGATTGTAGTATATTGTGTCTTTGTTTTAATTAAAAATTTTTATGGCTCTCTTAATTTCATTATCTACCCAAAAGTCATTCAGGAGCAAGCCGTTTAATTTCCATATAATTGTGTGTTTTTGAGAGATCATCTTGCTATTGATTTCTATTTTTATTTCACTGTGGCCTAAGAGAATGGTTAGTATAATTTTCATTATTCTGAATTTATTGAGGCTTACTGTATGGCCTAGCATGTGGTCAATATTTGAGTACATTCTTTGTGCAGATGAAGAAAAAGGTATATTCTGTGTTTGATGGGTGGAGTATTCTGTAGACATTCATTAGATTCATTTGCTCAAAAGTGGAGTGTAAGTCCAGAATTTGTTAGCTTTCCACCTCAATTTTATTGTGTAGGTGTCTAAGTCTTTTCATAGGTCTGCTAGTACTTGTTTTATTAATCTGGGTGCTCCAATGTTGGGTACATATATATTTAGAATAGTTAATTCTTCTTGTTGAATTGGAAATTTTATCATTATTTATTGCCTTGTAAGTGTCATTGTGTATGATCTGGGTCTCTTATAGCAGACAGATGGGTCTTATTTTTGTAACCTAGCTTGTCACTCTGTGCCTTTCAAATGGGGGTGTGTAGACCACTTACTTTTAAGGTTAATATCAATATATGAGGTTTTGATCTTATCATGAAATGGTTAGTTTGTTGCTTAGTAGTTTCTATTGTGTGGATGCTTTATAGGGTCTGTGGGCTATGCACTTATATGTGTTTTTGTGGTAGCAGGTAGCATTCTTTCATTTCCATGTTTAGAACTCCCTCAATGTTCTATTGTAAGGTTTGTCTAGTGGTAGCGAATTCCCTTAGCACATACTTATCTGGAAAATATTTTATTTATCTTTGCTTATGAAACTTGGTTTGATGGAATGTGAAATTCTTGGTTGGAATTTATTTTCTTTAAGAATGCTGAAAATAGAACCTCAGTCTTTCCTAGCTTTTAAGGATTCTGCTGAGAAATCCACTGTTAGCCTAAGGGATTCCCTTTGTACATGATCTGACCTTTTTCTCTAGCTGCCTTTGAGATTTTTTCTTTGACATTGACCTTGGATGGTCTGGTGACTATATTCCTTGGTGATTTTTTTAATAGTATTTCCCTGGTGTTCTCTGGAGTTCCTGTATCTGGATGGCTACCTCTGTAGAGAGATTAGATAAAATTTTCTTGAATTATCCCCTCATGTTTTCTGGGTTTTCCTTTTCTCCCTCTCTCTCATCAATGCCAATAATTCACAGGTTTTGTCACTTTAGATAATCCCATATTTATTGAAGACTTTGTTCATTTTTTAAAATCATTTGTATATTTATTTATTTTTTGCTTTTGATTGACCTAGTTTGAAAGACCAGTCTTTAAGCTCTGAAATTCTTCTGCTTGATCCAGTGCATTGATAAAGCTCTCCATTGTGTTTTGAAATTCCTTCAGTTTTTCAATTCCATAAGTTCTGGTTACTTTTTAAGACATTTATCTCTTCATATCCAGGATGGCTTTAGAAGTTTCTTTGTGTTTATTTTCAGTCTTTTCTTGGATCTCATTGAGCTTCCTTGCAATCCATATTTTGAAGTCTTTATCTGTATCATTTGAGTTTCCATTTTGGCTAAGGCCCATTGCTGGGAAGTGAGTGTGATCCTTTGGTGATGTCACTACACTCAGATTTTTCATGGCGCCAGAATCCTTGTGCTGGTTTCTTCTTATCTGGAGATATTGGCACTTCTCATTTTTCTAATTATTTATGTGTGAGTAGGATTTTTTTCTTTTTATTTCCCTGTAATATTACGAGGTTTTTTTTCCTTCTTTCCCTCCTCCCTTCCTCAGGTGTGTGGCTATAGAGAATGTTGGGTAGGGTCTTTTGGCTTTGCCTCTATAGCCCTATGCACTTCTGTCAGCAAGCTTTATATTAGGCTGTGCAGTTTGACCTACAAGCCAGTAGATAGTGCTTACAGGTAAAACCCAGCTGTGGCCAACACAACTGGGTACATACTTGATCTTTGCTTACTGGGAGATACTCCCTGTTGCTTCATGAATGGGCTGATTTGTGGAGTGCACAGTGGTCTGAGCTCCCTCCTCTCTCGGGGGGATGGGTGGCAAGACAGACAGGGTCAGACCAGGAAGGTTCACCTACAGATCTCACAGTGGCCAGCACAAGTACCAGCACCAAGGTAGAATCCAGTGGACAACCTCCAATCACAAAAATCTCTGTATTTTAATACCATCTCCTCACATTTTGACTTTGTGCTGTTTCAATTTACATATTTTTATATTGCCTATCTCTTAACAGATTGTTGTGGCTATTATTGTTTATAATAGATTTGTCTTTGGGGCTTCATATATGTTATGAGTAGATTGCACAGTAAAAAACTGAAGGTTTTATACTTTCAGTTGTTTTATGTTTGCATATTAGTGTTTTTTTATTTCAGATTCAAAGAACCTTTATTATAAGACAGGTTCAGTGGTGGCAAATTCTCGAACTCTTGTTTTTCTGGGAAAGACTTCATCTCTATATTTGAAGGATAGCTTTGCTGGATACAGTATTGTTCAATGGCAAGCTTTTTACTTTCAGGACTTTGGAAATGTCATACTCTCTCCTGGGCTATATGTTTTCCATTAAGAAGTCAGTTGCCAGCCTAACATGAGTATTTTTTTAATATATGTTCTTTGTTTCTTTTCTCTTGCCCCTTTCAGGATTCTGTGTCCTTGAACTTTAAGAGTTCAATTGTTATATGTCTTGCAGTAGTCTTATTTGAGTCAAATGTGTTTGGTATTATCTGATCTTCCTGTATCTGGATTTACCTCTCTCAAGTTTTGAAATGTTTTCTGTTATTATTTATTTGAATAAGCTTTATGTCCCTTACTATTGCTGAATGCCCTCTTGAACACTAATAATTCTCAGATTTGATCTTTTGAGGTAATTTGTTACACCTTATAATCTTTATTCCTTTGCTTTTTTTTTCTATTTTTATCCTTTGTGTGCTTTCCAATAGCCTGCCTTTGACCTCACTGATTCCATTCTGCTTTGAGGGCCTCTAATGATTTTTTCAGTTCAGCATATATATTTCTCAGCTCAAATATTTCTGTTTGATTTTTTAATTATTTCAATCTCTTTGTTAAGTTTCTCTGATAAATTTCCAAATTGGCTTTCTGTGTTATTCTGGAGATCACTGAATTTCTTTAAAACTGCTAGTTCAAATTTTTGGTCAGAAAGTTTTCATATCATAGTCTCCTTAGAGTCAGTCACTGGTTCCTTGCTTTGTCCATTTATGAAGGTCATGGGTCTGTGTTTGCTGTTGTTTTTTGTGTATATACAGCTATATATTTGCATTGAAAAAATAGATGTCTATTCCAGTCTTCTTCATCTGGCTTATACTGGTTTTTATTGGGTATGTTTCCTTAGAGTTTCCCCCCCACCCACTAGGATCCTGCCTCCTTTAAGGCAATAAATGGTGCCATATTCCCAGGTTTGCCTCAGTTGTAGTTAAAAATCAAAGTGCCATCTCTTTGGAATAGGGGAAGTCCAAAAGGGTTTAATCCAGTAATGTGAGAAGGCTGGCAATGGGTTCATGTGCAGGGGCCCCATGGAACACTTTGTGTTGCATACTGCTGCCGGACTAGCCACTGATTTGGCATCTCCTTCATGTGAGTTACAGAGCAGAGTGGGGCTGAGGATGGTAATTCTAACTCCCCTCTTTATCTCTGGCTGTCCTTAGGTATATTTCTCCTTTCAGGTACTCCCAAGGCTTCCTATGAGTTGAGACAGAGACAGGTCTCCTGCCAGGGATCCCAATATGGTGAGAAAGCTGGTTGTTCACCTAAATCTCATTTATCCAGTGTAGAAAGTATGACTAGGGGGAAACTTTTTCACATATATGTTGCTGGACAGATTATGATGAGGGGCAGTGCAGATATGGATATGCAATTCTTTTATTATCTGCTTGAAGTTTTTTCATTTCTCTGTGGCCCTAAGAACTGTCTCCTTCTAATATTTGACTTATGGGATATTACTGGTGATAATTTCAGTTCTGTGTATTGTTTTTTGTTTTTTATGTGAGGGAGTGAAACCAGCTTGCTTCTCTATACTGCCATTTTTGAACTGCAAGTTTTCTAGTTAACTGATTTCTGACAATGGAGCATACAGATTTTTGACAATATAGTGGAATAAAGACAGTTTCAACCAATGTTCTTAGAACAACTAGACATCCACATGTTAAAAAATGAATTTAGATCCAGACCTTGTACTCTCCACAAAAAATTAACTCAAAATGGTACAGATACCTGAATATGAAATGCAAAACTATAAAACATAAATACCTAGACAATAACAGGAGAAAAACTAGGTGATCTTGGGTATGCTGATGACTTTTTAGATTTACACCAATGGAATGATCCATAAAAGAAAAAATTAATGAATTTCATTAAAATTAAAAACTTCTGCTTTGCAATAGACAATGTCAAGAGAATGAGAGGACAAGTCACAGACTGAGAGAAGATATTTGTAAAAATCTTATATTATAAAGGACTGCCCACAACCTACAAATATCACTTAAAACCTAGCATTATGAAAACAAGAAATGTAAATTTTAAAATAACATACAACTCAGCAAAGATATACAAATATCGAGTAAGCATATGGAAAAGATGTTCAATATCATACATCATTAAGAATTATGACTTAAAACAAGATAATACTACACACTTGTTAAAATGGCTGAAATCCAAAACACAGATAATACCAAATGCTGGTGAGGATGTGGAACAATAGAAACTCTCATTCGTTGCTAAAGGGAATGCAAAGTGGTTCAGCCAACTTGGATGAGAAGTTGACAGTTTCTTATAAAACTACACACACTCTAACTGTACAATTCAGCGAAAATACTCTTTGATATTTGCTGAAATGAATTGAAAAATGGATGTCTGCACGTGTTGTATAGCCACAAAGGGTAATAGCACCTTCATTAATAATTCACAAAACTTGGAAGCAACCAATATGTCCTGTTTGCAGATGACATGATTGTATATTTAGAAAACCCCATTGTCTCAGCTCAAAATCTCCTTAAGCTGATAAGCAACTTCAGCAAAGTCTCAGGATACAAAATCAATGTGCAAAAATCACAAGCATTGCTATACACCAATAATAGAGAGCCAAATCATGAGTAAATTCCCATTCACAATTGCTATAAAGAGAATAAAATACCTAGGAATACAACTCACACGGGATGTGAAGGACCTCTTCAAGGAGAACTACCAATACCACTCAAGGAAATAAGAGAGGACAGAAACAAATGGCAAAACATTTCATGGTCATGGATAGGAAGAATCAATATCATGAAAATGGCCACGCTGCCCAAAATAATTTATATATTCAATGCAAACCCCATCAAACTACCATTGACTTTCTTCACATAATTAGAAAAAACTTTAAATTTCATATGGAAACAAAAAAGAGCCTACAGAGCCAAGACAATCCTGAGCAAAAAGAACAAAGCTTGAGACATCACGCTGCCTGACTTCAAACTATACTACAAGGCTACAGTAACCACAACAGCATGGTACTGGTACCAAAACAGATATGTAGACCAATGAAACAGAACAGAAGCCTCAGAAATAACATGTCTACAACCATCTGATCTTGGACAAACCTGACAAAAACAAGCAATGGGGAAATGATTCCCTATTTAATAAATGGTGCTGGGAAAACTGGCTAGCCATATGCAGAAAACAAACTGGAACCCTACCTTACACCTTATACAAAAATTAACTCAAGATGGATTAAAGACTTAAACATAAGACCTAAAGCCATAAAAATCCTAGAAGAAAACCTAGGCAACACCATTCAGGACATAGGCATGGGCAAAGACTTCATGACTAAAATAGCAAAAGCAATGGCAACAAAAGCCAAAATTGACAGGTGGGATCTAATTAAACTAAAGAGCTTCTGCACAGCAAAAGAAACTATCATCAGAGTGAACAGGCAACCTACAGAATGGGAGAAAATGTTTGCAATCTATCCATCTGACAAAGGACTAATATCCAGAATTTGCAAAGAACATAAACAAATTTACAAAAAAACAGCCCCATCAAAAAGTGGGCAAAGAATATGAACACATAATTCTCAGAAAAAGATATTTATGTAGCCAACACACTTATGGAAAAAAAGCTCATCATCACTGGTCATTAGAGAAATGCAAATCAAAATCACAGTGATATAACATCTCACACCAGTTAAAATGGTGATCATTAAAAAGTCAGGAAACAATAGGTGCTGGAGAGGATATGGAGAAGTAGGAATGCTTTTACACTGTTGGTGGGAGTGTAAATTAGTTCAGCCATTGTGGAAGACAGTGTGGCGATTCCTCAAAGATCTAGAACCAGAGATACCATTTGACCCAGCAATCCCATTACTGGGTATAAAATGAAAGGATTATAAATCATTCTACTATAAAGACACATGCTCACATATTTATTGTGGCACTGTTCACAATAGCAAAGACTTGGAACCAACCCAAATGCCCACCAATGACAGAGCGGATAAAGAAAATGTGGCACGTATATACCATGGAATACTATGCAGCCATATAAAAGGATAAGTTCATGTCCTTGCCAGGGACATAAATGAAGCAGGAAACCACCATTCTCAGCAAACTAACAGAAGAACAGAAAACCAAACACCACATGTTCTCACTCATAAGTGGGAGTTGAACAATGAGAACACATGGACACAGGGAGGGGACACCAGGGCCTGTCAGTGGTTGGAGGGCTAGGGGAGGGATAGCATTAGGAGAAATACGTAAAGTAGATGACGGGTTGATGGGTGCAACAAACCACTATGGCACATGTATACCTATGTAACAAACTTGCATGTTCTGCACATGTATCCAAGATCTTTAAGTATAATTTTTTTTAAAAAAAACAGATAATATAGTAAGATAAAATCATGCTTCTACTTAGGTTTTTGTGAGGGCAAAAGGGCTCTGCTTCTAAACTCTATGACAAAAACAGGTCTCTCTTCAAATAAAAATTTCAAAGTACTTTATTTTTCCCTGACAAGATGTCATTATGAACTTCCCTATCTTACAGTTTGTGATTATTTTATATTCAAGGCAAATTTGATTTTACTTGGTATCTGTCTATCCTCTCCAACTGACTTTGAATTTCCATTGCTAGAGGCTGTTTAATATCTGACAGCAATTCAGTGTCTCTGCCTATCCTCCCTAATGGTTCACTTTGTAAATGCAGTACTTTAAAGTCAGATTTTCCTGAAAACTCCTATCTTGATACCTAGTTTCATTTTTTTTCATTTCTCTGCTCATTCTAAAAAGGCTCTGTTAGCTCTAAAGCAGAGATTCTCAATCTCAGTGCTAATTACGTGGGGTTGGATAATTCTATGTTGCGAGGGAGCTGTCCCAGCATAGCTGCATTCCTGGTCTCTACCTACTAGATGCTGGTAGCATTCCCCTCAGTTGTGACAACCAAAATTATCTTTATACATTGCCAAATATTCCCTAGGTAGAAAAAAAATTGTCCATAGCTTAGGTTCACAAAGATTTCAATACTATCTTGGGCTTTCATTCTATATATTATTAACCCAAATAATGGAAAATATGGAGCTTTACCAAATTCCTTGTCTTACTCTACCAATGACCACCTAGCAGCATAAACTGTCATTAATCATGAGTTATTGATCACTACATATTGCTGAGAGTCCTTCTGTAATTTTGTACTCAACAATGCATAGCTAGGTGAAATGCTCCTGAGACCATAGAGACAGATATCTCAACTCACCTAAAGTGACTTCACTTTACCTTATAAACTTTATTGATTCTGTTGGTTAATCATCTATTATTAAACTGACTAAATCTATCTTTGATACATCTTAAATCAATCCTTCTAATTGATAAAATGCATACATAGAATACATCACTTTCTTTTATTTAGGATCACTTTTGAAAATTTTAATCAAAAGTTCTAGTGAAATGCTATTTATCCAAGAATTTCAAAAAATTTTCACTTAGTAGGTCAGCATATTGTCCTTCATGTATGACATATATATTGCAATGAGAACAATCTTCTAAAGCATACCTCTTATTATAGTAAGAATATCAAATATTTCAGATATCATAACCCATAGAGGGCCCACATAAATGTTTCATTGAAAATAATAATTTATGATACATCACACAAGTAGCCTAAGACTGTTGAATATCATTCAATCTAAGTCAAGTAAAAATAAAGACAATACTTCTTCTTCTCTTCTTAAGCAAATATTCATAAAGTTCAATTTTCACCTAGTAAGTTTACTATAACAAAACTTGAATAGATAAAATGTTTATAATTAAGAACATTCAGCATAAATTGTGGTGACTAGTTGTAATCTACTTCACTACAGCTGACGTTACTCAGTCATACAGCAAGAAGCTTGTTAGACCATGATGGCCAGCTACTTTGATATAGCTAATTAGGTGAAAAGTAATTACAAAAAATGTTTGTAAAGACTTTCTTTATTAGAATGGGATTGGGTCACCATTTGGCCTCTGAGTACTGTTTGATGTCAAGACCAACTAGCCTCTCAGCAAAGTGAGTAGTGAACATATCCTTGAAAATGAAAACTGAAATTACAACACAGTTCCTTATGAAATTCTTATAAGATGAAGTGTGCTTAAGGGAATAAAGTAAAAGAATATGTGTTACCAGAACTTCTTCAGAAAACCTGAGCTTGTGATATACGTTATATGTCATCTCCTTGGTTCTTGAATGTTGTAGTTGGCGTCTGTACTTTCTGGGACAATATTGCACTATAAAGTCTTTTCTGGATATTTCATCTTTCAGCAAATTAGACCATTGCCTCCATGGAAATATTTTAGAGCATATAAAAGCCTCCTCCAAATCCTCATTTACCTACTGATTTTAATTTCATTTTATTTAACTTGAGGTTTTCCTTCCAATTAAAATCAGAGACTGCCTAAGTTTATGAGCTATGTGAAAGCAAGTTTTGACATAGCAAAGAGAATTTCAAGTGGCTAGAAAAGGTATGTGGATTCCATTAAGAATTAAACATGAACAGAGACTGGGAAAACCAGAGTGCTTAAGAAACAAGTGGCCCATTTCACAGTTCTACTAGATGTCCATTCAGATATCAAGGAAAAGGTACACATTTGTTACTAGTTTTTGATGTGTTAATCTTCCACAGTAATTTTGGGGTCACTTGATGGATTAGTCTCTCCAAATAATTTTACATGGCATTTATATTTACAAACAACTTTCAAGTCATATTTTAGCAGGAATTTATAACAAGTGCCAAGGGTATTTAACATCAGACTCACACTTTGACATTTAAGAACTGAAAGAAAATTCAAATGCCCTTCCCAGTATATCATAAAGTTCAGTTAATGAGCTAGTATTGAAATCATCAAGGAAATATTTAGTGTTTTTAATATTGACTTACTAGTCACTCTCATTGTCTACGAGCCAGTAGCTTGGCAGGTAGAATTTATGAAGGAGAGCTTCCATCACATTCTCTGTATTCTCTTTGACTTATCTTAAATATTATCTTGAAATGTTATAAAAATTCAACAGTACTTGTACAACATGGTGACCATAGTTAATAACAATATAGTGCATTCTTGAAACATGCTAAGAAAGTAGATTAAATATTCTCACCACAAAAATGATATCTGTGTGAAGTAATGTATATGTCAATTAGCTAGAATTAGCCATTCCACAATGTATATATTCTTCAAAACATCACGATGTTTATAAGAATTACATACAATTTTGTCAATGTAAAAATCAATCAATAAATGAAAAAATACAGTAAAAATAAACTTTAAAAATAACATCTTTTAATTGCAACCTTCATATCATCATCCTACATTATAAATTTCATGTTTTTTAATAACTAAATATAGATTATGGAAGCTAAGTATGAATTTACTTAATTTATATCAACATTTTGTGTAATAGAGAAGTCAAGGCTATACTACCTAATGGAGAATAATGTAATTGATTCTACTTCCCCAGTGTTAAAGTTTAAGAGCTAAAGAGAGCTATACTAACTTGCAACTGCTTTGACTATTCCCTGTGTATGGGAAGTCTCATTCTGACTATATTAACATAATGGTTTACAGAATTCAAGTGATTTGACTTAGTAAATTAGAAAGATGTTATGTATTAAGTTATCATGATGATCTATGGTTCCTAAATGAATTTGCCAGGAAAAAAAATCTGCAAAAGTCAAACTTTCTAAAACCTCTAGGTTTTAATTTCAGCTATCTAAATATCTGCAGACTGGGAGAAAAAAAAAATGTATCTTTAACGAGACATTGGTAATAAGCAGCTCCTCTGTTAGGTAAACATTATAAAGATAACCTACTTACCCGATCTTTGGTTCTGACTCTCCTTATCTCCCTTAGATAAAGAAGTTACATCTTTATCTAAGCAGATAGTTACAATAGTATTATTACATTACTAATAATTATCACAATATTAATAATTAGTAATAATTACAATAGTAATATTTCATTAAATTCCTAGAAAATTAGCCCTATAAACATATCAAAATAAAAAGTTAAAGCTCTGTTAAATAAAAGGAAACATTTGGAATGAAGAGTTAGAACATGACATATTATTGTAAATTGAGCATCTTATATACACCCTTAAAACTGCCTAGAAACTAACTTATAAATATAGCAAGATCAAGAAAATGTATGTTTGATGTGTTATTTCCTTCTATGTAGGACTTTGCCGTTTTTTTTCCCTTTTAAGTAAGTCACCCACTGCTGAATAGTATACACCTCTTCTAGGTCAATAGTAAGTTTAATGTTTTAGGCTTTCTGATAATGAAAATTAGCTGTATCTAATTTTCCACTTCCCATCCTAGACTACTCTCAAGCAAATAATAAATTAGCTCTTCTAATCTTGCTGTTTATTTAAGTGAGAGATGTGGCAATGTATAGACTGAAGTGAAAGATGGACCAGCCTCAGCATGAAGAAAGGAGGAAGTTTAAGTGTCTGACATTTTTCTTTACAACCTTTCACCCTTCCTGAAACTGGCTTCAAATTATTTGTTAAAAACAAATTCGTATGAAAAATAAAATTACGTAAAGGCTGAAAAGAGTCTGCAATATATAATCGTATTAATCTTCTTACGGAATTTTACATTTACTATGGTGAGTTATGTTGTTCTGTTTATATTTAAGGATTTTGAACAATCTGATATTTCTCTTTAAAAGAAATATCAGAATGGAAAATTGAAAAATAAGTAAAGGGGCAATGCAAAATGGATCGCACTGTGAAGAAACATTAAAGAGTAAGTCATTTTAAACCAATCATTAGTATATAAAATGTATTTAGATATTTTACTATTTGTTTCTATCTCCCAGAGATAACCAAAAAGTGAGTTTCAAATGTATCTCACCTATACCTCAGTTAGAAGAATAAATCACATTTTGTCTGATAGAATGTTATTCTTTAATACTAATCTTACTTGTTCTGGGGAAGAAACTACATGCTGGAAGCAATTTTCAAATATGAACATATTTTATTACAATGCTTTCCAACCTTTTTTCCAACTTCCATTATTTGTTTAATGACCTTATTTCCCACTTCACTATAAGCTCCATGTATGCAGGGACTATGTGTATCGTATTTGTTTCTGCATCCCACAGCATCTAACACAGTACCTGGTACATACTGGGTACTTAATAAACAGTTGTTGCATGAATTAATTGCAGAAGAAATTTACTGAAATGCTTGCTCTGGAGCACTGAGCCACATAAGAAGAAGTAAGAAATTTGACTTCCCTGGACACCAAGCAACAAATTGACTGTGTTGGCACTCTGGTCAGCAGTTCCAACTAAGTTCAGACTTATTCACCAAGGTCCCAGATATGGGAGTAAAGCCTTCTTGGACCCTCTAGACAAGCTAAATTTCATAGAATGACCTCTCTCCATGCCACATGGAACAGAAGGACCACCAGCAAACTTCTGCTCAAATTCCAGAGTCCAAAGTTGGTATATATAATGAAATAATTAGTTTTAAAAGCCTCTAAAACTTTGGGGTTATTTGTTATGCAGCAATAGGCAATAGATGATAGGCAACAATGGGAACTTTTAAAAATTAGACCCTCAATTTAAACTTATAGCTTATTTTCAATTCCTGTCAGTTTTAAAAAGATTAAACAGATGTAGTATCAATATTTTAGAGAAGATTTTGATGAACATTTCATTATATTAAATTGGTAAGTCAAGCTACCTTAACTTCAGCTAATATTTTACAAAGTCTTCTCAGATATCATTGTAGATGGCCAAGTATGGGTTCAAAAGATGCATTTGATATGTACAGCCCTGATTTGTTAAAGAATAATGCCCAAAGGTTGTTGATTAATTACTTAGTTTTAATCTGACAGAATACCTACAATGGAATGCCACAGGATAGTCTCCCTGTCTCTGTTCTATTAGTATTTTTTTATGAATTATGACATAAAAAATTATTTATAAAATAAGAATTATGTTTGGAGGAATATGTAATACAATAAATGCTATGGAAATTAGTTAAACAATCTGAAACATACTGAAACAATATAAATATTTTCTTTTTTGCTATGGTAAAAAAACACATAACAGTCATTTTTATGTGTAGAGTTCTATAAATATATTCACATAGTTGTAAAATAGCTCTATAACTGTTTCATCTAGCAAAACTGAAACTCTATACCCTTGAAACACTAACTCTTCTTTCCTTCTCCTGCCAACCACAATTCTCCTTTCTCTTCTCTGAGTCTGATTTGTCTTCTTGTGACTGGTTTGTTTCACTTAGCATAACATCCTCAAGGTTCATCCATGTTGCAGGATGTGTCAGAACACTTTCTTTTTAATGCTGGATAATACTCCATCGAATGTGTATAACACATTTTCTATTTCTCCACATCCTTGCTATACTTGTTGTTTTCCATTCTTTAGATAGTAGCCATCTAAGGGGTGTAAAGCAGGATAAACTTTTAAGTGTATAGGGAAAGAGGGAAGCTACTTGGTTTCCTGGCACTTCAACTAAGTCTTGCTGACCATAAGTTTATGTGAGTCAACAGTGTAATGGCTGCTACAATGCTGCTTTAATTTTAGGCTACATGGATCAAACTGTAGTGTCTACATCACGGTAGATAAGACTGTCACTCTTCTCTGAACTGTTTACATCATATAAGAGCGTTGTTTTCAATTCTGAATACCCTATTATAAGACATAAAGTACTCTATGTTCTGAGAAATTCTCTCCAGATTAAGGATATGAGAATTTTTATTTAAGAGAAACAACTGAAGAAACTAGGAACCATATTGGGCAGAAAAGAAGCCCAAAGGGAGCTATAATAATTATGTCAGATATTTAAAATGATGTCAAACAAGAGACTATCTGGTCTTACTGCTCTGAAAATCAAAATGAAGTCTAAAATACAGAAGAACCTAATGAACCTTCTAATGTTTGAAACTGTCCAGTGATGGAGTGGGTTCATTTAGCATGCTGATTCTCCCTTCTTCAGTTGATAGTCCAAGGAGAGAGTCAATGATGATTTTCAAGGATATTATACAAAGGAAATCACACTATTATGGAATCTAAACTACCTTATACTCAACATGCCATTATTACATTTTAAATAGTGTATAAAAGTTATTTTGAATTTTGTAAGACTAGCCTGTTTCCCAGTTCTGCCAAGGAATATATGTGTGCAAACACTCACACATAGATAGGCTTTTTGCTTGGTTTTTCTCTCTTCATAACCAGTGTCAATTAACTGTCCTCCAAATCTCTTTCATGCTCCTCATGTCAAATAATTATCTAAAAGCATTGCAGAATGATTAATGGAAAAAAGAAGGAGTCAACACTAGTCCCCATTAATACTACTCACATTCACAACTTCTGAAATTTGATGGATGGTTTTTGTCATTTTCAAGATGTCTTTAAACAAGTTATCTTTGATAAAATGCATTTTTCCAAATGCTGCTGACATGTAGCATATTGTAATTAAAGTCAGCTGTTGGAAATGTCTGTTGATTGCTTATTATATACCCATATATATCATATACATGGACATAAATAAAGCATAGGCAATGTTTGATTTATAGCACTGAGAATTTCTATAAAATCTCATCAAAATGTTTAGCAATGTTGCATCAAGAAAAAACCAACTACTTATGAGAAATTTTGAAATGTGACATATTTTTAAAGTTTTTCTAGGGGGGAACAATCAGGATAGATGTATATGTAAGGGTAGTGATTCAAAATATGGGAAAATATCTATGCTATTCTTCACGCAGAGGATGAAAGTGGGTATTAATTTTTAGGCTCCTCTCGTTATTTCCTCACTAATCACTTTTACCCCAGACAGGTCATTGCTTGAACAAGTCAAAGAGGCAAACTTATGTTAGGGAATTTATCCATTTTTCTTTTGTGTGCTGTAAGGAAGGGGGCACCATTTATACATATAGCCATGTGTGATCCATTAATATTAACCTTTGTGTATGGCAGAGGAATTCAATTTCATAGATCATATGTTTGAGTCAAGTAATTTTAGTGATTATACTTGGCTGATTCCTATTCTCGAAATATCACTGTAAGTTCAACAAAACCTACTAAACTTTTGAGGAGAAATATCTATTTTATACCACCATTAATAACTGAAACTGCTATTTCTCCTAACAGTTAATTTTACAGATGTAAGTAAAAGCATAGCATTTCTCCATGATATATCTCTACTTTGAACTTGTAGTTTTCCAAATGTTTTGGCCTTGTTTAATTTGGCTTTTATTTATTAGTTTACATTGAGGGTGAGGGAACAGGTAAGGCTGGCTACAAAGGAACATTTTCAGGTGATGGAAAGTTTTGCCTCTTAATGAGGTGGTTACATAAACATATTTGCATCATTGTCAATTGTGTGATTGCTTATCAATCTGTATATTTTAAACAGACACATTTTACTATACATAAATTGACCTCCAAATATTTTTTCAACTTTTATTTTAGGTATGAGGGGTACATGTGCAGGTTTGTTGTGTGGGTAAATTGCATGTCACAGAGGTTTGGTGTATGAATGATCCCTTTACCCAGATAGTGAGCATGATACCCAATAGTTGTTACCAAAAAAAAAAAAAAAAACTTGGCCATTAAATTTAAT
>NW_012117088.1:3801179-3857551 GCF_000951035.1 Colobus angolensis palliatus
ATTTTTTAATGATGGCCATTCTAACTGGTGTGAGATGGTATCTCATTGTGGTTTTGATTTGCATTTCTCTGATGGCGAGTGATGATGAGCATTTAGTGGATTTGTTACAATGGAAGGGTATTAGCCATGAAAAGGAACGGAGTACTGATACATGCTACAGATGGGATGAACCTTAAAAACAATATGCTAAATGAAAACAGTCAGACACAAAAGGCCACATACTACATGATTCCATGTGTATGGAACATCCAGAATAGATAAATACATAGAAAAAGCAGATTACGAGTTGCCAACAGTTGGGGGAAGGGAGGAATGGGAAGTGAAATCTTAATGAGTAAAGGGCTTTATTTTGTGATGATGAAAATGTTTGGGGTCTATATAAAGGCAATGGTTGCACAACACTGTGAATGTACTAAATGCCCCTGAATTTTAAATGATTAACTTTATGTTTTGAGAATTTCACCTCCGTTTTTAAGAAAGAATGCATTTGTTGTTTGTGTGTTCTGAATATGCAGTAATGTTTCACTAAATAATGAAATACAGTTGATCCTCCTTATTTGCAGATTCCATATTTGCAAATTTGCCTACTTGCTAAAACTTATTTTAACACTAAAATCAATATTCATGTAGATTTCTTGGTCTTAACAGACATGCACAGAATAGCAAAAAATCTCAGTTGCCGGATGTGCACGTTACCGGCTAAATTTGAACAAAGTGGTGTTCTACTTTCTTGTTCCAGTTCTCATTCTGTAAACAAGTATCAATTTCTCAGTCTATCTGGAGTCCTACTTTTTGGACTTTTGTGCTTTTCATTGGTTATTTCACTGTTTAAAATAATCCCAAGCATGATGCTGAAATGCTGTCTAGCATCTTAAGTGCAAGAAGGCTGTGATGTGCCTTACTGAGAAAATACCTGGGTTAGATACGCTTCCTTCAGGCTTGAGTTATAGTGCTGTTGGCCATGAGTTCAATGGTAATGAATCAACAATGTATATTAATAAGGTATCTTTAAACAAAAACACACATACAACAAAGTTATGAATTGACCTGTTGCTGAGAATGTTGTGACAAAAGGCTCACAGTCACCTATTCCTGTTTTTCCCTTAGGAGCATTGTTCCAGTATTCATGAATTCAGTGTTTGAGCTGACTTTGTTGAACATAACTCCCCAAATAATGAGAATCGACTGTGTATTAAAACACATAGATATCAGTAAATATTGGTACCTAATAAAAACAACAATTTTCTTGTAAATAAAAGTTCATAACATACTCAGGGTCCGGTAAAAAAAAAAATAGAGTACCACATTTTAGTAAGAAGTCAATATTTGAGTTAATTTCTATATAGGCAGCTATGAAATGTGCATATAAACAAATGCTTCCATAAAAATAATGATATAAAGCATACAAGACATAATAAGTTAGAAGGATTTCTAATTTATGCTATAGCATGCACTAAAAGCAAATATTTCATTTTTAATATTAATACATAGCAGCAATACATGCAAAATGAATGAACTCTAATATATACTGCTATTTCAATAAAATATCACTACATAACATGAAGGAAAAAATGTAAAAGTATATCCATCATAGAGGCATCCAGTTTCTTCAACCTCAGAAACTAGAAATCACCATTTTCAAAGCTATGTAAAGCATTATTCTCAAAATTTAATATTTTAATGTCTCTGCTTGAATCACATTGGTTCTCTTCATTACTGGTATATACTCTATTAGAAATTAGGCTCTATTTGAAAAATAAATCCTATTTAATAGCAACAAGGCATTATTGTGTACAAATTTTTGAAATTATTTCACCCAGTGTCTTTTTTTATTATTCTGTGTATTTCTGGTAGTCTAACACTGTGCTCCTACTTTAAAAAATTTGTTATCATTTTGATTGAAAAATCATAATTCTATAGATCTATAAAGTACAATGAAATTTTTTGATATATGCATATAAATTGGCATGATTACACCCAACTTTCAACATATCACCTCACTTACCTATCATTTTATTATGGTGAGATATTCAAAATTTACCCTGTTAGTTATTTGTTATGTTGAAATATATAATACAGTTGTCCCTCCATATCCTTGGGAGATTGGTTCTAGAACCTCTCAGAGACATCAAAATTTACAAATGCTCAAGTCCAGAATGTAAAAGGTATAGTATTTACATACAACCTATGTACCTACTATATACTTTAAATCATCTCTATATTACTTATAATACCGAATACAATGTAAATTCTATGTAAATAATTGTGTCATTTAGGAAATAATGACAAGAAAAAAGTCTGTACGTATTTAATACAGATGCAATATTTTACCGAATATGTTTGATCCTCAGTTGTTTGAATCCAGGAATGTAGAACCCACATATATGAAGGGGGAGGGTGGACTGCATGATATTATTGACTATAGCCACCCTGCTAAGTAATAGATCTCAAAATTTATTGCTCATGTATCTGAAACTTTGTCGTCTTTGATCAACAACTGTGGGTTCCCTACCTTTCCACTCTCCCAGCCCTTCATAACCATCATTTTAATCTCTATTTCATTTCACATATAAGTGAGATCATGTATTTGCCTTTCTGTACCTGGCTTATTTTATTTAGCATAATGTCCTCCAGATTTATCCATATTGTTGCAAATGACAGGATTGCTCTATTTTTTTAAGTCTGAATTATTATTCCATTGTGTATATATACCACATTTTCTTTGTCTGTTTTATCTGTTGATGGACGTCTAGTTTGTTTCCATAATTTGGCTATTGTGAATGTTGCTGCAATTAACATGGAAATGCAGATATCCCTTCTACATATTAATTTCAGTTCCTTTTGACATATCCCTAGAAGTATGAAAAATGAGTTGCATGGTAGTTCTATTTTTAGTTTTTTCAGAAGCCTCTATGTTGTTTTCCATAAAGGCTGTACTAATTCACATTCTCATCTATAGTATATAAGAGTTCCTGGACGGGTGCAGTGGCTCAAGCCTGTAATCCCAGCACTTTGGGAGGCCAAGGCGGCAGATCACAAGGTCAGGAGATCGAGACCATCCTGGCTAACATGGTGAAACACTGTCTCTACTAAAAATACAAAAAAAAAATTAGCCTGGCTTTTTGATAAAAGCCTCTAAGGTTACATGTCATTGTGGCCTAATTTACATTTCCCTAATTAGTTATGCTAAGCATCTCTTCACATATGTATTGGCCATTTGTATGTCTTCTTTGAAGAAATTACTGTTTAGGTCTTTTGCCTATGTTTTAATCAAGTTATTTTCTTACTATTGAGTTATTTGAGTTACTTATATATTTTGGATCTTAACCCTATGTCAGATATATGGTTTTCAAATATCTTCTATGCTGTGAGTTGTTGCTTCACTTTGTCAGTTGTCCTATTTGCTCTGCAGAAGCTTTTCAGTTTGATGCTCTATAATTTGTCTGTTTCTGCTTTTGTTGAGTGTGCTTTGGGTTCACATTCAAAAAAATCAGTGCCCGAATGTCACAGAGCTTTTCTTCTAAGTTTTCTTTTGGTACTTCTATAATTTCAGATATTATGTTTAAGTCTTTAGTCCATTTTGAGTTGATTTTTGTATATAAGGTAAGACAAGTGTCTAAATTTCCTTCTTCTACATGTAGATATCCAGTTGTCTCAATGCTATTTATTGAAGAAACTGCCTTCTCCCCATTATGAGTTCTTTGTTGACAACCAATTGATCATTAATACATGAATTTATTTCTGGGCTCTATAGTCTCTTCCATTGGTCTATGTGTGTGTTTTTATGTTTTGTAGAATATTTGATGTCAGGTATTGTAATACCTCCAGGTTTATTCTTTTGCTCAAGATTGCTTTGACTATTTAACGTCTTTTTCTGTTTTATACAAATTTTTTGTATAGGATTTTTTTCTATTTCTCTGAAAAATACTGTAAAATTCTGATAGGGATTGCATTAAATTTGTAGATCACGCTAGGTAGTATGAGCTTTTTTTACAATATTCTTTCAATCCATGAACATAGGGTATCTTTCCATTTATTTGTGTTTTCTTTGATTTCTTTCATCAGTGTTTTATAGTTTTCAGTAAACAAGTCTTTTAGCCCCTTGGTTAAATTTACACCTGAGTATTGAGTTTTTTATTGCTTTTTCAAATGGGATTTTCTTAATTTTCTCTTCCAGTAATTATTAGTACATAGAAACATTGTTGATTTTCTATGTTGATTTTGTATCCTGCAACTGTACTGACAACTTATCATTTTATCATTACATGAGTAATGCTCTGTACTATGATGTTAGCATGACTACAACATCACTAGGTAATCAGTTTTTCAGCTCTATCGTGTATGTGGTTTTTTGCCCAAAACATTGTTATGCAGTGCATAACTGTATTTATAAAAGTTCTATATTATTAGAATGCACAATGCCAGAACACTGAGAATCACTGGTCAAGGAAATTAAGAATCACTGGTCAAGATCTTCCAGGGCAATGTTAGACAACAATAGCAATGACAGAAACACTTGTCTTCTATGAGAGTTTAATGAGAATGGTTTCACTGTTTAATTTTAAATGCAATCATAGCTTCTGGTTTTAGATATTCTTAAGTTAAGAAAACAGCCTTCTATTCCTGAATAAAGAACCTTTCTTTATTCAAATATTGATATTTATTTAAAAAGAAAGAGAGAGAGAGAAAGGAAAGAATGAAAGGGAAGGGAAGAAAAAGGGAAGAAAGGAAGGGAGGGAGGGAGGGAAGAAGGAAGGAAAAAGAGAGAGAAGAGAAAGAGAAAGGAAAGGAAAGGAAAGAAGAAAGGGAGGGAAAGAAAGAAAAGAAAAGAGGAAAATAGAAGAAAAGAAAAGAAAGTCTGGCCAGCATGGTGAAACCCTCTCTCTACTAAAATTACACAAATTATCTGGGCATGGTGGAAGGTGCCTGTTGTCTCAGCTACTTGGGAGGCTGAGGCAGTACTGCTTGAACTCGGGAGGCGGAGGTGGCAGTGAGCTGAGATCGCGCCACTGCACTCCAGCCTGGGTAGAAGAGGGAGACTCTGTCTCAAAAAAACGTAAAGAGAAGAGAAGAGAGAAGAAAAGAGAGAAAAAAAGGGAAAGGAAAGGAAGCTAGCTCAGGGCTTGTGCTTTCAGTGCCTTATTATTCTCTGTACTTTTTGTTTTACTTGTCTTGACCTACCTTGATCTATATCTTTATCTTACTTAGTATCTATATTAATATTGTACATATCTACCCTATTACAAGAATCTTGCTCTGTCACCCAGGCTGGAGTGCAGTGGCACAATCTCAGCTCACTGCAACCTCCACCCTCTGGGTTCAAGCAATTCTCCTTGCCTCAGCCTCCCAAGTAGGAGATTATAGGTACTCACCACCACACCCAGCTAACTTTTTGTATTTTTTAGTAGAGACAGGGTTTCGCCATGTTGGCCAGGCTCATCTTGAACTCCTGACCTCAGGTGATCTGCCCGCCTCAGCCTCCCAAAGTGCTGGGATTACAGGCATGAGCCACTGTGCCCAGCCTCACCCTATTACTTTTTAATATGTTATATTAAGTGTTGTTTGTAAAAGGGATGGTCTACTGGGTAATAATATCTTGAAACAAGCTTTGGGCTTGAAGTCTACAAACCTAAGTTTGTGTCATTTCTCTTGCAATTCCAGTTATAAATTGCTCTCACCTTGGGCAAGTAATTTAACCTTTATTCTTGGAGATCTGTTATCTTTAAAATGGGGGTGATAGTACCATGAATCTCAGAGCTTTTATGAGGATTAAATATAATAGTTTACTTGAAAGTAGTTTGTAGACTGTCAAGATCCAGGTAAATGATAAAATAATAGGCACTGTGTAAGTATAAGAATTGTGACTAGAAACCAAGTCATCTAACGCCCAGATGGTACGCTTCCCACTTTAAAAAAGATATGCTAAAGTAGACTTTTGGAAGCCATTGATGTTTTAGTCGGTTGCGAACCGAGCTAGTGCTTCAAAAATGACTAAAAGGAAGAAGAGAAAATAGGGAGTAGCAGGCATATTTTATTTGTGTATATGTTTGTCTCTCCATGAATTTGTCAGTCACTTTCCAGAGGCCAAACAAGCTACATGCAAGTCTCCTGCAGCATTAGTGATTAAACAGAAAATATGAAACAAATTAGATAATGTCACCGTGACAATCAGTGAGGCTATTTAATACACATCGACATTTTTACTGTATGTATTTGGTGAAAAACTGACCTAAAAATGTTCATGCAATGAGGTTTTTGAATTACAAATTCTGCTCAAATCTTAAACTACTTTTCTTATGTTTTCTGTTAGACCTCTTTTATACAATTTTTAATTACACAGGGAATTCAAAATTTCATTACACATTTTTAAAAGGCTATAATTTAAAATTACACAAGAAGGTAGAAAAAAATACTTTTTGTTTTAATACAATTAAGCAAAGCAGGACCATAGAGCATAAAAAGGAAACATACTCCTCTTGCCCACGCCAAGTCATTGCTTTCCCAGAGTAGCTCTATTAACAGTTTTACACATATCTTTCTGGGATGTTTTTAGGCATATGAAAGCATGCATACATACACTTTCATCTTATAATGTACTATCTATCTACCTATCTATCTAAAGAATATATTTATATATTCTTTATTACCTACTGATTTATTTCTGTAGCATAGCTTCACAAAAGTGGGATTTCTAAGGACAAGAAGTGTATGTGTGCACATGCACACTAAATTTAAGAAAACATTCACAGATTATTTTCCAAATGTAAAACAGTCATAGTAAATATATGAAAGTAGGGACAAGGGTGAAGAAGGGTGTAGAGGGGTAGAAAAGCAGGAACTTTTTCAGTTCCTGGATACAGAAGTCTCTTGAGAGCTCACTGGAAATCAAACACACCCTGCCTTCCTGCACTTGTGTGAGCCAGTAACTTTTCTACTTTCCCTTGAACTAATTCAGATATAGTTTTTACACTTGCAGCTGAAATTGTTCTGGCTAGAAACAATCTACAAGGTAATGAGTTCAAGACTGTAGATGCCAGAAACCACAAGTGGTCTACTATTTTTCCTCATTTTTGTTCCAGCCTCATTCTCTTTGTATTGTCCTTGAAATTAATTGAAGGCATTCTTTACTATTGTACTATTTTCCACCATGGATGCTGCTCTCTTGAAGTATGTGACCGAATCTCATGGCATGGAAGCTGCCTGATGACTTGAGAATTTCTTCTAGAATTCTCTTTTAGTCACAACACCTTAACTTTCACACTTTCACAAAATGCACTCTTACGCTTGTAATTTTCACAAGGATTATTACATACCAACCATTCTTTCAGTGTCTAATTACAGTTCCTCTCTCCCCTTCATGCATAGATCAAACTGAAAGATCAGTCTTGCCAGAAGATCAATTATTGATAACATAATTCTGTCCTCTAAAATTTCCTCCACTACTTTCCTAGAATACCCTTCTTCTACTAGTCTTTTTTCCCTCTTTCTAGTGATTCGTCAATGCTTAAACCAGTCTAGTTGATACAAAATTTGTACATCACTTTGAAATTTTTTATTGCTACAATAAATGTCACTAAACATATTTTCTCCACAGTGACCCTCAAAAAAAAGTAGCATGTAGATCCTTATGTGTAATTCTCAACAGTGAGAAAAGTGG
This sequence comes from Colobus angolensis palliatus, assembly GCF_000951035.1. Classification (NCBI taxonomy): domain Eukaryota; kingdom Metazoa; phylum Chordata; class Mammalia; order Primates; family Cercopithecidae; genus Colobus; species Colobus angolensis. The sequence goes on from NW_012117088.1 coordinate 3,808,837, forward strand.
CATTTTCCTAACAACATAAACTTTGATGAAAGACGTATTCTGTCAACACAAGCACAACTTTACACTAAATTTATGTACTGATTCCAATTGACAGTGACACAGCTATGCGTAGGAGACATAAAATCAAAAATAACCATTGGAGAAAATACCCATAAAGGATACGCATATTAAAAAAGTTACTCTGGCAAATATATTTAAACAAGTTGTTACTCATTTTTTATATTTGGTATGCTTTCAAAAATACCTAATGCATTTTTTCCAGTATATGATGCGTAATGCTCAAACACTACACTACCGTTATGTTCATTTCTCCAATTCAATTTTATCTAATGTAAACAAAAAGTTGGGAGAATCTGTTGAAATTGTAATAGGACTAATGATACACCATTGCTTTATTTTAAAACATAGGTGTGACTCTTTACTCCCCATATCTCCTAACATCAACATTTTTAGGGACAAATGATTTAATTAAATTCTTAAAGAACATCTGACTAAATGCAATGACGTCCAGGTATGTGGCATTTTCCTGGGCACAATTCATGTCTGATTTGGGTGTCACATGGAGTTTGTGATTGATTAAATTACAAATAAAATAGAATGCCAGAATGTTTGGTAACTGCAGTATGGTGCAGGGCCAGGAAGGTCAAAATTGAAAAGGTGAAAAATGGATGCCCCAACAATTTTGTGTGTGTGTGTGTGTGTGTGTGTGTGTGTGTGTGTGTGTGTGTGTGTGATGGAGTTTGCTCTTGCTGCCCAGGCTGGAATGCAATGCCGCCATCTTGGCTCACTGCAACGTCCACCTCCTGAATTCAAGCGATTCTCCTGCCTCAGCCTCCCAAGTAGCTGGGATTACAGGCATGTACCACCACACCTGGCTAATTTTGTATTTTTAGTAGAAACGGGGTTTCTCCATGTTGGTTGGGCTGGTCTCCAACTCCCAACCCCAGGTGATCGGCCTGACTCAGCCTTCCAAAGTGCTGGGATTACAGGCGTGAGCCACCACACCCAGCCCCAGCACATTTTTTTAGGCCTAAAATATTCTGCTCAAGAAAGAACTATGAAATGTTATAGAGGCAAGTCCTTGTTTCTTACACATCAATCATCAGAAAGTGATGAGCAAAGAAGAGGTCCAAGAATAATAATTAAAAAAAAACTAGTGCTTATAGAATCATTTAAAGTGAAAAATATTGGGTATTTTCACTAGGCAAAATCAAAGTACTTTTGATGAATAGTATCTCCCATGTGTATAGTTTTGGAGCATTAGTTTCTCCATTGTGTCCTAAAGCCTATGTGTCTTTAAGCCTATTGCCAAGCTCATGTGGAAAAATGTGATCATGAGACTGCTGAGGGAGAACTGCTAAAAGGACAAGTGTTTTGACATTGATTGCTTTAGATTCGTGAATTGTAAAGTATATATAAAAAGTTAAAGATAAGCTAACCAATTTTGGCATCAGAACATAAAATATGTCAATGACACATACACGTACATATCCATAGACATAAATCTGCCATTATATGTATTTTCACATCAATGTGTTTGTTATAGAGCAATACATAAGAATAGAAGTATAAGAGCAAAATTCTGTCTAAAATTTCCATGTCTGGAGGAGACAGACTAATTTATGGTAGATCAATTCTCACATCAAGAAAAAAGAGAGGTGGATCAAATATAAAATTATCTCCTTGAAGACATTAGGAAGCCATGATGGCAGTCAGCACCTGGAGATCTCAGCTAAAAAGAAAAGGGAAACCCACTGAAAGAATGACATTCGATATTATTTTTCTTCTCACTGCAAGAGCAGAAATTGAGAAGCTGAAAAATAAGCAGAGCTATAGGTATGGTTGTAGGTTGGGAAGGAAAAGTATTGGCAATCAGAGCCTAACGAGGTGAAATGATATAATTAAATACTCCATCTTTAAGTTAGAAATTACTAAGGAACACCAGGCATGGTGACTCATGCCTGTAATCCTAGCACTTTGGGAGGCCAAGGTTAGTGGATCACCTGAGGTCAGGAGTTTGAGACCAGCCTGGCCAACATGGTGAAACTCCGTCACTACTAAAAATAGAGAACCCCATCTCTACTAAAAATACAGAAATTAGCTGGATGTGGTGGCCGGCACCTATAATCCCAGCTACTGGGGAGGCTGAGGCAGGAGAATTGCTTGAGCCCAAGGGGTGGAGGTTGCAATGAGCCAAGATTGCATCACTGCATTCCAGCCTGGGTGACAGAGCAAAACTCAAGGAAGAAAGGAAGGAAGGAAGGGAAGAGGAAGGAAGAGGAAGGGAGGGGAGGGGAGGGAAGGGGAAAGAAGGAAGGAAGGAAGGGGAAGAAAGGATTAAGGAAAACACCCTACTATAGTATTTATGAATCAGAAACATACCGATACCAGAACCTACAAATACAGAAAGTCAAGATTGAATCAATTCAATTCTAAATACAGTATGATGATCCATTTCTTAGCCATCAAAATTCTAAAGGAAATAATCTATAGGAAGAGATAGCATGATCCAGATAATTTACAATTTTTATACATGTGACTGGTATTTAATTAAGAATTACCACAAAACCATATTATCTGATAAAATGGAAAAAAGAAAATAGAATGATCCAAGAAGTTATTCCGTTTTTAGAGTTATTAAACATTAGACATTCAAATAACTACAATAAATATATTCAAAAAAGAGCATGGAAAATTTTACTAAAGAACTGTAATTCTTAAAATAATTATATCAAAATTCTTAAACATAAAAATACAACAGCTAAAAATTAGAACTCAATCGATGAGTTTCACAGCAGATGTGATACTATCAAAGAAAGGAGTGGTAATCTTTAAGATAGGTCGCTAGAAAAAATCCAGTCTGAAACTCAGAGAAAGAACAGATATAAAAACAAAAGAAAAGAAAGAGCTTAAAAGTTATATAATATAATGCAAATAGTCTAACCTATGTGGAATTGACATCCAGAAAAAAAGAGAGGAAATAAAGTATACACCAAAAGCCATTGAAGAGGTAATTTCCGAGAATTTTGCAAAAATAAAAAATGAAAAGGGCCACAGATGTGAGATATACTCTGTAATCCAAACAGCTTAATAACAAAGAAAAATATAGTATATAACAACGGAACTGTTGTGGAAAAGGTACAACGAGAAAAAAATCTTTTTTTTTTTTTTTTTTTTTTGAGACAGAGTCTTACTCTATCACCCAGGCTAGACTACAGTGGTATAATCTTGGCTCACTGCAACTTCCACCTCCCAGGTTCAACTGATTACTCTGTAGCTAGTATTAGAGGTATGTGTCACCACACCCAGTTAATTTTATGTTTTTTTAGTAGAGACTGGGTTTCTCTATGTTAGCCAGGCTGGTCTGGAGCTCCTAACCTCAAGTGATTTACCTGTCTTGGCCTCCCAAAGTGCTGAGATTACAGGCATGAGCCACCACGCCCAGCCAATGAGAAAATCTTAGAAGTACCAAATAAAAGACATATTTTTTAAAAAACAGAACAATAAAAAGTCTTACAATTGACATCCCAACAAAAATTTTGGAAGTTCAAAAACACTGGAATAACTATCAACAAAGTTACAGAAATAGAAAATATATATTCCTTTATATGTATTAAGAAAATTATTCAAAAATTTTAAACATTCCCACAGACTTCTGGTTTCTGTCATGATGAAGTAAGTCCACTGAATCATCTCCTCCTATGATTACAACTAAGATCTCTAGGCAATATATGGAAAGCAACTATATGAGGACTCTGAAAAGTCAACAATAGCAAAAGAATTGAAAAGTAGGTCAAAACTTAAAGAACAACCAGTATGGAGGTGAGGTTACAGTATTTTTATTTTTTTCTCTCTACTCTTTATCTTTTGGAGGGCTGCATAGGGTACAAAACTGCACAGCAGGTACAAATTATAAAAATTCTGAAATAAATTCTTCTTTGGGAAATAGGCCCTCTGTGGACCAAAGGGTAGGGATAATCTACCATGTGTTTTTGTTTGTTTTGTATTCTTCTTTCTGCCAGCTCTGTTGGAAGCCTTACCTATTCACAAAGCTGCACTGCTGTTGGAGCAACATGAACACCCAAAACAGCAACAGCAGCAAAATCCAAGATCATTTTTGGCCAGAGGAACCAAGAGGCCCTGTGTTCCAAAGGGGTAGGGTGGTGGGGGGGGATTCCTCCTACATTTTTCTTTTTTCTCGCCATTTTTTCCTGAAGGTTAAAGCCATACCAAACTACAGGAAAGTGTAGGAAACTAAAATTCTGAGTGAAATTTCAGCTTTTTAGCCAGAGGACAGGAGAAATGTACCCACAGAGAAACTCCTGGGGAGGAAGAACTGGAGAAGAGGATTCTCTACTTACGTCTGTGAACTGGCTCAAGTTCTGGGCTAACCCGCATACTGTATATGCAGAACAGATGCAAATTAGCATAAAAAATCTTTTTAAAATAATGTATAATATAAAACAATGCCCAAGTCTCACCCTAAACCCTGAGGTCCAGGATAGACCCAAACAAAATAACAAAGTCTTTGAAAACTATATTGGAACCACTGGCCACAGAAGACTAAACGGAATTTACATACTAAACCTGACCTGGTGGATTATCTAATAAAACACAACATACCCACACACTCTCTCTCACACACATACATCCTCCAAAGGATTTTTAACACAACCCAGAGTCTCACAGCAAAATATTTAAAATGTAATTAAAATGTATTGCACATACAAAGATCCAAGACAATATGACCAATTCTTGAGAAAAATGACAATAAAGACATGTCAATATCATAACTATTATTGTTAAAATATCCAAAATATCCAGATGATATGGTTTGGCTGTTTCCCCACCCAAATCTCATCTCAAATTGTAATCCCCACATGTCAAGGGTGGGACCTGGTGGCAGGTGAATGGATCATGAGGGCAGCTCCCCCCATGCTATTCTCACAATAGCGAGTGAGTTCTACAAGATCTAATGGTTTAAAAGTGTACAGCGATTTCACTCTGACTGTTTCTCTCCTGCCACCATGTAAAACATGCCTTGCTTCCCCTTCACCTGCCACCATTATTGTAAGTTTCCTGAGGCCTCACCAGTCATGCATAACTGTGAGTCAATTAAACCTCGTTTCTTTTTAAATTGCCCAGTCTCAGGTAGTTCTTTATAGCAGTGCAAAAATTGACTAATCCAGAATATTGTTACCAACAGAAGTGGGGCACTACTATAAAGATACCTGAAAATGTGGAAGCAGCTTTGGAACTGGGAAACAGGCAGAGGCTGCAATAGGTTGGAGGACTTAAAAAAGAACAGGAAGACATGGGAAAGTTTGGAACTTCCTAGAGATTTGTTTAATGGTTTTGACCAAAATGCTAATAGTGATGGACAATGAAGTCCAGACTGAGATGATCTCAGATGGAGATGAGGAACTCCTTGGGAACTGGAGCACAGGTAACTCTTGTTCCACTTCAGCAAAGAGACTGGCATTATTTTGCCCCTGCCCAAGATATCTGTGGAACTTCGAACTTGAGAGAAACGATTTGGGGTATCTGGCAGAAGAAATTTCTAAGCAGCAAAGCATTCGAGATTTGACTTGGCTTTTTCTGAAAGCCTACAGTTATATGTTTTCACAAAGAGATGGCCTGAAATTGGAATGTAAGTTTAAAAGGGAAGCAGAGCATAAAAGTTTGGAAAATTCGCAATCTGACCACGTGGCAGAAAAGAAAATCCTATTTTTTGGGTAAAATTCAAGCTGGCTACAGAAATTTGCCTAAGTAACGAGGAGCCAAATGTTAATCACCAAGACAATGGGGAAAATGTCTTCAGGGCATGTCATAGATCTTGGAGGCACCCCTCTCATCACAGGCTGAGAGGCCTAGGAGGGAGTAATGGTTTCATGGGCAGGGCCCTGTGCCCCCACTGCTCTGTGCAGCCTCAGAACATGATGCTTTTCATCCCAGCCACTCCAGCTCCAGCCACTGCTAAAAGGGCCCAGGTTACAGCACATGCAGTTACTCCAGAGGGAGCAAGCCCAAAACCTTGGCAGCTTCCATGTGGTGTTGGACCTCCAGGTGCCCAGAATATAAAAGCTGAGCTTTGGAAGCCTCCACCTATATTTCATAGGATGTATGAAAACATCTGGATGTCCATACAGAAGTTTGCTGCAGGGGCAGAGCCCTCATGGAGAACCTGTGCTAGGACAGTGTGGAAGGGAAATGTGGAGTTGGAGCCCCCATACGGAGTATTCACTGGGGCACTGCCTAGTGGAGCTGTGAAAAGAGGACTGCTATCCTCTAGACCCCAGAATAATAGATCCACCCACGGCTTGCACCATGTGCCTGGAAAAGCTGCAGGCAATCAATGCCAGCCCATGAAAGCTGCCATGGGGCTGTACCTTACAGAGCCACAGGGGTGGAGCTGTACCTTACAAGGCCTTGGGAGTCTCCTTCTTGCATCAGCATGCCCTGGATGTAAGACAGATTCAAAGGAGATTACTTTGGATCTTTAAGATTCAATGAGTGCCCTGTCAGGTTTTGGACTTGCATGGGACCTGCAGCCTATTTGTTTTGGCCAATCTATCCCCCATGGAATGAGAACATTTACCCAATGCCTGTACCCTCATTGTATCTTGAAAGTAACTAACTTGTGCTTTATTTTACAGGCTCATATGTGGAAGGGACTTGCCTTGTCTCAGATGAGACTTTGGACTTGTACTTTTGGGGTAATGTTGAAATGAGTTAGACTTTCAGCGACTGTTGGGAAGTCATGATTGTGTTTTGAAATGTGAGAAGGATATGAGATTTGGGAGGGGTCAGGGTCAGAATGTGTTCCCACCCAAATCTCTTCTAGAATTGTAATCCCCATATGTCAAGGGAGGAACCTTGTGGGAGGTGATTGGACTATAGGGGTTCTCATGATAATGAGTTCTCATGAGATCTCAGGGTTTAAAACTGTGCAGCAGTTCCCCACTTCACACTGTTTCCTGCCACCACGTGAAGGTCTTTGATTCCCCTTCGCATTCCACCATGCTTGTAAGTTTCCTGAGACCTCCCAGTTTCTGGGGAAAATTCCCAGTTTCTGGGAAAATTAACTTCCTGTTAAGCCTGCAGTCAATTAAACCTCTTTTATTTGTTAATTGCCCAGTCTCAGGTAGTTCTTTATAGCAGTGTGAAAACTGACTAATACACCAGGCAGTCTACAGATTCAATGCAATCCTTATCAAAATTCCAATGGCATGTTTCACGAAAATAGAAAAAAAAGTGCCAAAATTTCTGTAGAACCACAAAAGACCTAAATAGCCAAAGCAATTTTTAGCAAGATTAGCAAAGCTGGAGACATCACACTTCCTGATTTCCAATGATGTCACAAAGGTATAACGTACAAAACACGATGGTATTGAGGTTAAAATTGACACATAGACCAATGAAACAGAAAAGCAAACCCAAAATAAACCATGCATGTACAGTCAAATAATTTTCAACAAAATTCCAAGAACACAGTGGGGAAAGGACTGTCTCTTCAATAAATGGTATTGGGAAAACTAGACATTCACCATAAAATAATGAAATTGGACCCTGATCATATGCCATACACAAAAATCAACTCTAAAGGTATTAAAGACCTGAACTGTAAAATGCCTAAAAGAAAACGTAGGGAACAAGCTCCTTGGCATTGGTCTTAGCAATAATTTTGGGGGTATGATACCAAAAGTACAGGTGACAAAAACAAAAATAAATACATAGAACTATACCAAATTTAAAAGCTTCTTCACAATGAATGAAACAATAAGCAAAATGTAAAAGCAACCTATGGGCTGGAAAAATATTTGCAAACCATTTATCTGATAAGGGGTTAACATTTAAAACATATAAGTAACACATACAACTCAATAGCAAAACAACAAAGAACTCAATTTGAATATGGGCATCAGACTTAAATAGATATGTATCCAAAGAAGACACACAGATGGCCAATAGGTTTAGGAAAAGCTGCTCAACACCACCAATCATCAGGATAATGCAAATCAAACTATAGTAAGATATCACATGTGATAGGTTATTATTAAAATTAAAGAAGATAAGTGTTGGTGAGGATGTGGAGAAAAGGGAAAACTTGTGCACCATTGGTGGATATGTTTATTGGTATAGCCATTCTGGAAAATAGTACAGAATCATCTCCTTCAAAAATTAATAAGAGAACTACCATGTGATTCAGCAACTCCATTTCTGGGTATATAGCCAAAGGAAATGAAATCAGTATGTCAAAAGGATACCTGCACTCCCATGTTTATTGAAGCATTATTCACAATACCCAAATTATGGAAACAACCTAAGTGTTTATCAACAAATGAATGCATAAAGAAAATGTGATACATATAATATTAATATATATGAAATTATATAAACCTTAAAAAATAAGAATATCCTATTTGCAACAATATGGATGAACCCAAAAGACATTATGCTGAGTGAAATAAGCCAGACACAAAAGAAAAATATGGTGTGATCTCATTTGTAAATGGAATCTAAAAATAGTCAAATTCATAGAAGCAGATATTAGAATGGTGATTATCAGAGGTAAGGGGTTGAGGTAAATAGGGAGATGTTGGCAAAGGGTAAAAAGTTTAAGTTATGTAGAATAAATTCTAACAATCTAATGTATAGCCTGGGTATTATAGATAATATTTTATTGTACACATCAAATTTGCTGAGAGTAGATATTAAGTGCTTTTACCACAAAAAACTACATAAAGAGATAAACATGTTAATTCACTTGACTTTAGTAATTATTTCAGTCTATATGTGTATATTAAAACATCACACTGTATACTTTAATTTTAATTAAAAAAATAAAATAGGGGCCGGGCGTGGTGGCTCAAGCCTGTAATCCCAGCACTTTGGGAGGCCGAGACGGGCAGATCACGAGGTCAGGAGATCGAGACCATCCTGGCTAACATGGTGAAACCCCGTCTCTACTAAAAAATACAAAAAGCTAGCCGGGCGAGGTGGCGGGCGCCTGTAGTCCCAGCTACTCGGGAGGCTGAGGCAGGCGAATGGCGTAAACCCGGGAGGCGGAGCTTGCAGTGAGCTGAGATCCGGCCACTGCACTCCAGCCTGGGCAACAGAGCGAGACTCTGTCTCAAAAAAATAAAATAAAATAAAATAACATAAAATAAAATAAAATAAAATAAAATAAAATAGGGATGTCAGTATTAAGATGACCCAAATGTTCAAATTATAGACAAAGACTCTAAATCATCTACCTATAAATGTGTTGATTTCATTTTCCAAGACTTTAAAAAACTATTGTTTTAATGTAAAACAAGTATAAATAAATAATATAAAAAATAAGTATGTATATGTATTATATAAGAGGCTGGCCTTTATAGATTTTGCTTTCTCTTTCAGAGATGTTGTCTTATGTAATACTACCAAATAAATCAATGCTTCTCAAACATTAACGTGCATGCAGATTACCTGGAAATATTGTTCAAGTGTATCTTGTAATCCAGTAGATCTGGGATCCGACCTGACGTTCTACATTTCTCACAAACTCCCAGGTATTACTGATGAATTATGCTTAGTGGTAACATAATAAAAATCTTGAATTTATAAGCCTATTTGGAAAATATTAGGGGTCATGCTATTATAGATACTTCTTAAATGACCTAAATTTTTTTCTTAAATAATTTTTAAAGCCTCAATATTTCATAATCCAACAAATAAAGCTAGTTACTGTTACTATCTTTAATAGAGCTAATTAAAAGCATATTTATATGTTTCTTCCTTTCTTCACTAAATGACTAAGAAACAAACATTGAAAATCATTTAGGATGAGAAGTCATATAAAATGTTTGTCCAAAATGGTTCCTACTTTTAAAGAATATTAAATGGTTTGCCTGATAATTGAATTCCTCATCATAAAATACACACACACACACACACACACACACACGTCTGCCAAAAAACTTTTAAAATACTTTGTACTAGAATATGAGCTCTCTTGTGGGAAAACACAAACATTGTAAGTATGGACTATTACAAGCCACTTTCCTTTAAATATGAAATTGAGTTTTGTCAATGTTTATGGCAGCTAGTGAAATTTTAGGTAAGAAGGTAGCCAAGTGCCTCATAATTAAGTAGTTCAGCTTTTTTAAATTTCCAGAAAAAACATTAACAGAATTCCATCTGGAAACTGAAAATTATACTAAAACATCTCTAAATTTCTCACAGAGAAAAATAAACATCAGAAAATGAAAGCAAGTCATAGATTATTCAACACAATGGAAAGCATTTATAGTCTAACAACAAAGAAAAAGGACTGCGATTTAATCCCTCTGATTACAGATTCCAGGCAACTATTACAAACTCTAAAGGCCAGGAAATCCTAGGGTTCATTTGTAAATAATTTATAAGTCATTGTGTTCTATTTCAAACTGCAGTACAAATGAAGATAAAAAAAGAACCTTCGGTAAAATGACAATACTAAAGTGACACACTTTTCAATTAATGTTAGGTATCCAAGGTAACCTGATCATGACTAAATGGTAAAATTTGAAATGAATCACCACAGGAAAATGCAGAATGTTAAATTACATGAAAGGGTTTACAATATTAAGCAGTTATTTAGCTAACTCTAGAATTTCTAACAGAACATCCAAAAATGTATTATAAAAATAATTTTCTATTTCCAAACATTTTATAGGTTACACATTCATATAAAAAGTTTAATCAGTAATAATTTTATGAGCCTAGTTATAAGCATGCTGCATGTGGACAGTGCATTACTAGAAGAAAAAGATGCCTTTAAATTGTTCACCTGGTTGCCCTCACTGGTAAAAAGTATACATACAAAAAGTATATTTATGATGCAATAAAATTATAATTCAAAGGTAAGGGACTATAATTATTCTAGCATATAGATATTGTTTCCTTCATGCATCTACCGCTCTTGGGTTGTATGTTATTAAACTTATCCCATATTTTCATGAGGATTCACTTACATGTATATTCCTGCCACTCCTTTGTGAGAATTTGGAAGGCTTGGATCATATCATTTTTAGCTTCACATCTTTCCATGAGCATTTTGTCCATGTAAGTTATCAGTGAACTTCAAGTGAATTTATGATTGCTTTAGAGTCTGGATTTCTTTCCTGGCTTAAATATAATCACTTCAGAGTATTTCTTTAATGGTTAAAATAATATTCTGATACCCATTAAAATAATTTTCAAACTCTTAAGATAAACATCAGTTTTAATGTAAGCACCAATAAACAGACTAGTGGTTTTCCACTTTCAAAATTCAGAGCTCTCCTTCCTTTCCATTCAAAAATATAAATTCTTACAATGACAGATCCACTCAAGCTATAGGCAAAAGAATAAAACAGTTCCCTACGTGGATATGTCCCCTTCCACAGGCTGCCCAGTCTATAATCAAAAATGTTTCCATGACTCAATAGAAATTTATATTTTAGTATATACTCTGTATCTGGCAATGGGCAAATATATGAAGAAATTAGAAACCTCAACTTTGTTCAGTATTCAGTTGGGAAGAATAGATATGCAACTAAATATCAAACAAAGAACTACACATCAAAGTGCTGGGAGTATATTCAGGAATGCTTTGCTTGACTTAACTGGCTATTGTCCCTCAGAACTAATAATCTGCAATTTGGAACTGCTCACCTTGGAAAGTTATCCCAACAATGCTGCCAATATTCAAACACAACTGAAATGCATTCCTTAGTATGATATTACCTTTATGGAAGTTTTCAAACTACATGCAATGAGTCACTCTTGCTACTTTGTAATACTGATACCCCAAATTTCAGTTGCCTTGGTATTCACAATTCACATAGGCTCTTCCCTGTAATATTCAATGCTAAACACAAATTTATATTAAGTGAATATTACTGTTGATATTTATTTCTATTAAAATAGCTTACCCCACCCTATATGTAGGGAAAACCAAATCTCTGAACATTTTTCTTACTTCTTCTACTCATTTCCTTTTGTTTTGCTTTTTCATTCCTTTTTTCATTAGAGGTGGAAAAGCAATATCCCATCTTTCATTGGTATAAATATGAGGTGTACAAATACAGTTTTGCACAATGCATAGATTGCCTAGTGGCGAAGTCTGGGCTTTCAGAGTAGCCATCACCCAAACAATGTACATTGTACCCATTAAGTAATTTCTCATCCTTCAACTTTCTTCTACTCTCCCACCCTTCTGAGTCTCCAGCGTCTATCAGTCCACACTCTATGTCCATGTGTACACTTTTTATTTTTTTAGCTCCTACTTATAAGTAGAACATGTGATACTGGACTTTATGTTTCTGAGTTGTTTCACTTAAGTTAATTGCTTCCAATTCCATCTGTGTTGCTGCAAATGGCATGATTTATTTTTTACTGCTGAATAGTATTCCATCGTTTATATGCCATATTTTCTTTTTTTTTTTTCATTTTTTTCTTCAACTTTTCAATTCAGGGGTACATGAGCAGGACATGTGGGTTTGATACATAGGTAAATGTGTAGCATGTGGCTTTGCTGTACTGATCATCCCCTCAACTAGGTAGTAAGACAGCATCAATTAGCTATTCTTCCTGATGCTCTTCCTGCCCCCAAAACCCTGATAGGACCCAGAGTGTGTTTTCCCCCTACCCCATCTTTCCATGTGTTCTCATCATTCAGCTCCCGCTTATAAGTGAGAATGTCCAGTGTTTTTCTGTTCCTGTGTTAGTTTGCTGGGGACAATGACTTCTAACTCCATCCATGTCCCTGCAAAGTACATTATCTCATTCCTTTTTATAGCTGCATAGTATTCCATGGTATGTATGTACCACATTTTCCTTATCCAGTGTATCATCGATGAGCATTTAGATTCATTCTGTGTCTTTCCTATTGTAAATAGTGCTGCAATTAACATACATGTCCAGGTATCGTTATAAATGATTTATATTCATGTATGTGTATACCCAGTAGTGAGACTGCTGTGTCACATGTTATTTGTTTCCAGATCTTTGAGGAATTGTCACAGTGTCTTCCACAATGGTTGAACTAATTTGCACTCCCACTAGCAGTGTAAATGTGTTCCTTTTCTCTGCAACCTCACCAGGGTCTGTTGTATTTTAACTTTTTAATAACCATTTTGACTGGGATGCAACAGTATCACAGGTAGTTTTGATTTGCATTTCTCTAATGGTCAGTGATACTGAGTGTTTTTTCACATTTGTTGCCCACATATATGTCTTTTTTAAATTTTTATTTTAAGTTCTGCAGTACATGTGCAGAACGTGCAGGTTTGTTACATAGGTATATGCGTGCCATGGTGGTTTGCTCCACCTGTCAACTTGTCATTTAGGTTATAAGCCTACATACATTAGCTGTTTGTCCTGGTGCTCTCCTTCCCCTTGCCCCCAACCCTGTGAGTGTTGTTCCCCATCCTGTGTCCATGTGTTCTCATTGTTCAACTCCCTCTTATGAAAACATGAGGTGTTTTGTTTTCTGTTCCTGTGTTAGTTTGCTGATGATGATGGATTCCAGCTTCATCCATGCCACTGCAAAGGACATCATCTCACGCCTTTTTATGGCTGCATAGTATTCCATGGTGTATATGTATCACATTTTCTATTATCCAGTCTATTATTGATGGAAATTTGGGTTGGTTCCATGTCTTTGCTATTGTAAACAGTGCTGCAACAAACATGTGTGCATGTGTCTTCATAGAATGATTCATATTACTTAGGGTATATATACAGCAATGGGGTTGCTGGGACAAATGGTATTTCTGGTTCTAGGTCCTTGAGGAATTGCCACACTGTATTCCACAATGGTTAAACTAATTTACTGTAATAGTCCATTTTCATGCTGTTGATAAAGACATACCTGAGATGGGAAAGAAAAAGAGGTTTAATTGTATTTACAGTTCCACATGGCTGGGGAGGCCTCAGAATCATAATGGGAGGGAAAAGGCACTTCTTACATGGTGGCAGCAAGAGAAAATGAAGAAGAAGCAAAAGTGGAAACCCTTGATAAACCCATCAGATCACATGAGACTTATTCACTATCACAAGAATGGCATGGGAAAGACTGGCCCCCATGATTCAATTACCTCCCCCTTGGTCCCTCCCACAATGCCTGTGGATTTTTGGAGATACAATTCAAGTTGAGATTTGGGTGGGGACACAGTCAAACCATATCATTTACATTCCCACCAACAGTGTAAAAGCTTTCCTATTTCTCCACAGTCTCACCAGCATCTGTTGCTTCTAGACATTTTAATTATCACCATTCTGACTGGCATGAGCTGGTATCTCATTGTGGTTTTGATTTGCATTTCTCTAATGAAAAAATGTTGAGCATTTTTTCATGTGTTTGTTGGCTGCATAAATGTCTTCTTTTGAGAAGTGTCTGTTCATATACTTTACCCACTTTTTGATGGGTTTGTGTTTTTTTTTTTTTTTTTTTTGAAATTTAAGTTCCTTGTAGATTCTGGATATTAGACCTTTGTCAGATGGGTAGATTGCAAAAATTTCCTACCATTCTGAGGTTTCCTGTTCACTCTGATGATATTTTATTTTGCTGTGCATCAGCTCTTTAATTATATCCCATTTGTCAATTTTAGCTTTTCTTGCAATTGCTTTTGGCATTTTCATCATGAAATCTTTGCCCATGCCTATGTCCTGAATGGTATTGCTTAGGTTTTCTTCTAGGGTTTTCATGGCTTTGGGTTTTACATTTAAAAGTCTTTAAGCCATCTTGAGTTTATTTTTGTATAAGATGTAAAGAAGGGGTCCAGTTTCAGTTTTCTGCCTATGGCCGGCCAGTTTTCCCAGCACCATTTATTAAATAGGGAATCCTTTCCTCATTGCTTATTCTTGTCAGTTTTGTCCAAGATCAGATGGTTGTAGGTGTGCTATCTTATTTCTGAGTTCTCTATTCTTTTCCATTGGTCTATGTGTCTGTTCTTGTACCAGAACCAAAGAGAAAAATCATATGATTATCTGAATAGACGTAGAAAAGACCTTTGATAAAATTCACCATCCATTCATCTTAAAAACTCTCAATAAACTAGGTATTGAAGGAACATACGTCAAAACAAGAGCCATTTATAACAAACCTACAGCCAATATTATACTGAATAAACAAAAGCTGGAAGCATTCCCCTTGAAAACTGGCACAAGGCTCTTGTGCTCATCACTCCTATTCAATATAATATTAGATGTTCTGGCCAGGGCAATCAGGCAAGAGAAGGAAATAAAGCATTTTTAAATAAGAAGAGAGAAAGTTAAACTATCTTTGTTTGCAGATGATATGATCATATATATATATAACACGTTGTCTCAGCCCAAAAGCTTCTTAAACTGATAAGCAACTTCAGCAAAGCCTCAGGATATAAAATCAATGTTCAAGAATCAGAAGCATTCCTTTACAACAACAGGCAAGCAGAGAGCCAAATCACGAGTGAACTCCCATTCACAATTGCTACAAAAGAATAAAATACCTAGGAATACAGCTAACAAGGGATTTGAAGGACCCTTCAAGGAGAAATACAAATCACTGCTCAAAGGAATCAAAGAGGAAGAGGACGCAAACCAATAAAAAAAATTCCATACTCGTGGATAGGAAGAATCAATATCGTGAAAATGAACATACTGCCCCAAGTAATTTAAAGATTCAATTGTATTCCCATTAAACTACCATTGACATTCTTCAAAGAATTAGAAAAACATATTTTAAAATTCATATGGAACCAAAATGGAGCATAAATAGCCAGACAATCCTAAACAAAAAGAACAAAGGTGGAGGCATCACACTACCCAGCTTCAAACTATACTACAAGGCTACAGTAACCACAGGGTAAGGGCTCAGTCCCTGAAACTGCCCCTTTCCACCAACACTACTCATAAGTCCAGTCCTCCAGAATTTCTAACTGATTAGTTTCAAATTGGGACTTCCATGATTCCCTCTTTGGGTTTAATTAATTTGGTGAATCATCTCACAGAACTCAGGGGAACACTTATTTATGTTTAGCAGTTCATTTTAAAGAATATTATAAATGATACATACATAAGAGATACACAGGACAAAGTATGAGGAAAGGGATGCTGCTGAGCATCCATGCCCCCTCTGGATGTGCCACTCTCCAGGAAATTCCACATTTCCACTTCTCTGAAAACTCTCCAACCCAGTAATCTTGGGTTTTTATAGAAGCTTCATGACATCAGCATTCCTTACCTAGGTATAGGGTGGGAACCTTCTGAGGTGGGTCTTCTGATCCACAATCAGAAAGGCAAGGGAAGAATGGAGTCTTGTCTTGCAGCAGGTAAAGGAAGACGGGGAAAAGAGAGATACTATTTCCTGAAGCCTAACCCAGAAGCTTAACACACCCAGCATTATAACAAAAGATTGAAACAAGGGTAAGTGGGAGTTATGAGCCATGAACTGTGGACAAAAACCTATACATATACATTTAACACCACAGCAGCATACAGTTGGTTCACTTTTTATCCATTCGGCCAATCTATACTTTAAGTGGAGCATTTAATCTATTTATATTCAAGCTTAATATTGATACGTGGGGTTTTGTACCCGTCATAATGTTCATTGTTATCTAGTTGTTTTGTGGATTCTTAGATTCTTGAATTTTTTTTTTTCTTTTTTCTCTCTGCTTGCTTGTCTTTATGGTTTGGTGGAGTTCTGTCTTGTTACCATTTTATATTTTTTTCTCTTCGTCCCTTGCGTAGTAGTTTTGTAAGACCTGTGAGTTTTGTGCTTTCATGTATTTTTAGCATGGAGAATACTAACCTTTCACTCCCATGTTTAGAACTCCTTGGAACATTTCTTGTAGAGCCACACTAGGGATGACAAATTCCTTCAGTGTTTGCTTGTCTGAAAAAGACTATTTCTCTTTCATTTATGAAAGTTACTCTGACAAGATATAAAAATTGTGATTGCCAGTTTTTTAGGTTTTGTTTTTGTTTTTCCTTAAGCACCTTGAAAATAGGGCACAACTCTCTTCTGGCTTCTAAGGCTTCTGGTGAGAATCACAATGTTAGCTTAATTTGGTTTCCTTTATAGGAACTAAATGCTTTTCTCTTGCTGATTTTAAGGGGCTTTTTCTTTCGACTTTAGAAAGTCTATGACTATATGTAATGGTGAATTTCATCTTGCAATGTATTTTCCTAGTATTTGTTGGGCCTTTTGTATCTAGATATTCAAATACCTTGCTAGACCAGTGAAATCTTTTGTCAATTATTTCCTTAAACAGATTTTCTAAACATTTTGCTTTCTCTTTTCCCTTGAGAATACCAATGATTCGTAAGTTACATTGCTTTATGCAGTCCCATACTTCTCTAAGGCTTTGTTCATTCTTTTTTATTCTTTTAAAAAAAATTTAGGGCCAGGCGTGATGGTTCACGCCTGTAATCCCAGCACTTTGGGAGGCCGAGGCGGGCAGATTACAAGGTCAGGAGATCAAGACCATCCTGGCTAACACGGTGAAACCCCATCTCTACTAAAAATACAAAAATTTAGCCAGGGGTGGTGGCGGGCACCTGTAGTCCCAGTTACTCGGGAGGCTGAGGCAGGAGAATGGCGTGAACCCAGGAGGTGGAGCTTGCAGTGAGCCAAGATCATGCCATTGCTCTCCAGCCTGGGTGACAGAGCGAGACTCCATCTCAAAAAAAAAAAAAAAAAAAAAAAATCATCTGACTGAATACATTCAAAAGACATATATTCGATGTTTTAGATACTCTCTTCCACTTGGCCTAGGTTATTGTTGAAGCTTTCAGCAGTATATTATAATTCTTCCAATCAATTTTTTTTATTTCCAAAAGTTCTGTTTATTATTTTAGCTTTTAAAGATATCTATCTCCTTGGTAAATTTCTCATTCGTATCCTGAACTGATTTTCTGACTTTGTATTAGTTTTTCAGATTTATCTCTCATTGAGCTTCTTTAAAATTAATATTTTGAATTCCTTACATAACATTTCAGACATTTCTTTTTAGTAGGATCCATTTCTAGAGATTATTGTCTTCCTTTGGGGATTTCATAACACCTTGCTTTTTCATGTGTTCAGAATTATTATGCTGATTTCTTCACATCTGAAGAAACAGTCAGCTTAATTTATTGGGGTGTGATATAGTTTGGGTATGTGTCTCCTTCAAATCTCATGTTGAAATGTGACTGCCAATGTTGGAGGGGATGGAGAGTAGGAGATGTCCGGGTCATAAGGTGGACCTCTTATGAATGGCTTGGTGCCATCCCAATGATAAGTGAGTTCTCACTGTGGTAATCCACATAAGAGCTTGTTGTTTAAAAGAATGTGGCACCTCCCCGCACCTTGCTCCCTCTCTCCTCATATGATGTTCCTGCTCCCTTCACCTACCAATATTTGTGAAAGATTCCTGAGGCCCTCACCAGAAGCATTTGCCAAGACTGCACTTCTGTACAGCCTTTAGAACTGTAAGGCAAAGAAAACCTATTTTCTTAATACATCACCCAGTCTCAGATATTCCTTTATAACCACACAAATGGACCAACCCAGGGTGGGACTTTTTTCTTAAGGATGTGATAATGATACATGTTGGATAGAGCCATTTGGTTTTGCTTCTGGGTGAATTCAGTAGTGAAAACTCTGTATAATTTTCATGGTTAGTGTGGTGGCTTTCTCAAATGTCAGTTGCAGTAGTAGTATACTGGAGAGTGAGTGGGCTCACCACCTTCTGAGAAGCCAGAGTTGTGTGGGCAATGGTGGTAGCAGAGTTCTCAAGAAGCCTATCTCACTCCCAAGTGCTCTGCACTTGTGTCAGCAGATTTTGTGTTGGGTTACTTAGGTGGTGCTTGCAGCTAAGAGTCACCTGATGGAGTAGCAATAGGGTTTATACTTTATCTTTGTTTATACCTCAAGAAGTCCTCCAGGGTTCCTGGTAGTGGGTTGTGCCCTAGAGCACTCAAGGGCCTGGGTCCCACCTTTTGCATAGGAGGGAGTGAGGAAGCTGGGTGGAGCCAGACCAGGGAGGCCTGCATGCCAATGTAGGCACAAGCCCTGATAGAGGTCACAGGTAGTCTTCAGACCCCTGGAACAAGGTGCTATCTCTGTATAAGAGAGGCAGTCCTAGCACCATGACTTTGACAAGTGATAATGGGGTCTTTTTTCCTCTCACACACCCGACCCAGTGTTCAGGATATTCAGTTACATTAGATAATATAATTTCCCTTTTAATTTATTCTTTGACCCATTGGTTGTTTGGGAGCTTGTTGTTTAATTTCCATGTATTTGTGAATTTTCTGAAATTACTCATTATTGACCTGAATCTATATAATTGTATTTTGAAAAAATACTTGATATGATTTTAAATTTATTAATGTGTTAAGATTTGTTTTGTGGCCTAGCATATGATATATGCTGGAGAATAATTCATCTGCTCTTGAAAAGAATATGGGTTCTGGTACTGTTAGATGGAATGTTCTGTAAATCTCTGTTAGGTCCATTTCAAAAGTATAGTTTAAGTTCAATGTTTCCTTATTGATTTTCTGTCTTGATAATCTGTCCATAGCTAAAAGTAAGATTTTAAAGTTCCTTGCTATTACTGTATTACAGTCTATATTGTACTTTAGACCTAGTAATATTGGTTTATGTATTTAGGTGCTCCAATGTTAGGTACTGGGAGAATTATTATCTATTCCATTTATAATTTTATATAAAACTCATAATTGTTATATCTTCTTGAGGAATTAACAACTTTATCATCACCTACTAACCTTTTTGTGTCTCTTTTTACAGTTCTTGATGTAAATTCTACTTTATCTAAGTATAGCTACCCATGCTGTCTTTTGGTTTCTATTTGCATGGAATATATTTTTGCATTTCTTCACTTTCATTCTATGAGCATCCTTACAGTTACAAAGAATAAGACATTTACCAGTTTGAGTCCCCTTAAGGCAAATCCAAAAATCCTCTAGGTTCTCTCTGACCATCTGCAGTTCAACCTCTTGTTCTACAGAGAATTTTTTTATTTTTATTTTTTATTTATTTATTTATTTTTTTTTTTTGAGACAGAGTTTCACTCTTGTTGCCCAGGCTGGAGTGCAATGGCATGATCTCTGCTCACCACAACCTCTGCCTCTCTGGTTCAAGTGATTCTCCAGCCTCAGCCTCACAAGTAGCTGGGATTACAGGCATGTGCCACCACACCCAGCTAATTTTTTGTATTTTTAGTAGAGATGGGGTTTCTCCATGTTTGTCAGACTGGTCTTGAACTCCCGACCTCAGGTGATTCAGCCGCCTCAGCTTCCCAAAGTGTTGGGATTACAGGCGTGAGCCACCATGCCCAGCCCAGGCCTCTTTTTATCACATTTTAGAAAAAATATTTGTCTTTGGCTACATTGCCTTACCACCTTCCTGTTTCCTACTACTATCTCTAGTAGCCCATTTAGAAATTGAGGGAAAAAAAAATACATGAAAGTCATTTTAACACAAGGTACGTTTTTTTGGCAGAAAACAGTTGTAATCTGATATTAGAATATCCCATGAGCATAGCAACAGCATGATATGACTTGATTAACACTTCCCCCACACCACCTGGGACATGCTGTGCACATAGTGAATGTCCAACAATAACTTATTCATTGATTTATTAAACAATTATTCAACTGGCATCAATTCTCAAACACCTTCCATATGTCAATGTCTTCGGCTAACTAAAACACTATTTGTATTTTAGAAAAATAAAGTCATATATTCACTCAAACTGTACATTTGCAAGGTGGTGATGAACCAAATTTGTCATTTAGTTTTCCCTTGGTGTATTTCTAGATTATGTTATCCTTTGGCTTTGCAATTTTATAAATTCCATAAACCTCTCTTCTTTGTTGAATTATTCATCATTCCGTTTAGGGAAAATGTTCATGTGCTCTTAGCGTTTAAAAAAAAAAAAATCTAATAAACAAGTCCTTACTTTTAGGTCCTTTCAAACCAAAAGTAAAGAGAAAAAAAAAAACTTTCCAAAAGTCTTCCTTTATTTAATAAGTACTGAGAATGTCTTCTATTTGTATATTGTGCTGAAATACTCTTTTTTGACTGATCTGAATAGATTTTTCAACATTATCTGAGTCTTCTAATGACAGTTATAGCTATCTGAAAACAGGAAACAGGATTTTTCATTATTAAAAGTAAAGTGGCCCCTTCATTTATTCAGGGATCATTATCTGTGAGTCTCAATTTACAGAATCAGCAAGTTACCCAAAAAGACTAAAATGAGTAGCAAAAATAGATATTAGCAAGTTTATGTGATACCTACCGAATAATGGGAGGAGAGAGAGAGGGCAAAGAAGAGAAACAAGAAGAGGGAACTGAGAGATAGCTAAAAGCTAGCATACTGACAGCAGTAAGAAGTGAAGATGAGATTTTGCAAAAGAGGAAGAAGACAGAAAATTATAAAAATAAACACCTCAAAAACAGACCAGTGTGAAATTTAAAATGGAGATAAACTTATACATCTGAAGAGCAATAGAGATCATCGACCTATTACACAATAACTGATACAGATGGTCCCTGATTTATCGTTTGACTTATAATTTTTTGACTTTACGACTATGCAACAGTGATATATCATTTAGTAAACTCTTCAGCTTACAATGGGTATGTCCAGGCAAACTCACTGTAAGTAAAAAAAAAAAATTTAAGTCAAAAATATTTTCAATTTATGATGGATTATTGTGATATAGCCCTAGTATAAGTCAAGAGCATTAGTATTTACTATTATGTTCATGGTGAACCAAAACTCATGCATTCAAGTTCAAAGTATTCCATATAATAGGATTATTACATATAATTAATTTTGGAAACGTATCCTTCAAACTTGGTAAGGAACTCCCCAAATATGTTTTAGTATCTATAGGGATTTTTACCTGAGTTCTAAATAAATTAATATGCCATTTCTTTAATTTATAATTTTTGTGAGTACAGAATAGTTGTATATACTTATGGGTTACATGAGATATTTTGATACAGGTATACAATGTGTAATAATCACATCAGTGTAATTGGGGTATGCATCAAACCAAGCATTTATCCTTTGTGTTACAAACAACCTAATTATACTCTTAGTTTTTAAAATGTACAATTAAATTATTTTTAACTATAGTCACTCTGTTGTGCTAGCAAATACTAGGTCTCATTCATTCTATTTTTTGTACACATTAACCATTAGACTCTCCCCCAACCCCCCAATCCCTCCAACTACCTTTCCCAGCCTCTGGTTAATCACGCTTTTACTCTTTATCTCCATGAGTTCAATCGTTTTACTTTTTAGCTCCCAAAAATAAGTGAGAACATGTGAAGTTTATCTTTCTGTGCCTGGCTTATTTCACTGAACATAATGACCTACATTTCCATCCATGTTGTTGCAAATGGCAGAATCTCATTCTTCCTTATAGCTGAATAGTATTCCATTGTGTATATGTACCACATTTTCTTTATCCACACATCTGTTGATGGACATTTATATTGCTTCCAAATCTTGGCTATTGTGAACAGTGTTGCAATAAACACAGGAGTGCAGACATCTCTGTGATATACTGATTTCCTTTATTTTGGGTATGAACTTGGCAGTTTCATTGCTAGATAATACAGTCGTTCTATTTTTACTTTTCTGAGGAATCTTCAAACTATTCTTCATAGTGGTTGTGCTGCTATGGGTGAAGGTTCCCTGTTCTACACATCCTCGCCAGCATTTGTTATTGCTTTTTAGATATAAGCCATTTTAACTGCAGTAAAATGTTACCTCACTGCAGTTTTGAGGTACATTTCTCTCATGATCAGTGATGCTGAGCATCTTTTTCATATACATGTTTGACATTTGTATGCCCTTTCTGAGAAATGTCTATTCAGGTCTTTTGTCCATTTTTAATTGAATTAGATTTTTTTCTATGGCATTAAGATTCATATATATTATGGATATTAATCTCTTGTCAGATGAATAGTCTGCAAATATTTTCTTCCATTGTGTGGGTTGTCTCTTCATTTTGTTGTTTCTTTTGCTGTGCAGAGGTTTTTAACTTGATGTGATTCTATTTATCCATTTTTACTTGGATTGCCTGTGTTTTGTTTTTTGTTGTTGTTGTTGTTGTTGTTTGAGTCAGAGTCTCACTCTGTCTCCCAGGCTGGAGTGCAGTGGCGATCTTCCACTCACTACGCACCACCTCCCAGGTTCACGCCATTCTTCTGCTTCAGCCTCCCAAGTAGCTGGGACTACAGGTACCTGCCACCATGCTCAGCTCATTTTTTGTAGTTTTTAGTAGAGACGGGTTTTCGCTCTGTTAGCCAGGATGATCTGGACCTCCTGACCTTGTGATCTGCCTGCCTCGGCCTCCCAAAGTGCTGGAATTACAGGCGTGAGCACTGCACCTGGCCACTTGTGGCATATTATTAAAGAAATCTTTGCCCAGATCAATGTCCTGGAAAGTTTTCCCAACCCTTTCTTTTACTAGTCTTATAGTTCGAGGGCTAAGATTTAAGTCTTTAATCCATTTTAATTGATTTTTGTATGTGTTGCAGATGGGGGTCTAGTGTCATTCTTCCACACATAGATATCCAGTTAACCTAGCAACGTTTATTGAAGAGACTGTCCTTTCCCCAGTGATTGTTCTTGGTACCTTTGTCGAAAATGAATTCACTTGTAGATGTATGGATTTACTTCTGGGTTCTCCATTATGTTGAGAATAGAGACTATTATCAGTATTCATCAGAGATATTGGCCTTAGTTTTCTTGTTTTGCCGTGTCCTTGTTTGGTTTTGGTATCAGGGTAATACTGGCCTTGTAGAATGTGTTTCAAAGTATCCCCTCCTCCTCTATTTTTTGAAATAGTTTGAGTAGGGTTTAGTATTTGTTATTTAAATATTTGGTAGAATTCATCAGTGAAGCTATCGGGTCCTGGGCTTTTCTTTACTAGGATAATTTTTATTATGGTTTTGGTCTCATTATTTGTTATTGATCTGTTCAGGTTTCAGATTTCTTTATGGTTCAGTCTTGGTAGGTTGTATGTTCTAGGAATTTATCCATTTCTTCTAGATTTTTCTAATTTATTGGCATATAGCTGCTCATAGTAGCCACTAATGATCCTTTGAATTTCAGTTGTAATGTCTCCTTTTTCACCTCTGATTTTATATATTTGGGTCTTTGCTGTTTTTGTTTCTCTTTTTTTTTTTTTTTTTTCTTTTGAGACAGAGTCTTCGTTTGTCACCCAGGCTGGAGTGCAGTGGCGGGATTTCGGCCCACTGTAAGCTCCGCCTCCCAGGTTCATGCCATTCTCCTGCCTCAGCCTCCCGAGTAGCTGGGACTACAGGCACCCGCTGCCACGCCCAGTTAATTTTTTTGTATTTTTACTAGAGACAGGGTTTCACCATGTTCACCAGGATGGTCTCAATCTCCTGACCTCATGATCCACCAGCCTTGGCCTCCCAGAGTGCTAGGATTATAGGCGTGAGCCACTGCACCCGGCCTGTTTTGTTTTGTTTTTCTTAACCTAACTAAAGGTTAGTCAGTGTTAACTTTTTAAAAACCCACCTTTTTTTCATTCATCTTTTGTATTGTTTTATTTCATTTATTTCTATTCACTATCATTTCTTTCTTCTGCTTAGTTTGGTTTTGGTTTCTTAGTTATTTAAGATGTATTGTTAGGTTGCTTATTTGAAATTTTTCTTCTTTGTTGATGGAGGTGCTTATAGCTATAAACTTCCCTCTTAGTACTGCTTTTGCTGTATCCCATAGGTTTTGATATCTTGTGTTTTCACTACCATTTATTTCAAGAAATTTTTAAATTTGTTTCTCAATTTTTCCATTGGCTCACAGATCATTCAGAAGCACATTGTTTAATTTGCACGTCTATACAGTTTCCAAAATTGTTATTATTGATCTGTAGTTTTATTCCATTGTGATTAAGATAGGTGCTTGATATTATTTCAATTTTTTAAATGTTTTAAGACTCATTATGTGATCTAACGTATGTTCTATCCTTGAGAATGATCCATGTGCTGAGGAGAGGAATGCATATTCTGCAGCGATTCAACAAAATGCTTTGTAAATATGTATTTGTTCAATTTGGTTTATACTGTAAAATAAGTCGAATATTTCTTTGTTGATTTCCTGTCTGGGAGATCTGTCCAATTCTGAAAGTAGGCTGAAGTCTCCAGCACTTATTATATTGGGAGTCTCTCTTTAGCATTAATAATATTAATTTTACTTTACATATCCGGGTGCTCCAGTATTGGGTGCATATATATTTATCAGTGTTATACCATCTTGCTGAATTGATCCCTTTATAATAACTTTGTCTTTTGTAGTTTTTTTTGAAAAATCTATTTTGTGTGATATAAGTATGATTACTCCTGCTCTTTTTTGGTTTCCATTTATATGGAATATCTTCTTCCAACCTTTTATTTCCATCTTTGTGTGTCTTTTAGGTGGAGTGTGTTTCTTATAGATTATTGGGTCTTGTTTTTTATCCATCATACCACTCTAAGTCTTCCAATTGGAGAATTTAGTACATTTACATTCAGTGTTATTATTGATAAGTTAGGACTAACTCCTGCCAGTTTCTTTGTTTTCTGGTTGTTTTGTGATCTTCTCTTCCTACTTTCCTTCCTCTCCATATTCTTTTAGTGAAAGTGATTTTCTCTGGTGGTATAATTTTTTTATGTTTTTGTGTTTCAATTTTTTGATTTGAGGTTACCAAGAGGCTTGCAAATAGTATCTTATAATTCATTATCTTAAGCTGATAACAACTAAACATTGCTTGCATAAACAAACAAGCAAAGTGATAGCTAATAAAACCCCTAAACTTTAACTTCATCCTCCTAGTTTTTAACTTTTTTTGTTTCAATTTCCATTTATTATATTGTCTATGTCTTGAAATGTTGTAATTATTTTTATTCATTTATCATTAACTTTCTACTTGAGAGTAGTTTACATAACACAGTGTTAGAATATTCTGGAGTTTTTTTCTGTGTACTATCACCAGTAAGGTTTTAAACTTCTGAAGATGTCTTATTGCTCAATAATGGTTTTTTTTCTTCTTTCTGATGCAACTACTCCCTTTAGCATTTCTTGTAGTACAGTTCTGATGTTGATGAAATCCCTCAGCTTTTGTATGTCTGCGACCGTCATTATTTTCCCTTCGTGTTTGAGAGATTTTTTTTTTTTTTTTTTCTGAATATACTAGAGTAAAAGTTTTCTTGTTTTTTTCTTCAGCACTTTATGTCACACCACTCTCTCCTGGCCTATAGGGTTTCCACTGAAAAGTCTGCTGCCAGATGTACTGGAACTCCATTGTATGTCATTTGTTTCTTTTCTCTTGCCACTTTTAAGATCTTTACTTTATCCTTGACCCTTGGGAGTTTCATTATTATTAAATGCCTTGAGGTAGTCTTCTTCGGGCTAAATCTGCTTGGTTTTCTATAGTCTTCTTGTAATTGCATATTGATACATTTCTCTAGGTTTGGGAAATTCTCTGTTATTAACTCTTAATAAACTTTCTATCCCTCTCTTTCTCTATCTCCTCATTAAAGCCAATAACTCTTAGATTTACTCTTTTGAGGCTATTTCCTAGATCCTGTAGGTATGCTTCATTGCTTTTTAATCTTTTTTCTTGTCTCCTCTGAGTACTGTCAATCATCAGCCTGTCAAGTTCATTCTTTCTTTCTTCTGCTTGATCAATTCTACTCTTAAGAGACTCTGATGCATTCTTCATTATGTTCAATTGCATTTTTCAATTCCAGAATTTCTGCTTGATTCTTTTTAATTATTTCAATCTCTTTATTAAATTTATCTGATAGAATTCTGAATTCCTGCTCTGTGTTATATCAAATTTCATTGAGTTTCTTCAAACAGCTATTTTCAATTCTCTATCTAAAATATTACATATCTGTTTCTCCAGGATTGTTTTCTGCTGCCTTATTTAGTATGTTGGGTGCGGTCATGTTTCCTGGTGCTTGTGGATGTTAATCAATGTCTGGGCAATGAAGAGTTAGGTATTTATTGCAGTCTTTGCAACTTGGGCATGTTTGTACCTGTCCTTCTTTGGAAGTCTTTCCAGATATTTGAAAGGACTTAGGTGTTATGATTTAAGCCATGGCTGCATTAGGAGACACTCCAAGCCCAGTTATGGTGTGGTTCTTGCAGACTCAATGGTATCACATTGGTGGTCTGGTTTTTCATTCTTGTGAGGGTACTTTTTTGTGTAGATAGTTGTGAACTTTGGTGTTCCTGCAGGTTGTGGGAGGAGGGAAGGAATATCTGTAGAGTATTCTATTCGTCCATCTTACTCCACCTCTAGCATGACATTTCTTGAACTTACCAAATAAATGAATAAATCTTGTTTCATAGTTTCAGATAGTCGTTTCAGTCAAGATTGCATTTTCAAGTACCATATATGTAAGATCTATGGGATATTAAAACATTCCACCTCAGAAGCAAAGTATTGAAATATATTAAAGTAGAATTCCACTATTTCCAAATAATGAGAAAAAGTCCAGTGTGATGGTCAACTTTTCAACTGTACAATATTTCTAAAGAAATTCAGCTTCATTTGTCTTAAATATTAAGAATATATAATAGGATACAAATAAGTAAATATTAATGTTTCAAAAATATTTAAAATAATCCCTATTATGTTTTTTCAATCATAAAACCCTCCTAACATAAATTCATTGTTTGATACATAATTCGAAAGCATGCTGAAAGAACATATTTCTTGAGTTACATTTTTATTCTGAATTCTCCTTCATTAAAAGGAACAAGAAAAATAATTTTAAGATTATAATTGTAAAGAATATAAATCATATTTTATAAGCATCATATATTCTAAGTTAGCAGGATCATGATAAAATCCTAAAATCCAACTCTAGATGAAGCTGTGTTAGAGCTGCTTCACATTTCATTAGCTTTGTAAATGTTGCACATATTCAAGGAGCCTCTCCATTTTGGATAATTGCCATCCACTCTTATAGTTGGGCTACTAAGTCCTCTCTCAGGGCAAGTGACAAAAGCCAACTAAAACCTGACATGACTAAGGAGTCAAGCCTAGATTCAGAGGTGAAATGACCAAAATGGTCTCTCTCTCTCTCCTTGTGTGTATCTATACGTGTTTTAGGTTTTCTTAGGTTTATCTTTGTAACCTTTTCTCATAAATTTTTTATAAATTTGAAGTGTATAACATGATGTTTTGATATACATAGTCAATGATTACTACAGTCAAGCAAATTAACATGCCTATCTCCTCATTTGGTGCTTGTATATGAGTTTTGGCATTTATTCTCTATCTGTGAGTTTTGATCACTTCCATAAGATGAACAGAGGGCAATGTATTACCATAGACAATTTTACTTATCAGTCCCAGAACAAAGAAAGAGAAACTCACTGTTACCTCTCCCTGTTTCAGTGGGGTGTGTTAGGTGGGGGCAGGGGGATGTGGGTAGAGGAGAAAAGAGGATGGATGGAAGTATCTACAAAAAGAGTCTCTAACTGGCTCAGTTTTGGCCCGCCCTGAATTAGATGCCTACGCCTTTGACCGTAAAGACAAGGTATCTTCATTGACCCCTTCTCTACAGTGTTGAGGGGATAGAAATGAGGGTGGGGCATGGTTAATACTATACTAAAAGAGAAAAGCATGTTAGAAAGACAGTAAAAATATGTCAACTACATGTTTTCTCTTACAAAGGTGACTTTGGATATCCCCTTCTAGCCAGTAGATCTCTAAATAATAAGTTATCTCTAGTTCGTGGACATTTTAAAATAAGCCTCAGTTACCTATATTTCTTATATAAGTGGGAGCAGCATGTTACTCTCCTTGAGGAGATGATTTCAACCATTCACCAGCAGGCACTATAGGTACTCAACTGAATCCCCATTTCTCACTGGAGATGAGTTCAGAAGAACAGAGAAGGTGTCCTAGGCCGTGGCCTGCAGGAGAAGATCACCTGCCTTAATTCCCAGCTGTGTAAAGGGACTGGAGTTCAGTGTCCAAATAAGACAAGGTTATTACCAAGAAATGCCAAATTGATGAAGGGTCTGAGATCCCCAATTTCCACTTTTGTGTAGTTTTATGTATGACACCTGAATTCAGCAGAAAATGTCCAAGACACTTTCCAACTTAAATGGTTGAGTTATATATCTTCCTTTAGGTTCCTGCCACTCTTACTTTTAATGGAGGGATGGAGGATTATAGGTTCAGAAGGAAGGGTTATCTGAGAGTCCTAGAGAAATGAAGAAGTGAGCAAGGGAGATAAACTGGCAGTTCACAGAAAGGTATCTTCATATGTGATTTACCAATTTATCAACATGCATACAAAAGGTACTAAGAAGATCAGTTCAAAACAGAAAGAACACCTAAATTAAGCAAGGGAAGTAAACTGAAATAGCTTAAAAACATCCAGGCAGGTAATAGGAACTTGTGAAAGTAGCCAAGAAAGCAAATATCTGTACCGTATTAAATGGTGGTGACTGAAATAACTGGAGCTCAAAATCATCTTAAAGTCCTTGTTCATTTTTGTGAATGTCTGGATGTCCTATAGATCTGTATCTATTTTCCATCTATTTTCCCATACATTTTAGCTATGTAATGTCATTTCCTTCCATTCTTGGTAATTTGAAAGTCAGGATTTTATATGAAATATCATAGAGTTAACTTGAGTCTCTAGATGAGGTATCTGGAAGGCTGTTATGGTCAAAACATAATTAATCTATTATTGAGTTGCTTCAAAGCAAAGCTTCATGCTTTTTGAAGGCTGCTCTTTGTGAAAGGTGACTGACTATAGTCAAAATTTTGTGTCCCCAAAATTTCATATGTTGAAATCCTAATTGCCAAGGTGATAGTATTAAGAGGTGAGACTTTGGGAAGTGATTAGAGGATGAGGGCAGAGCCCTCATGAGGCAGGTTAGTGCCCTTATAAAAGAAATCCTAAAGATCTCTACCCCTTCCCACCATGTGAGGACACAGCAAAACGGCTGTGAACAAGGAAGCATGCCCTCAGGAGACACTGCTCTATCAGCACCCTTGATCCTACACTTCCCAGCCTCCAGGGCATAACAAATAAATTTTTGTCATTTATAAGCTACCCCAATCTATGGTATTTTGTTATAGCAGCCTGAACAGACCAAGACGGTCACTCTTACTCCAAGAGTATAGTCCTCCAGGAATACCAAGTGGAAGGCTTGAGAGTATATTAGGCCCTCCTTGTGGTAGTCCTTGGGGTCCAGTTTCTGACCCTGTAACCTTCTGAGACTAACAGTTTTGCTCAGCTTCTAATCATCTCAGTAAACTCCTTTAGAATGGGCAGGTGCTTTGACGAGAAAAAGTGGTACCAAATGTCAGTTTAATTTTACCCCTTTCTTCTTTGGAGCTCTTGGCTCCTCAATCCTTCTTGGTAGCTCTCTAATCCTTTTTGACAGATATTTTTTAATTTTGTCTAGATTTTCTAGATAGTCTCTTGTAGAGATGGTCTGTAACAAGCTAGCCCCGCCTCCTCTGTAAATTTAAAATTTTAGAGAAAATTTCTTTGACTTTTCATATTCTTACATTTATAATTTCATAGTCAATGCCACCTAAAAATACTTACTTTTTATCTAAAGTTTTTAAATGTAAAGTGTTTATCTTCTGCATTTAAAGGATAATATCTTTGAAGGTAAGATTTAAACTGTACACTTCTATACATCCCCTGAAATGTTGGATGATTTCATCAGAATATTGTTGGTATGTTACATAGATGTAATGAAGTGAGCATTGAAAAGATTAGTTTCTATTTGAAGTTCTGGTTTGGTAAGTCCTTCAATATCTCTTCCCCAGCATTTCCACTCTTAGAAGTCTATGCTGCACACATGTCTACATGTGTACACAAAGATATGTATGAATATATAATCCACTGGCCATGCCCACATAACACTTATTTTATCTCTGAAGTATTTTACTAATACATAATATATAAACACAGGCATATGACATGTATCACAATCCTTTACAACAAACAATATGTCTCTGTCAACAAACGTGCATTTGTATTTTCTCTATGCCTTGAGTTCCTAGTCAATGAGAACCTGGCAAAGTACATTCTATTGAAAATCTCAGCCAAATCTCTAACTGCCTCAGCCAGACTACTCTACCATTTTATCCAGTGTTCAATATATTCTGCAACAAGTGTTGTTTACTCAGCTGTGACCTCTCTTTCTGCCATTTACTTTGTTTCTGGCAAACAATATTGACACTAACAGATATGAAAAGCATGGAAGTAATAATGTTGGACCTCTTTCAAAGGGAGAAAAAAAAAAGAAAATACATCAGGTTGAATGTTAAAATGCAAGGCTTATCATAGCTTGAGTTGCCTTCTGGGAAATGTTAAAGAATGTTAAAGGGTAAAGACTAACAGATGATTTGGGATTTGTGGCAGTCCTCTGACAAACGAGAAGCATTATAAAAATTACTGCAGCCTACAATAATTGATCAACTATTTTATGGAAGGTGTCTGGAAGAAACTAGAGCAGGAGACAGGTTATGATTTAACAGCATATGAAGAGAAAGGAATAACAGTTGCTAAAGTATGAAACGAGAGTGCATCTCTACAAAATCTATGCTTCACCGTCTCTTTAGTCCTTTGTAGCACTGATTCTGCTCCAGCTTCCATTTTCATTTATGCTTCTCCACAGGATCTGTGAGAACAGAGAATTCTCCCAAATTCTCATAGGGTCTGTGCATATGCAGATGTCCACCACAGAAAGGAAAACTTTAACAATGTCAATCTATAAAAAGAAAAACTAGCACTTGAAATATATATGTATATTCTCAATTATCAAGATAATTTTTAGGTAATAAAAAACAATTTGCAGAAAAATACAGTATGATCTTGCGTTTTCTTAATACAAGATCTATAGCGCTATTAAACATATTTATATTTACATCTCTATCTATATGTTTATGCCATGAAAAAGTTCTAGAAAGGTTCACTCTATTATGGACTGAATGTGTCACCCCCAAATTCGTATGTTGCAATCCTAACCCCCAAGAGAATGGTATTATGGAGAAGAGCCTTAGAAGATGATGAGGTGGTGAGGATAGAGCTCCCATTAATGGCATTAGTGTCCTTATAAAAGAAATCCCAGAGAGCTCTCTCACTCTTTCCTCCGTGTGAAGATACAACGAGAAACCTGAAATAGTGCCTTCACCAGAACCCATCCATGCTGGCACCCTGATTTCAGGCTTCTGGCCTCCAAAACGGTGAGAAATAAATGTTTATTGTTTAAGACATCTGGTCTATTGGTATTCTTTTATAGTAGCCCTGCTAGGAAATGAATGGATGACATGACGGGGACGAGTAAAATAAAACTATATTTTTAGTTTATATGTATTGTTTGAATTTACTTAACAGTTTATATTTAAATATAGAAGCATATAGAATAAAAAAGGTCGTTATCTATTTTGGTTGATGTATCTATTTTGGTCTTATGTAACTATACAATATTAATTCACATTTTACTTTATTAATCATATATCATAACATAATTGTAAAATTCAAAAGATACCAACAATAATTCTTATATCATTTTATTTGCTGCCATAGAATTGACAACATATGTCAAGTGGCATATTTACATTCAGAATATCAAGGATATACTATTGCTAAGCTTGGTGGTAGGGGCTTAAGATCCTATTAACTAAAAACTGCTCTTCTGGCTCAATTTCTGAAGAACAAGCAAATCCTTGTTACCAAGAAAAAAAAAGAAAGAAAGAAAAAGTAAACAGAAAAATGAGGTTCCATTGAAGATAACTCTTGTTTTTTAAAAATCTATAGTTTTATACTAAAAAAGTAAGTAAAAGCCCCATTGTCAATATATTTCCAAGTTTTTTATAGGATAATATTGCTCTGTGTAATACTAGCTAGTGAAGAAAATCTTTGTTTACCTCTAATAAGTAAAATTCCTTCCCCCAAACTTGACCTTGATATACATTTTATATTTGTCTCCCCTTTTCTTTTTGGTCAAAATGTGGAGATGTGGGTAAATGCAATTTTTCTAGAATATCAAAAGGAGACAGGGAAAAGGATGATGTCTGAAATGCAGATATGAACCTTGGCAGTGACCAAATGTCAATAGCTGAAGACATATATTTCCTCTTGAGCATCATTACAAAACCAGAGCATCATTATAAAAGTCAGTGCAATTGTTTCAGGTCCTAATGAAACTAACAGCAATGTAGGATATTGAGGGAATATAAACTAAAATAAAATAGATATTTAAAACACTGAATATCAAAAGTTATTGTTTCAATAAACATATTAAAATTTACTTTTTTAGGCTTGATGATGGACTTCCTATTCACTGAGAGAATATTCACCTAGAAATATTGAGAGCTTTAAGGTCTCCCACTGGTCATTTCATTCCCACATATCCGACCCCTAAAATCAGTATTCACTAAGAATTATAATCAGAGACCTAAAGTTGACTAATTGGAGTTCTTACAAATATTTTATTCAAAACCTTTTTTCTCAGTACAGTTCATTTCTTCTTTTACTGTTCATATATTTTATTGGAAGGCTTCAGCTTTTGTTTAATCAAATAACACTGTCAGCTGCATTACCCTGGACAAGTTACTTAACTCTGTAAGCCTCCTTTTCTCATATGTTAGATGGAGATATTAGTAGTATCTACTTCATAGGACAGTGATAAATATTAACTGAATTTTTATATAAATTATATATACAGTTTAATTATAAACTGTTTGTAATTATATATACATGTATATACATGTATAGTTAGAATGGTTCCTGGTACATAATAAACATTCAATGGATGTTGTTGTTATTTATGTAAGGAGTCCAAGAAACCAAACATCTTTGCTCTTAAGTTTCCTCTCTTTACTTGTTCTTATGCCCAACAGAAAGCATTAGTTGAATCTAACTGAAATCTCAACCTTGACAAGAGGAAAATGTGATAATCCACCGATTCCAGAACTACCTTCTAAAATAGGTCAAATGGGCTGAATTGCTTTAGTCAAATGTGCATTGCTTAAGCGGTGCATATCTCTCAATTCAGCACTATTTGGGGGAAAATATCATAGGCAAAAACCTCCATGTTATTTCTACCTACCAGTTTTTAAAACTTTCCTTTATAACCCTTTCAAACTCCATATTTTAAAGAGGAATAAAAAATTAGAAAAATTTCATAGCCCTATTTTTTTGTCTCATTTCGAATCACTGAGAAACATTTTATTAAAGACAACGAAAAAAACGATGTCCCTATGACAAGAATACTGACCTAATCACCCTCTGACTTTCTTCTAATTTATAGTTTTTCAATCTTTTGACTTCAATTGCTTCCTAAAATGCTTACTCCTTTCACCTCACACTATTCCTAATCAGTGATTTAATTTGACTTTTTCTGCTTTTCAGAGTTCTATGCAAAGAAAAACTATAGCTTGATAGACAATTGCTCCTTCACCTCTATTAAATTCTGAGTTCAAAAAGAAAAAAGGGGTTTCATGAAAATGGTCCAAAATAGCTTATTAATAAACAAAAAATATGTATTTAAAAAACAATATGTATTCTGTCATTTAAAAAAAAAAAATCCCTGATTGTCATGCTGTTTAAGGATGATGTTTTACTGGAAGCACTATTTCTGATATCCATCTAATCGCAGAATAGGTTAAAATAAGGAATTCTTTCAAATCCATAAAGTCATCTCTAGAGCAACTCCTCAAATGGCTGGTTGGATTAACTGGATGCACACATAGTAAAGGTCTTTGCAAGTGGCATTGATCAAATATGTCACAAAGACAAAAAGAATAAGGCTAAAAGTACACAACTGAGTGTTTTTATATCTGGGAGAAAAGAGACAACGATTAGAAATGATTTAAGGAGAAGTTTGTTTTCTCTCAAGAAAAGTAAATATACTGAAGGTTCTTAATTTTAAAGTTACCTAAAAATTAGATTTGTCAATAAATACAGTAAGTAGCAGAAGAATAAACATAGGAAAAGACAAAAGTAACCCATGTAGTGCAAACTTACACAGTTCTTTAAGTTACAGTATTTTTGTTTCCTTCTATCTGGCATCAGGTTTCATCAGAATACTCAGAAACATTCAACTTAGTTTACAGAAAAATGATTAAAATTGTTCAATAATTATTTAAAAGTTTTGAGTAAAAAAACATAACATGGACTATTCAGCAAAAGGTGTTAGGAATGTTAGGAAAATTTACTATTGAAAAAAACCAATATTCTACCGACATCATAAAACACATCAGAATAAATTGCATATGTATTAAAGAGATAATCAAATATTAAAATCATGAAAAAGTGATATCTGAAGAGTTCAGAGCTTTCAAGTCATAAAATTATTCTACAAAAGCAAACAAATACAAAAAACAAATAGAATTAACTACTAAAAAATTAATTTAAACACATAAAAAGCTAACATAATATTCCAGGGAAAACCAAGGAGAAAAATGGTCACCATAACTATGCTAATAGAATATAAACTCTTATAAATCAAAAAAAGATTGCAAAAATTAAGCAAAAGTTATCAATTAATAAATACTAGTAATATTTAAATAGCATATACAATTTTGGCATGGAAATGGTATGGCTGTCACTCTTAACATACTGTGATGATAGTATAAGTTTCCAGAGCCTTTCCATAAACTCAGCAGTTGTATTAAATGTTGAAATTTTCAGAGCTTTTAACCCATATCTCCTTTAGGAATTTAAAATAGAAACAAAGAACAATATAAGTACCAAAATTTTATTATTTAATAATTCCACAAATAAATACAAACAAACTACATATTTATTAGTAGAGAAATGTCTAAATAAAATAAAGAACACACATACTATAAAATACTATGCAGCATCAATGGTACTGTCACAAAACTATTTAAAAGGTATGAAAATGCTCATTATATATTGCGAGGCAGGAAAACAGAAAGACATTAGGAATTTTTTCTTCTTTTAAGCTTGTTACAATAAACATTCATTACACAAAATATTAAAGAAACAATTACTGAATTACCAAAAGATATATTCATAGCCTATTGTAAAAATAAAAGAAATTTGAACAAGCCTTGCTTTCTTTTAAATATATATGAACATCACATTGCTGATGTAGTACAAATTGATTTTTTAAAAATATTTCAGCAGAGTAAAGGGAGGTTGCATTTTCCCATTGTGTTTGAGTTGCACCAACAGACAGGATGAGTAGTTTTATGTTACAGTCCTTTATATCACAGCAAACAGAAACCCGATGAATAACTACAGACCCACAAAAGGAAGCAAACTAACAAACACTGGTAGAACAAATAATCCTCAGATGGCATCCAGGGCTCACTGACTTACAAGACTGCTGCTCACTCACAAAGAGGAACTTGAGATCTAGTTGAGGTAATTTGGTGTGTCTGAAAAAGAATTCAATCAGGAGGCAAAATTTCATGCCACTCCCTGTTTGAATTTTGCAAGAGACTCAGCATGTAATCTTGTTTTAGACACTAGCAAATGGGGAAGAGAAAAGTTCACCTGCTTAAAGAGAGCCCAAAAGTCTTGAAATATCCTCTAGCTACTTTATGGATTTATTGCAGCACCTGGGTTCTTTCATAAGTTTCTTATTAGACTAAACCATTCACATCCAATATGCATCAACTGTTCAAAACACATTGTTATTAAAATGACAATGAGGTAAAATGATGTCTTCATAAGGCAATACATATTTCA
Source organism: Colobus angolensis palliatus (assembly GCF_000951035.1). Taxonomy (NCBI): domain Eukaryota; kingdom Metazoa; phylum Chordata; class Mammalia; order Primates; family Cercopithecidae; genus Colobus; species Colobus angolensis. The sequence goes on from NW_012117088.1 coordinate 3,845,579, forward strand.
TGGATGGTACTATGTATAGTTTTTATACTAATATTAATTTAATGAGCCCTTCTGTTTGTTACAGATTGGCTAATCCATTTTTAATTTCCTATGGTTAGGGTCAGGACCCTTCATAATTGGCCTGTAGTCAATTTCACTGAAATGCAGGCATTTCTGTGGAGGTCTAGAAAATGCGTGTTATTAAACATTCTGTTTCTGAAAGGAAATTTCTAACCTGATATCTGTGGCAGATAATGTACCCTGGAGGGTTGCCGTCTGGTTCATGTATTTTTAATAATTTCAAGATTGGGTTACTATAGTTTAGATCTACAGTGTTCTTTGTTTTATTTGGTCTGGAGTTAAAATGAGTCACTGTAAACTCAGAATAAGCAAATCCATACAATTGAAAATGGTATGGGGTGAAGACATCCAATTGACTTGTTAATGGGAGCATGTTGTCAAAGACATCTAAGTTTCAAATGCAAGCTCAATTAGAAATCAACACAAAGTAACAAACATTTGCTTTTAAGAATTTAACTAGTTATGAAATTTTCCAATATTAGGGTAGTTTTGACTGAAAAGTATTAATACTTTTAATTTTAAATATTCATATTAGAAATTAAGGGAAAGTCGACACGCTTAAAGTAATATTTATGTTCCTCCAAAGAAACTATGTGAGAGGATATTAATCCCTCTAAATGATTATGCCAGGCATACTGTATGCTACTTTAACAACTAAAGGACATCGCAATTGACTGTTGAATGTTGCTGGCAAAATGATTCACTCCCAGAGAGAAAACCTGAGTGGAAAATACGAAGAGTATCTTTTTGTGATCTTTACTTTTTTTTTGCCAGGCAGAAATATAAATTTTTATTTACATTTTAAATGTCCTCCCTTCTCCTTAATATTTTTCTTAATTCATCACTGGTAGTAACAAACTGCAATTTATGCTAGTATGGTTTGAAATTAGAAAAACATCTGACAAAATATGTTTACTGAAATTCTTTAGCACATCATACTTTGATGTATTACCAATTTAAAAATAAAAATTTTACTTAGAAATTATAAATATTAATTTGTAAACTGTTTATAATATAAATGTTATAGTTTTCAGAACTTTCAATTCCTTAACAGTGATTGTTTATGTACACACACATGCACATATGCACACACACTTGCATACACATGTATATGTACTTACATACACATGTACATGATGTTCCATATACACACACATGCACATATGCACACACACTTGCATACACATGTATATGTACTTACATACACATGTACATGATGTTCCATATACACACACATGCACATATGCATGCACACACACACACTTACATAACTGAAATGACAATATGCTTCTGGTAGATATTACACAATTATTTTGTAAGTTAATACTTATTATTCTCTAATAGCTCATGGTAAATGACCATATCATATGGGATTCCATTGGTGTGCAATAATCTTGGCATTCCATTGATGTGCAATAATCTATTTAATTGTCTGTTTCATATTTATGTTGCTTCCAGTTTTCCACTCTTACTGATAACACACTTTTAGAGAAATATTCAACTTTCTAAATAGATTCTTGAAATAAATTCTAAAGGGGAAAACAATGTGTTCAAGGGGTTCTTGGTACATGTTGCTAAATTATTTTTCGTAAAGATTCTAACAATTTTTACTCTGGAAGCATTAAGTATTACTAACATTTTTAAAAATACACGTCACTTAGGTGCTTTATCAATGATATTGATTATAAATTGGTATTACCTTGATGGCTAGTGAGCTTCGACACAATCCCACATGTATGCACACGTATACTTCTTCTTCTATAAATGTTTTGTTCATGCTTATTTCTCAGTTTTTGGAAATTTGCTCTTTCGTGTTTGTCTTTTACTCTATTTTTTGACATTTATCTTTCCCATGGCTTTAAGGTGGAAAAGGAAACATGACATGTCAGTTATGCTGTATTGAATATGAAGGAAGGGCAGGGAAAGGCTTCATTTCATCCTTCAGTTTCAGGCCTGGGGAGCTCTCAGCACTTCAGAGCTTAGGGACCATCCAAGAGAAAATAGCAGAAAAAAGGCAAGAGGAGCTCAGAAGTACCTATTACCTATTCTAGATAATAATTACCTATTCTAGATAATAATGTATATAACTTTTATTTATTTTATAGATAATGGAATTGAGGCATGTAAAAGCTTCTTTTTTTTTTTTTTTTTTTTTTTTTCTGAGACGGAGTCTCGCTCGGTTGCCCGGGCTGGAGCGCAGTGGCCGGATCTCAGCTCACTGCAAGCTCCGCCTCCCGGGTTCCCGCCATTCTCCTGCCTCAGCCTCCCGAGTAGCTGGGACTACAGGCGCCCGCCACCTCGCCCGGCTAGTTTTTTTGTATTTTTTAGTAGAGACGGGGTTTCACTGTGTTAGCCAGGATGGTCTCGATCTCCTGACTTCGTGATCCGCCCGTCTCGGCCTCCCAAAGTGCTGGGATTACAGGCTTGAGCCACCACGCCCGGCCGTAAAAGCTTCTTAATAGTAAGACCAAGACTAGAGCTGAAGCCCAGATCATCTGACCACAGGTTTACACTGATTCACATTTGGAAAGGCAGAATCTCCTAGATCCGGTTGGCACTGTGCCTCAGGTCTGTCCCAGTCAAAGCCAGAGTACATCCTTGGTTTGAGGTGGGGAAGAAAAGGTGTTGAGTCTATACAGTGGAGAACACCACCAAGTTACTATTTTTTCTTCCCTAATTTTCTTACAGTTTACTATTTCATTGATGTGCAAACTGTAATTAATGTACTGAGAAATTCTGACTGATTTTGTCCTGGGTTGAAGATATAGTCTTATTTAAGGCCAACTCATTGCACCAGAAGACAGCATGACAAAAACTGATGTGAATAGGACTGCCAAAAATGGCAATGATACAAAGCTGATTAACAAGATTTTTTTCAAAAACCCATTAAACTATCAATTCTAACGTGCTGATATTTAAAAAGGAGTACTCAATAGCACAAAGATAAATTACCATAATTGAACCAAAGTGCAATCAACAAATGTTTGCATTGAGAACCCACCTGTTTCTTAAACATTCCTGTCTTTGATGGGTCTAACTGAAAGTTTCCAAATCTACAGAGTAGAAATAGTCAATATTCCTACAGGTTTCTGTTTCTTCTTGCACAAGACAGTTATAGGTTATATTGCATATTTCAATTACAATCATTTAGATCATTGTGTCGAGAAGAATTCTGAATCCACAACAGGGACCATCAGAATTCCAATGAGCATTTGACTATGTCTACCGTAGGTCCAGCAGAAGGAAGCAGCAGTCAAATATTTTTCACATCTCTGTGCCATCACCAATAGGCAGAAAGTGACATGACAGAGATAGTGATTATGGGCACAAAAAGAATACAGATCTATTAGTTTCTCTATATTGTGGGTTCAATAGACTTAATTAAACCACATTCATGTTCCTGTTCAGGGATGCCTTACAGAAAAATAAAAGCCATCTTGAAACTTCCTTCCCATGAATATAGGACCTAATTGTTAATGTCCTTTAAAGAAGTAAAATTCCTAACTTCAATTTTCAGTTATCTCCCTTTGTATACTCTTATCAAAATTGCCCTCCAACATTTCAAACATATGATACAGCAAAGACTTTACTGGGTTCTCTGCAGTTCGTAGTGATTGTAACTTACATGAACAATCAGCACAGTTGTAACTACAGCCCTTAATTCATTCATTGTACCAGAAACACTGATGGTTGTGGTTATAAAGTGTTAACTACTGCTATCTCTTAAATAAAATGAAAACGTAACCCAAAATATAAATTACATCATTCAGGGAAAATAGTTTATAAGTGAAATACAAATATAACCTTAAAATAACTTCCACATTTCTCAAGGAATAGAAATTTGTATTTTTTAAAACATGCAATTTACTTAGAGTTCCTATAATCACAACGATTCTCATATTAGCATAGAGCACATGCTCATAACTTTGTAGTCTGGCAGTTTATCAAACTAGTCTTTTTTTGTTGTTGCTATTTAGATCTTGATTTTAACATTCATATATCCTAAAAGAACATGAGTGAATAAACTGAGTTTGATTCTTTAGAGGTAACTTCATATTCAACCCATTATCCCTTTTTGAAGAAAACTGCATCCATATATTAGTATTCACAGCACACATACTACAATTTTCAAGGCACGTGTCAGACCCATGGAAGAAAATAATTCATTGTGATATCTGTGAAAATGGCTCCTGAATCCATTCACCCAGATTTTCTTTTCTGAGTTTCTGATGCACATTTCCAACCTTCTGGTAGGCATCCGCATCAATATCCAATGTCCCTATTTTTATTACAGTATCACTAACCACTTTTAACAAGAAAGCTCTTGTTTTTTATTCCTTCCTTTCCCATTTATCCTATATGTAATAAGTCACCAAGTCTTCTTCCTATTATACTGATCATTTCTTTCATTCCTGTGGCCCCACGCTAATCGCCATAGTAACCACCAAATCAGGAGGCTGAATTCAATCATAAGTTCTATCCTTTCTAGGTTACAAAAAGCTCAAAATAGGTAATAGGTATATAAAATGCAGGCTCACTTAGCACCTCAATTTAAAGACTCCAATTCTTTTTTATATATATACTTTAAGTTTTAGGGTACATGTGCACAACGTGCAGGTTTGTTACATATGTATACATTGCCATGTTGGTGTGCTGCTGCACCCATTAACTCGTCATTTACATTAGGTATTTCTCCTAATGCTATCCCTCCCCCCTCCCCCCATCCCACAACAGGCCCCGGTGTGTGATATTCCCGTTCCTGTGTCCAAGTGTTCTCATTGTTCAATTCCCACCTATGAGTGAGAACATGCGGTGTTTGGTTTTCTGTCCTTGTGATAGTTTGCTGAGAATGTTGATTTCTAGCTGCATCCATGTCCCTACAAAGGACATGAACTCATCCTTTTTTATGGCTGTTTAGTATTCCATGGTGTATATGTGCCACATTTTCTTAATCCAGTCTGTCATTGATGGACATTTGGGTTGATTCCAAGTCTTTGCTATTGTGAATAGTGCCACAAAGAACATACATGCGCATGTGTCTTTACAGCAGCATGATTTATAATCCTTTGGGTATATGCCCAGTAACAGGATGGCTGGGTCAAATGGTGTTTCTAGTTCTAGATCCTTGAGGAATCTCCACACTGTCATCCACAATGGTTGAACTAGTTTACAGTCCCACCAACAGTGGAAAAGTTTTCTTATTTCTCCACATCCTCTCCAGCACCTGTTGTTTCCTGACTTTTTAATGATTGCCATTCTAACTGGTGTGAGATGGTATCTCATTGTGGTTTTGATTTGCACTTCTCTGATGGCTAGTGATGATAAACATTTTTTCATTGTCTGTTGACTGCTTAAATGTCTTCTTTTGAGAACTGTCTGTGCATATCCTTTGCCCACTTTTTGATGTTTTTGTTTTTTTTTTCTGGTAAATTTGTTTGAGTTCTTCGTAGGTTCTGGATATTAGCCCTTTGTCAGATGAGTAAAGACACCAATTCTAAGTTGTCTCATAAAGCAGCTCTCGCCACCAGCTGTCATACCTGTGACCGTGCTAAATGCTGAGGCCAGTGGTAGAAGCAGCTTGCAGAGAATCCAAGCTTACAGTCCTTCCTTTGGTTTTATTCATAAGCAGCTGTGAGAAATGTTCCATTGGCAAGGGCCCTGTCTCAACAATGATGGTGCCTCCTGTGAAACTCCTTAAAATTTGTGAACGCACAGCTTCCTCCCAACACTCCCTGGATGCTGAAGAAAGGTGTTGAAAAGATATTGCTCAACGGAAGATCTTAAAAGAGAGTCCACCTTCTTGTAATCTTACATGAAAAATGCTATTTGTCACATCTTGCATCCAGAGCTTGTGAAATACAGCCACATTATCAAATAAAAGAAACTATTGTTCTTTGTAGAAATGGTCACTTCTAGGATTGGGGGGCAGTAAATATAAAAGATGAGCCTGGAGCACTGTTAGTGGCAGAGTGAGGAAGTGCCCCCGAAAATGACAATGAAGGAGATTTCTCAATGGGACATAGGGAACATCAGACATGCATATTTGAGAGATAATGTATGATGTACAGATCCAAGAGACAATGTCAGGAGGGCAGATCAGAGGCTGCCCTGTTAGGGCATGCCGTTGATGAAGAGCATCATGATCTTTTGAGCTAACCCAATGACTGCCTGCCTGGAATAAGATCCGTATACATGAACCAGCTGCAGGAACTATCCTACAAGTTATCTGAGCATCACCATGGTCCAGTTATACTCTGAACTTCAAAAACCACAGGGAGGAATAAGAAGGACTTCATCCAAATGAACCCAGAATCTTCATTTGGAATGATAGCAGAAGCAAAATGGGCTTTGCGATTTATTCTGCTGAAGGAGAGATCTTTTTAGGAGTAAGTTTTTGTACAAACATCCCAGTAACAGCTGATGTGGGAATGCAGGTAGAATATTTGTGGAGGTGATGTAGATAACTCCATTCTCCCATCCTTCATCGAGCTCCTTTCAGGACTTTGTACCAATACATGCCTTTGACATAAGCAGGAAACTGTTTCCGCATTATGCAGGATTCACTGAGAAACACAAAGCAAACATAGGCCCCTATGTGCCTTCTCTGCTGTGAATAAATAACAGTCCCAATAGTAACAAGAATAATTGTATTATGTTTCTAAAAATTTCATGAGGAAATGAGTCTCTGGTTAGTAATTAGATGAGTTTGCATCTTATGATGATGTTGCAATTATTGCATTATAACTGACCATATTATAATATTTTGGACTTAACAAAGAGAAGGAAGAGGTAGGACCGCAGACCAAAAACAACGTTCAAGGTATCATCATCCTTAACCTCTCTCATCCGTCTGGAGGTTGAGAGAGGCAAGTGTCCAAAGGGGCATGCTCAGATGATGGTGTTAGTAAGGGAAGGAACTTGTCACGAATATATTTTACCTGAGGGGAATAGATTAGGTCTGTCAGTCTAGAGCAGGGGTGGGCAAACTATTGGCCTGCAGGCCAAATTTGGCTCTGTCTGTCTTTCTAAAGCTTTACTAGAATTCAGTCGCTTATCTGCATGCTATCTATGGCTGCTTTCATACTACCACTACAAAGTGGAGCAGTTGTGAAAGAGACGGTATGGTCCACAAGTCTGAAATACTTACTACCTGCCCTTGTATAGAAAAAGTTTGCCAATATGTAATACAAAGAGCAAGATGCAAATCTTCTGGATTATCCACACTTCTTGTATTTCCTATGATTGTTTTCCTTTTTATTCCTGATTTTTTGGAATCAATATAGAAAAGCACTCAACCTCAGTTAAACTACAGTAAAACAAGAATAAAAGTTGGACCAGCAGGTTGAAGAACAAGCTGCACCCCTGGAACCTGTAATGGGGATAGCAAACAATGCCCAGAGGGGTGGCGAGAGCTTTGTGTGAAGCTCACATCCCTACCACAAGATTCTCTGGGGCCAACCTTGGAAGGCAGTGTTTCTTTACATATTCTGCCTTTACATCATGTAATTAATTATATTTCTCATCTGCTTGTGAAAAAAAAATAAGAGATGTTTATAATAATAAACATAACATAGAATCATTCTTAAAGAAAATTTTAAAGGAGATCCAAAGTCACAGACTAGCTTTTTACTGAGAATCATATTCCCAGTTGGCCACATGTTTGGAACAAGTTATTTTCTCCAAACCACTGTGGCTGAGACCATATTAACCTAAGCAGGATACAGTCTGCCAGATGTTAATGATATTTACAGTCCTGGATTCTGTTATAAAATATGAATGGCCATCGTGTGTATTCAGCAGTGTTAGCTCTCATTCTCTCATTATTTATTCATTTATTCAGCAAACATTCACTGAACACTTTCTCTGCACAAGCCCCCTGTTCTGGACTTACATTCTCTTTGTGAAGGTTTCTGTTTGCATCAGGTGGCCTCCTCATGCAGCACTGAAGCAGTTATTTTACTCTGTAGTTCACTTACCTGAAAATGGAGGTTTTCAGATGTATATGAGAAAAAACTATCAACAAGGTGCTGGCACCCCTATTTTGTCAACACTGAAGAAATCAGAGAACATTTCATCCATGTTCCCTGCCTCTTAAAAATTAGCTTCCAAGTAGAGAAAACCAGCAATCAGCCAAAAGAAAAACAGTAGATACTTGATATAGGATATTTATTTCATTTTTGAGGGGAATGTTAGAAGAAAGAAGCCTCAGTGGAGAAAACAGAAGAAGCACACATTAGCTAAATATTAGACAAGTAAATAGGAAAACAGTAAAGTGTCTATTCACTGTACCTGGAGAAGCATTGCACTATACAGAAAGTGCTTTCATAGTCTCTCCTTGAAAACAAGGATAAAGTCAGTAAGTGAAGACTTGTGCTAGCCAGTATACCACCATTCCTTCAACAACTACTGATAAGAGCATCATTATCGGTATACCAAAGTAAATTGACCTCCAAATGATCATTTTCTCTAGAGCCTTGCTTGTTCAGCCTGGAAGTAGATTGGACTCAGATGCCCTAGCAGTTACCTTGGAGGGTGAGTAGAGCTGCACACTTCAAATATCCTGGTGAAAATTAACATGAAAGCCCTTTGCTGTCAAAACAGAGCCCATATGGATGTGCCTTGTTAAGTTGGTCAAATGCATTCTGCTTTGCCAGGAATAAGAACCAGAAAGAGTTTATGAAAGTAAGAGTTAGTGTGTTAAGCTTGAGTCTCCAAGGTGACCAAGGGAGAGATGAGGGAAAGGTTTAAGTAAATGCTTTTGAAAGGAAATAAGAAAAAAGGAGTGAATATGACTAAAACCATACAGGCTGATTATTCGTTTAAATAAAAGCAAAGAACTCCAACCAGATTTCATTTTTTATTCTTACAACTCATACTTAGCTCTCCATTCAAAGCTTCCTAGTCTATACTTGATCTGAAGAACCAAATACATTTCAAGTGAAGTGTTTAGCTTTAATATAAAATTAGTCACTGTGTAATTACTGAAAAGACATGTTTATAACTATAGAGCAAACTACAAAACCCTTTAAAACTCCTTCCATGCTGAGGAAAACATTTATTCCTTCTAGGGTATCATTTTTTCAAACTGCTTTTAGAATCTAACTGCTGGCTAGGCTTTTGTGGAGATTTTCATAAACAAAGCAAGGTTACAAGTGGTTTTGTGAAATTCTGTAATTTACCAGAAGATATATTTATGACTCATTTCCTTTTATTTTTCTGCCTCCAACTACATTTTCATCCACATCATGTTACTCTGAAGTTTTCCTCCAAAGGAACTGATGAGTGAACCATTTGTTGAGTAAATATTTATTGAATAGCTTGCAGTCAACACAGTTCCTGACACATAGTCAATGCTCAATAAAAGACCATGGAATGCATCTTGAGTAGGTGTCCAATGCAAGGATACCTCCTATCTCTTTGGGAATACAAAGTATATGAAATATAAATTCTGCCTCTACATAGGATCCAGGAAATGAAAGATATCATGAAAGTTGTATAGAAAAATCATCATGGAAATTCAGAAAAGTAAAACTACTTTGTTGGGGATTTCAGAGAAGTATTTCTGATAAAGAAATCCTCTGTACTTGAGCTAGAAGGATGTTTAACTTTAGGTCTTTGGAGATGTAGGACAAGGTTATCATGGGCTGATATATAAAGGCACAAACACAGGATTGTGAAATACGTATGGAACCTCAGTTTCCAGAAACAGATACGGCATTATAATGTGTGCTACTGAGACTGAAAGGAAGAATAACATAAAAGGCAAGAAGGAAAATTATCAATGCAATAAGTTTGCTATGTTTTATTATTTTAACTAAATTGTATTAAGCACCTATGAGATCTAAAAACAAGTTATGCAGAGATAAGTAAAACTACATTTCTGCCCTTGAGTTTCTCACAATTTAATGGTGGAAACTAAATATATAATTCAACGTTTTCCATATAAGCACTATAATAAAAGGCACAAAGAAGGGATATCTAATTCTGATTGAGGTGGGATGCCAAGGAAAGCTTTCCAAGAAGATAAACTCAACCTTGAAAGATATAAAGCAGTTATGAGGCAAGAAAGGAGGAGTGGATCAGGGAGGTCCTTCAGATAGGCAAGGAGCTGCATGAGCTGGTAGTGATTTGAGATTCTTTCCGTTGTATATATGTATGTATATATTTATTTCAATTTTTTTTGAGAACGAGTTTCGCTCTTGTTGCCCAGGCTAGAGTGCAATGACGTGATCTCAGCTCACTGCAACCTCCGCCTCCCGGGTTCAAGTGATTCTCCTGCCTCAGCCTCCTGAGTAGCTAGGACTACAGGCACCTGCCACCACATACAGTTACTTTTTTGTATTTTTATTAGAGATGGGGTTTCATCATGTTGGCCAGGCTGGTCTTGAACTCCTGACCTGATCGCCCTCCTCGGCCTCCCACGGTGCTGGGATTACAGGCATGAGCCACCGCGCCTGGCCCTCAGTTGTGTTTATTATAATACACTCCACCCGGTATTATTAACGACAGGAAGAAGAAACAGGACGTGTTTGTGAAGAGTCAGTGTGTTAGCTTGAGTCTCCAAGGTGATCAAGGGAGAGATGAGGGAAAAGTCTGGTTTAAGTAAATGCTTTTGAAAAGAAAGAAGAAAGAGGAATGAATGCCACTAAAATCATACAGGCTGATTATTTGTTTAAATAAAAGGAAAGAACTCCAAGTAGATTTCATTATTTGCTTATTGTTATAACTCATATTTAGCTTTCTATCCAAAACTTCTCAGTCTATACTCGATCTGCAGAATCAAATACATTTCAAGTGAAGTGTTTAGCTTTAAAATAAAATTAGTCACCATGTAATTACTGAAAAGACATGTTTCTAACTATAAAGCAAACTACAAAATTCCTTAAAACTTCCATGCTGAGGAACATATTTATTTCTTCTAGGGTATTATTTTTTTCAAACTTCTTTCAGGCTTAACAGTCTAACTACAAATCCACTTAAAATATTTGCCTTATTAACACTTGCTTTATAAATAGGTCATTAAAATTTTATTCACTCAACAAATATTTATTGAAGCAAGCTTCTCTACACAGTGTTATCTGTTTTTTTCTTCCTGTCTGGCTTTTCTCATGTTGTTGTCTCTGGCTGGCAAGTCAATCGCCTCCATCTTCACCCCTCAAACTTTTATCCACCCATCATAGCCTAGCCATTCAAAACCCTTCGCTTTAATGAAATCCTTACCTATATCTCAAATGCCTACTATATCTGCTGAGTACCCAATATACTTTCTTTGTACTCCTTTTTTATACCTAACACATTTTTTTCCGGAATAATTATGTTTATACAGAAAATTTTCTAGGGACTAATACTGTGTTTTCTACTAATTTTGTTCTTTACAATACTAGAACAATGCTTTGCACCACCACCCTTTGCTGAAATGATTTGCAAGACTGTTTTAAAATAAGTCGATTATATGTGTGGGTTAATATTGCCCCTATTTCCACATGTGTGTGTGTATGTGCGTTTATAATTACTGAGAAGATGTGTTCATAACTGTAAAGAAAGCTACAAAACAAAAAATGGAAGTAGTAAAACAAAAAAGCAGTATCAGATACACTGGATATTGAATTAAAAAGCAATAGCCAGTATATGCTGTCTACAAGAAACAGCAGTAAGGTTTAACAACTTTAAATGCATAAGCATTTAACATATAAAGTGAAAACTGACAAAATTGAAAAATAAATCAGCAATTATACTTACAGATTTTAATACTTCTCAGTAAATAATTTTTAAACATACCAAAGATCAACAGATATAATGTACAGCATGGTGACTATAGTTAATAATTACTGTTAATAATCAACTGTATTGTTTATTTGAAATTTGCTAAAAGATAGATTTTTTTTTTTTTTTTTTGAGACAGAGACCAAGCTG
>NW_012117088.1:3857601-3891579 GCF_000951035.1 Colobus angolensis palliatus
TCCCGAGTAGCTGGGACTACAGGCGCCCGCCACCTCGCCCGGCTAGTTTTTTGTATTTTTTTCTTTTAGTAGAGACGGGGTTTCACTGTGTTAACCAGGATGGTCTCGATCTCCTGACCTCGTGATCCGCCCGTCTAGGCCTCCCAAAGTGCTGGGATTACAGGCTGAGCCACCACGCCCAGCCAAAAGATAGATCTTAAGTATCCTCACCAAACACATACAAAAAAAGAGATAACTATTTGTGATGATGAATGTACTGATTGTGATAATTATTTCACAATGTACATATACATTAAATCATCACATTGTACACAGCTTGAATATATGCAATTTCCATTTGTCAATTATACTTCAATAAAGTTGAGAGAAAAATAAATATCAGTAAGGATATAGAAGACTTGAAAAACACTGTCAGCTAATTTGACATAATTGACACCTATAGATTGCTCCTCCCCACATGGGAGAAGACATAAATTATCAGAATCAAGAATGAAAGAGGGATCTTCATAGCAGATCCTACAGACATCAACAGGATGAAAAGGGAAAATTATGAACAAATTATATCAAAAAGTTTATTTTCTTAATTTCTTAAAAGGCACAAAATTACCAAAACTGTATCAAGAAGAAATTAAAAATCAAAATAGACCTCTATAAGCAAGGGCATTGAATTCAATTAGTGATTATATCTGAAAATCAATTCATGTAATAGACAATGTTAACAAAATAAAACGAAAAACCAGTATGGTAATCTCAACAGACATTGAGAAAGAGACACATGTGTAACAATTACCACTGTGACACTTCTAAAGGCAGACATAAAACATAGTTTTTATTATCCTGAGATAGGCAAACACATTTTGGATAAAATTTTAAAAGCCTGAACAATAAAAGAAAAAAAAATATCAAGTGGACTTCATCAAAACTTTTGTTCACCTAAAGGCACTATTAAGAAAGATACAGATTGGTAAAAAATATTTACAAAACATATATCTGACAAAATGTACCCAGAACATAGAAAGAACACTTAATAATAAGGAAGAAATTCAATAAAATGAGCACATGATTAGAATGGATACCTCAGAGATAGAGAGAGAGAGAGAGAGAGAGAGAGAGAGAGAGAGAGAGAGAGACTGACAGAGAGAAAGAGAGAGAGACATGAATGGCAAAAACACCAGTGAAAAGATGCTCAACATCACTGGTTGTAAAGGAAATGCCACTTAAAATCACAATAAGCTACCATTGCACATATAGCTAAAAAGCTAAAATTATGTCAACTGACAGTATCAAATGTTGACAAGGTAAAGCAACAGAAACTCTTATAAATTGCTGGTGGGAATGCAAAATGTTATAGCCACTTTGGAAATCAGTTTGGCTATTTCTTCAAAGTTAAATGTAAATCTACTATACGAACTAGCAATTCCACTCATAGATATTTGCCCAAAAGAAATTAGAGCATTTATCCACACAAGGACCTTTATACAGATATTTATAGCAGCATTATTCCTAATAGGTAAAGAATGAAACAATCCAAATGTTCATCAACTGGTGAACGGATAAACGCAATGTCAAAAATCCCAACAAGGAAATCTAAATAAGCAATAAAGAGAAAACTACTGCTACATACGATTAAACCTCAAAAGTATTATGCTAACTGAAAGAAGCTGACAGGACACATACTGTATGATCCCAACTATATGATATTTTAGAAAAAAATAAAACTACAGCAAAAAGAGTTGGCCAGAGGTTCAGAATATGATGTTTGACTGTGAAGGGACACGAGTCTACCCTCTGGAGGTGATAAAGATGTTCTAACCCTTGACTATTGTGGTAGTTGAATGGATTTACATATTTGCCAAAACTCATTGACTTTATTATTAACCCATGTGTCTCACAGTATGTAACTTATACCTGAATAAAGTTATAAAAAATACATAGACTACTAAATAAATAGCCTTGGTTTTAAGCAATTGTCCCTAAAAACCAAGTAATTGTTGTATGTTATATTGATTTTGACAAACTGATGGTGAAATTTTAGCTTTGATAAGGATGACATCAGGTAACTTTTATATTATGTGAAAAGAATCCACAGACTCAGAAGTGAAGTAATACATATTTGATTAAAGTTGAAAATCTTTTATAGTATTTATCAATTTTGGTAACAGTTCATATTCTTAAGACATGACAAAAACTTGAGCATGACTTAAGATCATAGAAAGAGAAGAAATCACTGCAACAGCTGCATACGGGGAATTAGGTAGAAGATAAAATAAGTGGAGCTGGGAATATTTATCTATGAAGACAATATTAGCAACTCCAGAAAACAAAGTGAAGACATAGAGGAAACTGAAGAGGAAAAGTCTGGAGGTCAGGAAACTAGAGAACTGATCACTGGAATTTAAGTTACCCTGCAATTGACTTTGATTCTGGTTTGCTAAGTGATAATGAAAGAACACACATTTGAGGGAGTATGTGGACAAAACAGCTAAACAGTGGGGGAAATATGAAATACAAACACAGGAAATAGCTTCAGGATATTAGAAACGGAAATATGCATGAGAAAGAAGCTCTGGTGCTCCAAGCCACAAAGGTCAAATATTATGCAGGAATGTTCTAATATTAATCCCCAGTTAAAATTCTATTTTTGAATCTCATTACCAAAAAACTCCACAGTACATTCACTTCTTATTTCTATTCAACAGATCCTGGAAATCAAAAGTCTTCCTCGTTTAATCAGAAGTTGATGTGAATTAAGAAACAGGAAGAATCAGAATCAGCTATCCACATTTAAGGAGCTAGAAGTAGGCACCTCACCCTTTCTTAATCATGAAATCTGTGTGTCTATTTAATATGTGTGTTGAAAGATTGGATAAGTTTTCCTAAGCAAGTGCTTGGGACAGCGGAAGCCTGGAGTTGGGAATCAATTGTTAGTATTGCTGCTAGGAGGTCCCTCTCTCTAATTACTCATAACCAACTCTTGCAGTCCATTCTGTAAGCCTCTCTAGAAGTCTCTAATACCAAAAGTTGAGAATTGTGAAGACCCAGCTCTTCTCTTCATTTGAAGTTGAGTTTCTCACATACTAATCTTTGTTAACCAGCTTCCAACGTGTGTAAGAAGATATCAGAGACAAAAGAGAAAAAGGTTTGTTACAGTAGAAAAAGCTTTGGACTTGAAACCATAAACTTGGTTCAAGTTCCACTGACTTCCATCTGTTTATAGAAATGTACATCCTATGTGTTTTCAAGGTACCCTGTTTATCCATTAAATATAGTTCTGGTTATTGTAGTAGCAATCACTTTTTCACTTGTCCTCCCCACTCCCCAAAATTATAAACTCCTTGAAGGCAATGATTTTCTCTGTTATTACTGAATCCTTCCCACCCAGGAGAGTGTCTGGCATGACTGGTGAAATAAATGGCAGTAAACACATCACCTCACCTCTCTGAGTTTCATTTTCGTATCAGAAACTTAAAATGAAACCAGCTTCTTTTCAGATTATTTTGAGGTTTAAGTGATATGTACAAATACAATGAAAAAATTCCTCATAGGTGGAAAGTTACACAACCCTTTATCATGTATATTTATCCAACAATTTAAGAAAAACTCACTCTATAGCACATAGTTCATGTTATAGCAAGTACCACTGCAGTGGTATGTCCAAGAAAATAGCTTCAAGCTCTAGTTGACAACCTATCTATCTAAGCAATGAGTTAAGCAGATAAACCCAGAAAAATATGAACTTTGGAAGATCCTTTCAAATTGTAATAGAAATTGCCTGGCAGCCAGATACAAAAGAGGAAGTTGGCATTTATCTGTGGCTCCACACTTCCACAACCTGAGGATAAAAGAAGCCAGATATAAAGTACATGCCCCAAAGAAACTGTCAGGGTTGTTTTTCCCCGCCCCCCGCCCTAAAGATGCACAGCGAAGTGTTAGATATCTTATAGAGGGTTGTATATGAATACAGACATCAATTTATTCACCCATCTTCCTTCCAGTTAATCCATTCAACCAACGACATTAAATATCCATTCAAAAAATTCTATACATATGTTTTGAGTATCAACCAGGTGCCAAGGTCCAGTTGAAAAAAAAAAATGCCAAGTAAGGCATACTCTGTACCTCAAAGGCACTCACAAGTAGAAAGGGGAAAATTATGACTTTGTATGCTATTTGTTCTAGTATTTAGGATGCATCATATACATAAATATATACTTATATATTTTATATATATGTGTGTGTATGTGTGTGTGTGTATATATATATATATGGCTGTAGAGCATTTTGGGTGCTGGTTGTAGCATCTTATTTGCAAGTGCAGAATTTTGTTCTGACAAGATTACAAAAATATTCTTAATATAGACCTTTCATGTCACCTAAAAAGTTGTTTTCTGTTTTCTTGAAAATGATGTCCAGTGAGAAGTATATGCCTTAAAGGGTTTTTATCTGTTCACCAAGCCATTAGCCAATTGTATATAAAATAGCAGGTAAATATATCTTGTAAATGGTCCAAGGATGAAAACATGTATACATTTTGCTGCCAGATATAAAACGTTGCACTCTTATTAGCCATGTTCAAAGGGAAGAATGATTGTCTAATTTACTGTAAATGATCATTTCTTAATTGACCTTGTAGCCCCATGTCTAGTATAGTGCAGACACTCAGCACTATTCATTCATATGAATGAAAACATTGGAATGTTAACAGCCGAGATTTATAAGTGAGCACCAAATCAAATGGAAAAGAAATTACTATCAGCCTAATTAGGCATCCTTTGTTGTAGAGTCCACTGCTTTTCATTCTCATCTATGAAAATACAGTAAGGTGAAATAAAGGGAAATCCATAGGTCAAATCCAGATTACTCCAAACTGAGAAAGTAACATAATTCTTTGAAATTCTCCTACAAAAGGAGGATGAAATATGTAACATTTGAAAACATCTACCACACAGAGCTGTTGTTCCATGCATTTTAACTGATATTTTAGAAATAAAATTATTAGGGATCAAAACCCTGCCACTGCTATTGTGTCACAGAAGTAATGCACTAAGACTCAATCCAAAGTCATTTATCCTGAGGTCATTTTTATATCATTAAGAACATTTTCGAGGACATATATGAAAACACTAGCTGTAGAAGAAAATGTTACCTTCTTTCTCTCTCTCAAATCAGCCAAGTACTCTCAAGCACTCTTGATGAGATTGGAGAGATGCTGTCTACATCTCTCCAAGACATGTAAGTTTATTTCTGGCTCACAATACGTTATCAGTCTACCTTAGGTACTGGAAACGTCATCTTTGAAACTAATTGTTTAGATTAAAGCATTGTTGTCAAAGGCCATTGCCAAAGGATCATCTTTGACTTTCAATCTAGATAGCTCTGAGTTCCTGACTTCACCCAACTTTTCTGCTTGCAACAAGCAACAAAAATAGATAAAATAAAAAGAGATTAAAAAGGAGGAGACAAAATTGGACATTTCAGCAGACTGGATACAAAACAAGAATAGTGGACCTCATGTCCAGGTTTCATGTCCTCCTGCCAATGGTAGTTATGGGGATTGCATTCCTAGGGATCATTGAGGACTAAAAGGGTTTTGTATAAGATAGGGGAAAAGACTCATGCTCACTCATGCCTCAGGCGACAGGGTAACAAAGATACAGCCTCACAACCAGAAACTGAAACAAGCCAGCTGCTAGCTCTGTGACTGGATTCCTAATGTTTGCAGTATCATCACGTAACGAGAGCACTAAAATACCATTCAAAAACTGGTTATAGATGAGTGCCTTGGCGGCAGATTGAAGGCTACTGAAAACTTGCTAAATATAAAAGACAAAGGAAAAAAATTAAAATTCAACCTCACACCATGTACAAAAACAAATTTCAGAAGTATCAAAGACCTAAACTAAATGGAAAAGATAAAAAAAAAAAAGAACAAAATATATGGGAAATTTCTATAGTTTCTGCTCAATTTTTCTGTTAATCTAAAACTGCTTTAAAAAATAAAATATTTTTTGGGAAAAACAACAAATAATAGATAAATATCTGAATGACTTAAGTTAGTGTCATACAATAAATGATTGAAACAGATTGGGGTCAGGATGTATTTTCAAAATGGAGTCAACAGGTCTTGAAAATGTTTGGGAAATGAGGAACAGTCAAGATGTCCCCAATGTTTCTCGCCTGAGCAACAGAAAAATAAAATATTAAATTTTGATTTGGGAAAGACTACAGGAGAAGCAGTCTGGAGAGGGAATATAAGGTCTTAGTTTCAGGCAAATTAAGATTGATGTTCCTGTTTAACCTCCAAATAGAGGTGTAGAATAGCAAGTCAAATATGTAAATCTAAGCTCTGTGGAAAAATCAGATCTGTAAATAAAAATGTGGAAGTCAGAAACATATGGATATTATTTAAAGCCATGGAGTAGATGAAATTGCCTAGGAAGTGAGAATAGTTTAAAAAATTGGTGAAGGACTAAACCCTGAGGCATTCCATCAGTTAGAGATGGGAATAGTAGAAAGGACCAGCATAGGAGTAAAAGGAAAGGAATTCAGGAGATCTTATCCTAGAAGCCAACTGAATAATTTTTCAAGAAGAAAAACATAATTATGTCAGAAGCCTCTGAGAGAGAGTAGAATAGAACTTGCCAGGACCTTGGGGAGAGGGGAAATGGGGAGATAACCAATATTATTGGTTGAAGGATACCAAGTTTTAGTTATGCTGGATAAATAAGTTCTGGAGATCTGAGATCTAATATATAACAAGGTGACTATAGGTAGCAATACTGTATTGCACACCTGAAATTTACCAAAAGGGTTGATTTTGTGTGTTCTCGGGAAAGAAAGAAGTAAAGAAATAGAGAGAAAAACAAAGAGAGGGAAAGAAAACGGTAATTATATTTGCTTTATTGAGATGTCATTTAACTATGCATATGACTATCAAAACATCAAGTAGTACACTTTAAATATAAATATATATCAATTATGTCTCAATAAAGCTGGAAAAAAGAATTTACATGCTAATTAGGAGAAAGAAAAAAGTTTCTGAGAAATCAATTAAGAATTTAGAATTAACCATAGATAGCAGTAATGAATATGGTTCGAGTGATGAAGGCACAAATCTAAGTGGAATACGATAAAGAGAGACAAGAAAATAAGGGAGTCAAGGTGGTAGGTTTATGAAGCTCCTTCAAGGAACTTTTCCATAAAGAACAGAGAAATTAATCAATAGCTAAAGAGGAAGAACAGGAAGAACTTTCTTCAAAGATAGGAAATATGTCATTTTTAAGCTAATAGAAATGTTTCATTAGAGAGAAAGAAGTTGATTATGCAAGACAGAGAAATTAAAATTATAGCAGTCAAGTCAGCAAACGGAATAAAATTCAGAGCATGGGAGGGTCATTTGGCTTTACATAGGAGCAGAATAGTTCTTCTGTTGTGTATTTGCTTTTGATTGATATTCTAACTTTGTATAAAGTTATTTTATTTTTGAGTGATTTTTAAAATAAGATGCCTAGTTGAGTCTTATGTGTACCTACATAAGGTGCCCACATATTTGGAAATTACACACACACACACACACACACACACACACACCAGAAGTCAGTATCTGGCTCATATTTCTCAGTAATTAAATCAGGTGATCTTTTGGGGAATCACTCAACTTTCAGAAAAAAAGTCCTTCAAATTGGTTCTTTCTGAGCCCATAAAAAAATACTCACACAGAACTCATACTCTCTATACACTGTTATCTGAGCTGAATTAAAATTCGATGCAGTGTTTGGAAACTTTAAAAGATTTCGCATTTTTAAAAAAATGGAGGGAAATATCTTTGAGCATATGAAACTGAGTTTG
Source organism: Colobus angolensis palliatus (assembly GCF_000951035.1). Taxonomy (NCBI): domain Eukaryota; kingdom Metazoa; phylum Chordata; class Mammalia; order Primates; family Cercopithecidae; genus Colobus; species Colobus angolensis. The sequence goes on from NW_012117088.1 coordinate 3,865,450, forward strand.
GGGGTCAATATTGACTTGAGAAATGTTTTAATTTTTTCTTGAAAATCTTTAATTTTTCAATTATGAATGCAATGTAAAGCTGCTATAGAAAGTTGACTTAAAGGATATTTGTCGGTTTCTGATTCCATACATCTTTCCATCCATTCTTTATACATATGTAAAATACATTGCTATCATTTCATATAAATAAAATATTTCAAGACTGGCATTCTCCCCTTTCACTTTCAGTTGAAATAACGTAAGAGTTTTTCAACAGTCTTTAGTGAAGTAATTGGAAGTTATCAAATGCCATAAAAAATCTTATACAAAACTCTGAGAAAAAAATTAAATTTGAAAATTAATTTATGCTACACTGCTTTGAGGTTTTAGACTATCAGATATATTATTTGAAAGTTAAAAGCTTAACAGTTGTCTCCAATCATGTACAATTCAACATCTATCAATTATTTTTCTCTGAATTTTTAAGGTTTCATTTAAGCAGCTTTAAAAGCTTACAATTTTCTTTCTTTATATGTAACACTCCAGTCAAGCCAGAAACTAACAAAGGTGCAGTAATTTTAAACATTTTTATTATATTTTCACTTTTGTACTCACTGCAGTAGTCAGATCTGGTTGCCATAACAAATACCATAGACTGAGTGACTTAAGCAACAGAAATGTATATCTCATAGTTCTAGAGGTTAGGAAATTCAAGATCAAATTGCAAGCAGATTCCATTCCTGGTGAGGTTTCTCTTCCTGGCTTGGGCAGATGCCCACCTTCTTGCTGCATCCTCACATGGCAGGAAGAGAGAAAGCTCTGATCTCTCAGTGTCTTATAAGGACACTAATCCCATAATGGGGCCCCACCCTTATGATCTCATCTGGCCCTAATAACCTCCCAAAGGGCTCACCACAAAATACCATCACACTGAGGGGCAGAGCTTCAACATATGAACTTGGGTGAAACACAACATCCAACACTTGACACTCACTTTCTCATGCAATTAAGCAGAAATTAACATTGTATTATTTCTAAGAGATGTGGACTGTCAGATACTATCTTGTCATGAGCTTTCACATTGTGTACATTTCTCCACTCTTCTGTGCCAAACCAAGCATCTACACATTCCTAAAGAATCTACACATTACTAAGAAACTACTCGTTCCTAAGCAAGGTATGAGGCTTGCTCATAAAATCTCTAGCAATCACTGTGTCTGTAACTAGACTACTTAACCTGAGGCAACATACTTCAGGACACCTTTGAGGAATATTTTTGGCCTGAGTGCTATAATTATACAGTGTTTCAAAACGTCTGCTACCTAGTAATGAGATGTAAGAGTTTTCTCTTCCACCCCCAATTTAGCTTTCAGATTGGTAAATGAACCAAGGGACTAAATACTACTTAGCAGTTCAAGTAGCTTTCCCCTCCCCCACTTTTCTCACTGTGCAGAAAGGAGAAAGCTTTTTCATATGCAAATATGAAATTTGGTTTAATATCTTAAGAAATAAATTTTCATCATCACCATCAATGGCTGACTTTTCTGGCCCCCCTTTAATGAAGAAATGCTTCCTTATCCTTAGAGATCTAAAACAAAATTTTGTTTTAACCTCATTTTTCCATAGGTCCGCTCTCTTCAGATTAAACAGAAGTGAGCAAAAGTAGGTTTTAAATATTAATCACTCCATGCAGTGTCCAAGCAGAACAAATAACTTGACAGGCAATTTCCAGCTTGTACGCCTTATTCTTGAAAAGGCTCACAAGCAGCAGTTCAACAGGGACTGCCTTTCTGTGATATGTACTATTTTTATGCTTACTTTTACACTGCACAACTAAAGAATATCATGCATGCTTTTGCCTTGATCATTAAAATAATCAGATACTGTAGAAGCATAAGCACATTCCCACATATACATAGATAGTAGATAATACTCCCCTCAAAGAAAAAGATGAAAGATGTGAAAATGAATAAGGACAAAGAAGAGAGCAAAGCTGGGAGATTAGATTAGATTGTAACCAGTGCATCACTTGAAGCTAAACTTATTTCCACATATGGTCACACCAAATCACATTTCTATTTGTTTCCCCGTCACTCTCTTCATGTTGACAAGTCAGCTTTGACTGACATGATTAACCCTGGAATTGCTAAGCATTATTAAACTAGGAGAAGGAAAGAACCTGAAACTATACAGAGGTATAAGAGTAGCTGAAAATTAAATAAGTTCAGTCTACCAATGGATTTCCCCAATAGTAGAAATGTAGTGTCCAAAGGACACATTTGTAATGAAATAGGAAAACACAGAATGCATTATGCATTCAGAAAAATTGGAATAAGGATACTTCCAATGAACAGGCAAAGTTTCTAGAATGGCATCTGTATCTGAAAGGACATTGAAGAAGCCTCCATATGTCCATACGTTCTTTCTTTAAAAATGTTATTTCCCAGCTTTCTTGAAATTAAGTGCCACATTTATCAAGGCTCTAGCCTTGAAACAATTAATCTAAAGTTTAGAAGCACATTCTGAACCTCTGCCCTGCTAGGTACTGAAAACAGGGTGAGGAAACTTTCTTTAAGAGAGTAGGTCACTGGAGCATCACTACAAATATCTTCAAAGACAAGCCAAATCAACTTGGCCATCTTGACATTGAGAAAGAGCTGGAGCCATCTATGTGGCAGTGCAGGGGGCAGGGTGAGGTCAACCACCAGAATGTTCCTCCCTTCCTCAAAATGTTGGTTTCTCAACTACATTGACACTCAAAATTCAGTGACGTGTATTGAAAGAAATACACGTCACTAAATGAGAATTTCCTTTCCCAATACATGAAACAGGTTTTACCCTCATTTACATAATTTCCTGACCATCAGGGTGGTTCAACACTGGAAGGAAACAGGAAAGAAGGATATGAAAACATCTCCCCTAGAGATTTCTAAGAAGAAAGAGGCCTGTGGCCTGGAAGGCTTGTGATGCTACCACCTAAAGGCAGACATTTGGATCAGATCATTTCCCAATTTCTCCCTCCTTCTATTGTTTATAAATATATTTAAATTCATGTAAGGCGATCTGTTTCTGAGTACGATGGAGTAAGCACACTCCATCTTTTCTTTTCCATTGAGTGTGGCTATAGCAACATAATTACAACAAGGGTTTGAAGATTCTAAAAAAGGAAATAATAACAGGTGGATCAGGAAGGAAGATCAGAGTTCAAACTACCATCAAACCTGTAGTCATCTTTTCCCTCTGGCATTCAGAAGATTGAGGGGCTTCAGGGCAATTAGAAGCCCTAAAATGGGCAAGTAGGGAGTCTTCGGCCACACTCAAGGCTATTTCCAGATGTCGTCCTTTAGACGCTAGGAATGCACTCGCTCTAGTCAGTGGGCTGAGCCCTGACTTTGGAGATCAGGCAGATTTATTTTCAAACGGTGGCTCTGTCAGTTAGAAGTTCCGAGCTTGACAATTATTTAACTTCTCTGAGATGTCTTTTCCTTATCAGCACAATGATAATAACACCACATTATAAGATTGGTATGCACAGCACAACCCTGGATTTGCTAAAAGTTCTCGCTCCAGGAAAATGCGATGATTCTAAATTTGTGTATAACATAAAATGCAACTTCTCTTATAATTTCCTAATTTAATGTACCAATTATGCCATTCCTTTAGTCAAATTTCATGGACTACAATTTTCTGGAAAATGTACAGATGTAATTCACACTCATATTACTCTAAGATTAAGTCTCTACTTTCCTCTCCTGTACACTCAACAAAACAGGGGCAAGGACTCAACTTCCTCTGATTAAAATCTCTACCTGTACTTGCCACTCAGATTCGCCCGCATATTTTGGTTGCTTCAAAATGGGTCACATAAAATAAATTAATACCCTAGATAACTTGCTAATTTCCTTTTCAAAAAAATTGTAAAATTTCCCTTCATAATGTTTCAAAGAAATTATTGTCCTAATTGGCACTTCAAGGGATAGATTAGAATGATTCATAATGTCCCTTCCTGCTCTGACATTCTATAAGTTCATGATTTGTGAGATTTTCAGAATATGGAAACACAGTTCTTTCTTCCCTAGTGAACACTAACTAAATAATTAATTCCTGTTTCAAGGATAGCTCAAGGGCATGTGTGCACAAAGATGAGACAAATTATCTCATGATCAAATCCTGAGATTCTTGAGAGCAAGAAGCACACCTCATTTCTTTTCTATCTTCCACAGCATGTTCAGCACAACTGGACTCACATATGACCACACCCAGTTCCAATTCTCAGATGGCCAAAGCCTGGACAAGCTACAGATTCAGCGGGAATAAGGTTAAAATTCAAAAGATACAACTGAGTTTTAGAGTTGTTTTCGTAACAACTCTAAAGCAAAATAGTGCACCATAAAAGGTACTGCATAAAAGTTCACTTCTTCCCTGAACTTAGTCAGAATTTAGATGGACCCATGAGTAAAGTGTTATTCAATATAACAAAAGCCCTTTTGATAAGTAGACAGAGAATAACACTATTCAGAACCACATGTGACTGTCATATTCGTCTGTTTTCCTATATTTCCTTCTCACATAATTATTTCGAACTTTTAATTTCAGCCTATTATCATTTTTATAATTTCCCAAGAAGACTGCGGATTTCCAAGAACATCACTTAAAACCTGAAAATCCCTTTACTAACAGAAGCATTCAGTGAGGAAAAAAATACATCAAGATTGGGTCAATTTTGTTAGTGTGCAAAGGAATCTCTTCGAAAAACGAAATGTCTTTCATTTCTCCCTTACCTAGGTTTTATTATCTTTCATAATATTTTTTAAGAGTCATGAAGAAATTTGCATGCTGAATATTCATAAACAATATATAAAGATGTCCCTATGAGAAGGAGGGCAGGGAAGTGCTGGGTAGAGAAAGGCAGGTCCCTGGCTAGAGCTCCACCCCCCGGGCCTGTGCTCAGGGACCTAGGTGAGGACAGACATTTCTGTTTTCCTGCCCAGATGTTGCATTTTCTAAGACCACCCTGGCCCACCATGCCCCCATCCTGTGCCTATAAAAATTCCAACACCCTAGCAGGCAGAAACACAAGCAGCGGGTCGTTGAGAGGAACACACTAGCAGAAGAGCACACAGGCGGCTGGAGGTGGAGAGGACCGGAACATGGACAGGCACCAGCAGATGCCAGCAGGCCTCTGACCTGTGGAACAAGGACTGGAATCTGGCCGAGTCGGTCAGAGGAGAGTCCAGCTGCTCAGCGGCCAACTCCAGAGGAAAACCACCTTCCCGCTCCTCCCCCTTCTGGGTCCCCATCCATCTACTGAGAGTTTCCACTGTCAATAAAACCCTTGCATTCCTTCTCCAAGCCACACCGAGTCAGAGTCAAGAACCCGGGATACAGAAAGCCCTCTGTCCTTGCGGTGAGGCAAAGGGTCTAACTGAGCTAACACAAGCCGCGCGCAGACGGCAGAACTGAAAGAGCGCACTGTAACACCGGCCCACTAGGGCTTCGGCTGTAAAACATTCGCCACTAGATAGTGCTGTGCAGTCGGAGCCCCACAACCTGCCCATCTGCATGCTCCCTCTAGTAGTATGAGCAGCTTGGCACTGAAGAAGCGAGCCACACACCCCGTCGAACACCCTGAAAGGGGGATAGGGAACTTTTCCCATTTCACCTAGATGGCTAAATGAAGACTATGCTGTGCTATTTATACATATTGGCTTATTGCATTCTGCTCAGTGAACAAAGAAAGCAAGGCTAACGAAGTCCATTGAAGATTTACATTCAGATTGTGTCATCATATGTGTAAGATGTCTGGACAGAAATCAGTTATTACGTGTGTACATATACACATACATACAGTTATCCCTCAGCATCTATTAGAGAGGCGATTGGTTCTAGGACCCACGAGATACCAAAATCCTCAGTGCTCAAGTCCTTGGTATAAAATGGCATGGTATTTGCATATAATTTAAACGCATCCACTTGTATACCTTAAGTCACCTCTAGATTACTTTCGATACTTAATACAATACAAATGCTATGTAAATAGTTGTTATATTGCATTTTTAAATTTATATCATTTTTTATTTTTTTATTATTTGTATTGTGTTTTTCCCTAATATTTTTCATCAACAGCTGGCAGAATCATGGATGTGGAAACCACATTTTATGTGTGTGTGTGTGTGCGCCCATGTGTACACACATATATCCAAACCAATTTGTTTAAGGAGCTATAGCATACGAAAATGATCATTTCAAAAATTTCACATGCATAAAAAAAATAGTGAGACTAGAAACTTTCGTTTCACTCATAAATACCATTGAAAGAAGTTTTACTCATTTTATTATGAACTTTCTTAGATTTCACACAACTTAAATCTCAGTAGTTGTATTTATCTTTCATTGTCACATAACTGTTTCTGAACCTGTTCCTTTAACTGCTGCTGAAGCTAGTTTCTTTTTATCAGTAAACAACAGTGTCTTCTACTGTTCTTTACAATGTATGTTGTTTTCTTAACGAAATCTACCCATTCACTTTGAAAGACTTTCAGACAACTCAACAAACTTACTAGGAGCCTTATAGGAGTCATGGAGTCCATAATTCTGAAGAGACTAAGCCTCAAATTTCCACTCCATCTATTGTATGCACGCAACCAAAATCAGTCAGCAATAATCTGGGCCATGCTGACAGGATAAATTATAATGTGCCACAAGAACAGAGAGGAAACGTCAAGGTTCAAAGACACCTAATGCCTCTCAGCTCTGCATACCAGGAAAATGAAAAGCAATTTTATGACACATATTTTAGTAAGTGCTTTCTCTAAGACTAGGGTACCATTACTCTGGCAAGTGTACAACCTGGTACTTATAACTACCTTTTAAACTTTTACTATATCTCAGATAACAGTTTTTAGATTTTTTAAAATATACTTTAATGTTTCACATGGGTTACAAAATAGCTGAAGAGACAGTCCTACTCTTCTCTTTTGCTCCCTCCTACACCCTGCAGGTTGAGTTCTCAGAGTAATTAGCTGGAGGAACACACACTTCTCAGAAGTGAGGCGAGCACACAAAAAGACAGTCCAGATCAGTAAGCCCTTCTCTAGCTGTAGATTCTCTAGTGGAGAACAAAGCTGCCGGAAATGCTACACATGTAGCCCAAAATATAAAATGAGGATAATATTGCCTATGTCAAGGAATTATGAAGAATAAGTGAGAAAACTCAGAAACAAGAGTCAGCCTTGATTTAGCACTCTCAGCCTCTCCATCTCGTCCCACAGGAACTCAGCTGTATTTCCTCAAAAGTACCCACTTCCCTGCATTTGCAAGGACATGTGCACAGCCTAAAAAATTACCCAATTCTGCTATGCCACAGTCTTTTCTAGTCAGAGCTCATATCATTCTGGGGCACTCCTGAACCTTGAACCGAAATCAGAATTAGCAAGACTACATCTCCATCTGAAGGAAAACATCTGAGTCTGTGCAGTGGTCTCTTATCCACATCTATGCTTCCTGCTCTTCTTTCCTTGCACATATCTTAGACAATTCAACTGAACAAATATTTATGATGGACACAGTACATGCTTAATGCTGGGCACCAATAGTTAGCAACAGAGATATGTCCCTGTTCAGAAGGTTAACAACAAAATAGTGGCATAAATAATTACACAGCTATAAAGAGTGAAATGTCATATGAACGAAAACCAAAAAACTAAATTAAGGATGATGAAAAATCTCTCTAAGGAAATTTGAAAAAGATCAATTTAAATAAGCCAAAGAAAGGGTAACAGTAAGAATATTCCAAGCAATATTTGAGAAGTCCCCAAAACAGAAAGGGCAGCTATGGAAGAAGTGAAGGGCCAGCGTGGTTGGGATTGTGGGTTCAGGGAGCACAGAGCTGTGCAAGCATGGACAGCAGCGATGGCAGGCCAAGTCCACACTGCTCACAGTTATTTGTCCTCAGGGCACTAAGAAAGGAGTGAAGGTTTTTTAGCAGAGGAAGGAGACGATCTTTTTTATGTCAGTAAAGGGCTGCAATATGGAAAGCAGACTGTAGAGGGCACAAAAGTGGAGGCAGGGAGACAAGTTAAGATGCTATTGGTCTAGTCCAATAGGAGAGGTGGTAACAGCTTGGACTCAGGTGGCCACTGTGCTAGTGGAGGGAATGGTGAGGTCTGAGGTATATCATGAAAGCAAAATTGATTACTGATGAGCGACAAGGAGAAGAAAATCAGGGTGATTCTCAAATGTCTGGTGTTCTAACTTAATCTTTATAGCCATATGAAATAGATAGTATGAGGCCTCATTTTACAGATTTATTTATCCATTTAACAATTATCTATGGAACTCCAAGCATAGTGATTTAGAGCCTCAATGCCTGAGTTTAAATACTGGTTTGGCCTCTTGGCAACTGTGTTACTTTGAGCCTGGTTCTTAACCATAGATGTGAGGAGGATCCTCAAATCCCTTCCCGGGCTGCTACAGAAGTTTCGGAAATTTAGAGGTTGTGGGAAACAGACGGAATACGCATCTCTGAGGCAAACCTTGCTCTTTAGAGATTTGATCTTGCATCATTAACATACAGAGTGGCATCAAATACTATTCGTGGCTGGGTGCTGTGGCTCACACTTGTAATCCCAGCACTTTGGGAGGCCGAGGCAGGTTGATCACTTGAGGTCAGGAGTTCGAGACCAGCCTGGCCAACATGGTTAAACTTCATCTCTACGGAAAATACAAAAACTAGCTGGGTGTGGTGGCATGCAGCTGTAATCCCAGCTACTGGAGAAGCTAAGACAGGAGAATCACCTGAACCCAAGAGGTAGAGGTTGCAGTGAGCTGAGATTGTACCATTGCACTCTAGCCTGGGGGACAGAGTGAGACTCCATCTCAAAAGAAAAAAAAAAAAAAAACTTTTCCTGAAAAATGACTTTTCTGTTAGTAAAGTTCACCAGGCAATATAGTTTGTATTTTTACCCCTCCGAATCTCAGGCAATATAGTTTGTATTTTTACCCCTCCGAATCTCAAGTTGAAATGTGATCTCCAGTGCTGGAGCTGGGCCTAGTGGGAGATGTTTTGGTCTTAGGCGTGGATCCCACGGTCTTGATACTGTCCTTGCAATAAATACATTCTGGCTGTGTTAGTTCATGTGATAACTGGTTGTTTAAAAAGAGCCTAGCACCTCCTCCTCTCTCTCTTGCTCCCTCTCTTACCGTGTGGCACACAGGGTCCCCAGCCTCTGCTATGAGTAAAAGCTTCTTGAGGCCTAACCAGAGGCCAGGCAGTTGCCAGCACCATGCTTCTTGTACAGTCTGCAGAATCATGAGACAAATAAACCTCTTTTCCTTGTAAATTACCCAGCCCCGGGTATCTCTTTATAGCAATGCAAAAGAGACTAATACACCAAATTACTGTGTTACCTGAGAATGAAACAACATTTCAGAGGTTCTTCTTAGGCAAATATATGACAGCACCAATCAACTATTTTTTCCCAGAGGTAGAGATTGTTATGGCAGAGTTTGCGGACTTTGATCTCAATAGGGTAACGGGTAGAGTGGAGTGGACCTAGTAGAATTCTAATATTCCAGTGTCATCTTACTCACTTGCCACACTGCAAATGGATGCTTAGTCTCAGAGTCAGAAACAAAATATGGTGCAGACTATGGCCAATTGGAAAGAATGTGTCTAGAATAAAGTGGTCAGTAGATACTCATTTCCAGCTCTGTTACCAGTGCACACCGTTTTTTAAAAAGCATCTAGAAATCAGAACTTCTACGGAAACTCTCTTAGTATTTAAGTACTGGCCCATGATTTTTAAATAATGTGATATGTGGGCTAAACAAAACACATGCGAGGTCAGATGAACCCCATGGCTTCCAGTTTCCTGGAAGTCTTTGGTTTCCACTAACTCAACAGGGCCTCTGTGGGATCACGTAACTGTGGGAGGATGAGTGAGCATGAGAGAACTAGGAAGGTGACACCAGGGCAATGTGATGCTGACACAGAAACCCTGCCTCACCGACCAGATGAGCTGGCACGGAGCATGAAGGAAGGAAGAGGAAACAAAATGTGAACTGAGAGACAGACCACTCAGTCACTTTTCCTTATAATTAATGGCAAGTTTCTGAAGAGAAAACATTTCTGCTTTTCATAAACATTCTGAACTTATCTATCACAATTTAAGTAACTCAGATTAAAAATCATTAATTCCATTCCTTTGATCTGCAGAATAAAACTCTTTGCTAGAAACAAAACCAATTTCCTCATACCTTTCTTTTTAATGTTCTCAACAATGCCTCTTCTATTTAGTCTCACGGAGGAGCAAAGTCTGTGGGCTAAAAATAACTGAATAATCATGTAACATCTAAGGGATTGGGGGTTTAACCAACAACCCTTCTCTGTCCAGATTTCCTCAATAATTAATAAAAATCCTGATCTTGCAAGTTTGTGAGATGAGGATGAAAATTCATAATATTTCTCTGAAAGTCAGTGTTCAAGGAATTGAAATCACCATAATATAATATCCATATGTGATAGTTAGTGCCAAAAGTTTTGCAGTCTATGGTGAGATAGAGAGATACAGAACATATGATATATACTTGGCAATGAGATCATGTTCTTGTTTCCCAGCCCTGGGAACTTGAGCAGAAGAAAGGAAAGAGAGACATTAGGAGGGAAAGCCTGAGCCTCACAAGAGCAGAGAAGTAAGAGACTGTGGATGAAAAGGGAGAACACGCTAAGAGGTGCGAGGGAGACGCCAAGAATAAGCAGCAGAGGGGAGTTTCTCACCTGGGACATCTGCAGATTTCCGGAGTGGGGTGGAATGTCAGTGACCCACACAACAGATTAGATGTGGGATATCTCAGCACTGTGCTCTCCATCTGCCCATAGCATAGGCTTTCTGGCACAAAATCAAGAGGCACTGAGACTGGAGGAATATTCTTTCTTTTATTTTGCTGTATTTTGTTGTATTGCATTTTTGTTTTTTGAGACAGGGTCTCACTTTCGCCCAGGCTGGGATGCAGTGGCCTGATCTTGGCTCTCTACAGCCTCCACCTCCTGGATTCAAGTGATTCTCATGCCTCAGCCTCCTGAGTAGCTGGGACTACAGACACACCACTGTGCCTGGCTAAGTTTTTGTATTTTTAATAGAGACGGGACTTCACCATGTTGGCCAGACTGGTGTCAAACTCCTGACCTCAAGTTATCTGCCCACCTCAGCCTCCCAAAGGGCTGGGATTACAGGCATGGAGGGACATTCACCAGCAGTCAGCACCTACTTTTCTTCCCTATCTCAATAAAACACAGTGCGACACAACAAATAGAAATTTAACTTACAATTTCTAGAACTGATTTCACCTTGTCTAGTTGCAAAGTCATTTAAAACGGTCCACCTCAACTTTTCTGTTCTTCACTCAATTCCTAAGGCGGCTAAACCAGATTACTGAGAGACAGAGATTCCATCTCTGAATAATTTAATCACAAATTCAGGATCACTCAGCAAGTGCTTTTGAGCACCAGCTACATGCAGAGCTCTGAGGCAGACTGAGAACAAAACCTAAGAAATATCCCCTGCCTCAATGGTGTTCACATCCTAATGTTAGAACCGAGGTTTTGAGAAAGTTACAAATACAAATGCCCTACAGAAAAAGAAATACATTAACTCTCACTCCTTCACATTCAATTGAAAATAACCAATTAGGAGCACATGTGTAAGGACACCTCTGGGTATTCTTACAGAAAATGAGTGAGCTTCCACAATGCAGAGAATGTGAGTTTTAAGCAAAATCCTCCCAATATATGAAGCGAAGTTTAAGATGCCTTTTAAAAAATCTTACTGTCTGTGCTCTACTATTTTTGCCCAAGGACTGCCCTGTTTACCTTCCACTGTGGTGACAAATAGATGGTACTTTCCTGGGTACCAGGGTACTCTATGCTGCATATGATTGAGTATAGATACAACAGAGAGAAACCATTACTGCTAAATCATTGTTTTCATCCTATTTTTCAGGTATAATTTCAGAAAACCTGTAAGAAACCTCTTCAAGCCATTGCAAAAAAACACTCACTTCTAAAAATAAAGAGAAATCTGTTTTTCCTGCTTGCATTTCAAGTTATCTAAAAGTAAAACCAATGACACAGTGATTGTCTATTACTCTTTAGATCTGCATTATACAAAACCTAATAGGGTACAGGGTTTTTAGAATTTCACTTTCCCTTTTAGGTATTTTACACTCTATCCCTGACCAATCATTTTAAGTCTATGAAATTTTATTTTTGCAACTCTCACAGGCAAAATGACCACTTCTCCACTGAGTTATATTGATCCAGTAGGCATCTGAGGCCTAAAATGATATAACTAGCAAAGGGTAAGGTTTCCAGAAGTTGATGTTTTGGTTCACACAAATTTCTACCTAGGGTAGATGTTTGACTTATCCTAAATTACTTTTTCTTCTCCAAAGTTGGGGAAGCAACCTTTAGCAACCAAAATTTCTTAGGAAATATTCCAGCAAGCCAGGGCAATGCTGGAGTGCCTTTATTATTTCTGTTTGATGTGCTTCAGAAAGAACTGAAAGCACAAGAAACATTCCAAACTCAAATACCATTAGGATTTGTGAACTCCAGCAATAATCATAAAGTGGAGAAAAATGTCTCATTTTATGAAGTGCACCTTGTCTCACTTCCTGAAAATTTTACAGCATCTTCAGGTGAAGCTTAAACCATCCATTAAGAGTATAAGTCAAATGTGTAATTCTTGGTAAACAATTTTGCTTGGCAAACCCAAGTGAAAGTTAATGGTGCTTGAAGATACTTTTGAATTTCTCCAAAGGGAAGTTATATGAAGGCTGAATAGTTTGGTTTATTCACAAAACAAAATAAGAACAGAGAGTTGATCATTTAGGTCTAACGTGATGGGAGGACCTGGTATCTTGGTCTCTTGAGATTATCCAGGCAGCACTAATTTTAGGAATTTGGCCCTGTTTGCTTTAGTTCTTTTCTTCTGAGTCACTGGAATGCCCTACAATGTAGGCACAAGATGTCTTTCCTTCCTTTTTCAGGCATTTGAGTTTTCAGGCATCACTGTAAAGAAATCTGCCTAGCTTTACTTAAAGTTAGATAGAAAAAAAATAGCATTTTCCTGATTAAAATCTGTTCTGTAGTTTCCTCCTTCAGTGAGTAAATTAATGAAGACAAGTAGCCCCTGAACAAGTGAACATGATTAGCATTAAGTCACACAGAAAGCTCTACATGGCACTTAATACCAAAAGTCAATGTTCCCCAAGCCACAGACAAACTCTTGAGTGTCTTCACAGAAAAACACAGCCAAAGTTCCTAACACACCTTGAGAAGGGCAGTGCACTCCCAGCTAAGAACCACTGATCTTACCCAAACCCTTATTTTACAGATGAAAAAATAATGACCAAAGAATTGAACTCTCTGTCACTTAAAGAATGAGTTAAGATCAGAAACCAAACCTCCTGACTTCAAATTCACTCATTCTACTAAAATGAGCAGGTTCTTCCTATTGCTATGATATAATATATACATATTTTTAGTATAAAGAATGAAGATAGTCTATCAGACTCTCTGAAATTTGTTTGAAAATCATCTTGAATTATTTTCTAGCTCTTCCCAACATGTACCCTTGCTAACAGTCACTAGAATGTCTTCCCTATAGGCTGTGGGAATATGACTGTGAACATGCATTTCTATATCAAGACACACAAATGCCCAGCCTGGGCAATATAGCAAGATCTAATCTCCACTAAAATTAAAAAAAAAAAATATTAGCTGAGCATGGTGGCATGCACCTGTAGTCTCAGCTACTAGGGAAGCTGAGGCGGGAGAGTTGCTTGAGCCCAGGAAGTCGAGGCTGCAGTGAGCCTCGATCATGCCCACTGCACTCTAGCCTGAAAGACAGAGTGAGATCGTATCTCAGAAAAACAAACCAAAAGAATCACACGTGCAATATTTGATGAGTTTTGCTTCATCCAGCTTAAATTCTCATGTTTCTGTAGCATGGTTAATTTGATAACTAAATGAATATATTAAAAATAAATTTGTAAATTATAAAAACACAAATATTATTTATTTGTATTAGTATTTGTTAGTACTGTACAGTTTTACGATTTAATGAGTATTACTATCATTATTTTCTCTGTGTCCTGAAGCCTTTATGGAGTTCAGCATTGAAGACGGCATTCTTCTACCTCTTCTCACTTATTTTCAGGAATCTTCTGGATATAATTATCAAGTTGGTATTTAAATGAAGAATCACTCATAGCTTTATAATCTTTATAGCCTTGCTTTTTTACCAAGGATAGACTAAAATATGAGACTTGGTTACATTTCCTTTTATGTTTTGGTTGTTTCATAGAATTTCTAGGTATATTACTATTCCTTTTTTATTTGTCAAGATATTTTTATAGTCCACTTTTTAGACATGTGAACTTGGGCAAATTTAGAAGCTTCTCTGAAAGTTAGTTTCCTCATCTGTGAAATGGAAATAAAAATATCTACCTAACAAAGTTTCTTTTTGGGTGTTTTGTTTTGTTTTTGGAGACAGAGTCTCGCTCTATCCCCCAGGCTGGAGTTCAGTGGCACGATCTTGGTTTACTGCAACACCTGCCTCCCGGGTTCAAGTGATTCTCACGCCTCAGCGTCCCAAGTAGCTGGGATTACAAGTGCCTGCCACCATGCCCAGATAATTTTTGTACTTTTAGTGGAGACAGCGTTTCATCATGTTGGCCAGGTTGCTCTTGAACTCCTGACCTCAGGTGATCCACCCACCTCAGCCTCCCAAAGTGCTGGGATTACAGGCGTGAGCCACCGTGCCTGACTCAAAGATTTTGAGAATTAAACTATAGTACTTTTTCCAAATCTTCCTTTTTCTATTTTTAAAATTCAAATGAATAATTGGGAAAAAAATGGGGCAAAAAAATGAACAATATATTAATACTATGCTTATATCTTGATAAATGTGACTTAGATTCGGAGACTAAATCTATCAGTAAACCAAAACCCTATTGACTCATTTAATTCCTTCACATACTACTGACAAGAATTGGAGTCCTTTGATCTAAAGGACAAACAGCAAAAGTAATAATTACTCATCTGTTTCAAGAAACTAAGAGGATAGAGAGCACGGAAACCCAAAACTCATAAAAAGGATAAACCTAGGTTTAAACAAGGGTGATAGCTTATTCTATATTGATAAGTTAAACAATAACTTACATTAAAGGATCACTTTACATTTTATAGAACACCTTGGGTTACATTATTTTATGAAAACTGTAAGTCAGTAGAACCAACAATATGTGAATATAATGGGTATGAGTAATAGAATTCGATGATTATATAAAGCTAAGAATTTGACTAACAGACTCAGAACACAAAGCACAACCAGAATAAAGAGGTGGCAGTGGAGGAAGGGCAGGTTAAAGTTCAAGCTTAGTTATATTTTTAAATTACTAATACTAACTTTCCATTGAATGGACTGAGTATTTTTGTTACTGTGTAAAGCAGAAGTTGTCAGAGTTGTGATGGAGCCAAGGTTGCATTTTCTGGGAATCTGGATTATGTGATCTATATTCCCTCCAACTCTTAGATTCTATGAATTGATGGTGAAAAATGATGAAAGAGCTTAAAGAGGCACAAAAGAGAAATAATATTTGACCAAGATAACTTATTTAGCAGAGTATATTAATCTTGGAAAATAAAATTAACATGGCCACATTCTTGCAAGATGGAATCTTCAAGAATTTCAGAGGATGGTATCCAAGTTCAGATAGAGTGAATGTGAATTTTGTACAAGAATTGTACACAGTTCTAACCACCTCACATCACATCAGCAAAACATCAAAAACTCAATTTTTAAGAATTGTTTAAGAAAATAAGAATTAATAATCATCCTTATTGGTCCAGTGACTTAATTCCAGCAGCAGCTATGTACCTGCCTAGTAACATGTTTATCTTCAAAAAGAAAACCACATTTAACCATGTTTCCCCACACTGGGCATCATTATTCTTCCCTTCAAAGAAGTAGTCTAAGAAATTACATTCTTTGTGCAGAAAGCACATTCTGAAAACACACAACATAGGGACTCGAGAGGGGTACTTTGTTAACAGATTGTGTGCTTCAGTGTGTGTAGGTGAATATGAGAGGCAAAAATACAGAAAACTGACAGCAATTGAGTCAATTTTCTTCACAGCAGAAAATTTCAAAGACCTTTCCACTGACACAAAACAAGAAAACAACAAGACTATGAACACCCCAGGAATTTCAAAAATGCTTCACAGGTCCCTAGTAATTACACAAACAAAATTCTTCATTTCTGAGATATGATTAAAGCTCCACAACTAATATTTGGTTCAGCTCTCAGTTCTCTCTCCACTGACCAAAACTTTTTAATGAGATAACTTAAATTTATGTTAAGAAAGTGTCTCAACATTCTTTTTTTCTGTTTTTATATAATGAATTATTTATTTATACGACTCTGGTTGAATTTTTAAAACTTTTTCTACTTCTCCCTAAGAACATTTCTAGTCACTCATAATTCAATTTGAGATTCATTTTCTATTCATATTCACAGCTACAATGACTAAAGATACAAAAGGAGTAATGTAATGATAATTTTGTTGCTTAAGAAAAATGTCTTAGTGCTAATAAATTCCCTCCTTTTTAATCATAAGCTTTATTTTTGCAGAAAGTTTTTCTAACCAGATATTTCTTTGGCTTTTTATTTAGCAAATAATTATTGCATAACTATTGTATGCCAGGCACTGGATCAAGGAATACAAAGTATATAAAGATATAAAAATGAATAAAATATAGTTTGTGCCCTCAGAGACTAATTCTTGTACACAATTACTTTAAGAATATACAAGATGTTCAGAAAATCACAATACAGGAGAAACCAAATTCTATCCTCACTCTATTAGATGCCTATCAATACATTATTGAAGGACATTTTTAAATATCAAATCTGAGGTATTATTTTTCATATAGCATTATTACAGAAAATCAGAGTCAAAATAATTCCCATTAAAACACTTTTCTAGGAATGTAATTTGCCATGAATAAAAGGCCTTTGTTGTTACCAGTGAATAGGAAGTGTTCCTGTTCTGCACTACTAGCCTATGTCTTAATAGTAAAATAAAACGTACATTCCTCTTTCTTCTACTTTTAGAAGCTTCACTAACCTCAATGCCTTGATCGACATTCCTCTGGTAATCACGTATTTTCTGCTACCATTACCCAAAAAAATCAATGTGCATGAAGTGGGAAATAAGTAAAATATTTTGAGTTATTGCAGCCAGGAAAAAAATCTTTAATAGTATCACAAATGAAATGTAATCATTGCTTTGGGTCTGCATGATCCAAGGCCTGATTCTGATACAGCGTTATGTCCATCGAGATACTAAAGGACCCCTCTCACTGCACAATAATCATAACTTTCACTAGGAATACACCCCCCACCACCACCAAAAACAAAAACAAAAAAAAAGAAAAGAAAAGAAAGTGAGCAAGGGTCTGAACTAAGGCAAAGTAGAGACCCTGTTGGAATTCAGAATCTTGAACTAACAGAGAGATGAGGAACACAGCCTGGTTCTCACCTACTGAGCCAATATCCTCAAAGCAGACAAATGCAGTTACAAGTTGGTAGCCATCTGTAACAGCAGAAGCACATACAGTTTAAACAAAAGCTAGCTTGAGTTAGAGCCCCAGAACCAATATGTTCACAAATAAATCTAAGGTCACAGTGCAAGCCATTATAAGTAACAGTTGGTAGGAACAATAGATTTGCAGAAGGACCATGTATGACACACAAATAAAGGTGTTTCCTATTTATCACAAAGATGAGCACACAAAAAGAGGCTGTGTGAAATAAGCAGACTGAGAATAAAAAGGACTTCTAGAAATAAGTAAAACAATATATGTTTGTCGAAATCATTTTTCTACTCCTTGTCTCAATTGTCAAGTTCATTTTACTTTATGGAGTGTGTTTCCAGGTATAGCCAATGTTCCTTAGTTTAAAAGCAAAACCCATCACTATTGAGTTGTAGAGTGTAACAAGAAAGGAAAATGGTTTTTAGGCATAAAGTGGAAGCTATGACTTTGCAAAACACACTGGACGTAGCAAAGGAACCCGTTAGACTTGGTGGTTCAAGATGGTGTTTTGAGCAAATGCAGAAGTAAAGGTCATAACTGGGGAATGAGGGCCAGGAACCAAGAATCTGACTTTCCAGCACTAACAGCTGAAAGGAAGAGCAGGGAAGCAGGGGGGAACTCAGTTTAGGAGATCAAAGACTGCTTCTCAGCTACCGAGATTAGAGGTAAACACCAACTACTTAGTGATACAGACTTAGAACTAATATAGATATATACTGCATACCATTTGTAGAAAGTTGTATCTGATTGCCCATTATGGAGCCTGAGCTCAGTAGTATACAAAAATGTTTTTATTGTCTTCTTAAAATCCCCTTCAGATATCAGGATATGCTAATACATGAACTTCAAAGGTCATTTAGTAACCAGTCTGTTACTTAAGGCTCCAATGGGTAGAATGAGGACCCCATATAAACTGCTGATCTACAGAATTGTGAGCTATTAAATGTGCATTGTTTTACACTGCTAAATACAGAGTAACTTACTGCATAGCACTAAAAACCCAATACACTTTCTTTCCAAATATTTCCAAAAATCAGGTTTTTGTAGTTTCCTTGCTTTAAGAGTTCAGAGGCTCCCCTTACTCCTTACTGTGATATACCAGACACTTTATTCGTATTTGGGCTCCTACCTACCTCTCCAACTTTATCCATAGTGAAACATCCCTAGAGGTCATAGGCTCCAGCCACACTGGATCACTAGCCTATCCTGAAACACAAGGGTGGAGGCACAACAGATAGGCTCTCTTAACAATTCTTCCAATTTGTGTATCGCAGAGCCTAAGCAACCAGAAACTGCATTTCCCACTGGGGTGGACACACCCCAGTGAGCCATACCCTTGTGTAATCTCCTCTCCTTGTGTTCAGGCAGAGCCTAAGACTTGCATCTAACCAACACAGTCCATCAAAGATGACAAGATGTCACTCTCATGATTATGTTATTTTCTATAAGGCTGTCTTGCAAACTAGAAGAAGATTCTGCAGCACTTATCAAAACAGTAAAGTTGGGGGTTTTCGAGTGTCTCTTTTTTGTACTCTACTAATTCAGCTTAGAGGAAGAAAAATGTGTTTTCCTTTTTTATCTCCGTGCCCTTGGTTTCTAGCATATCTAATAACTCTTGTTGGGTGGAACTGCACCCAACTATCCCATGTTCCTCCAACTCTGGGCTAGCAGGTGCTGATTATCTTCCCAAGGGCCAGCCTAGCTATGGAAATCATTTAATTTGGAAGAACACACACACACACACAC
Source organism: Colobus angolensis palliatus (assembly GCF_000951035.1). Classification (NCBI taxonomy): domain Eukaryota; kingdom Metazoa; phylum Chordata; class Mammalia; order Primates; family Cercopithecidae; genus Colobus; species Colobus angolensis. The sequence continues at coordinate 3,884,835 of NW_012117088.1, forward strand.
ACACACACACACACACACAGTGGCAAAAGGAAATATCTCCATTCAGGCTTGGCAGAACTATCCTATGAAGCTATTCTTTTCAGCTCTCCAAAAATATCCCTTGGCCTGTTTAGATAAAAATTATCTCTCCAGATTAGGCACTTCTCTGAATCTTTATCTTTTGGCTACTCCTACGCTTCAACATCTTGTTTGACACTAGAATGCTATCAGAAATGAATTTTGAAATTAGAAAACAGCGAAAATAAAATCAGCCAATTTTGCTTTTAACCAAGTCATAAAATTCAAAGCTTGATACTGTGAACTTCTTAGTAATGCAAATATAATCTGCCATTTCTTTTACTATCAAAAAGCTAAAGTAGACGTTTTTTAATTAGGTAAAATAACTCTGAAAAACATTCAGGCAGGTCCAGAACTATATGTCAATAAACTATTAATTAGGATTGATGGTGGTAAGGAATTTAATAAGTAACTTTCAAGATTCTGAAGCCAATACTAAAAGGTTAAATATGTGTACATCTTATTTAATGTTTTAACTCCAAATATATTTCTACCTAGATAGGTTGTAAACTACTAAGACACAGGGAGCGTGATTTATTTATTTGGTTTTATTCCTAATAATTGTTATGTCTTGAACAAAAGGAATATGTCCAGAATACTAAATTCCCAGATCCTAAACTAACAACTATTACAGTTTTAAGATACCACCTCTATGCTTCAAAAGAAAATTTAGATAAATTGAACTCAATCAAAATAAAACTTTTATGCATTAAAGGACACCATCAAGAAGGTGAAAAGAAAACTTATAATAGGAAAATATGCTTGTAAACATTTATGTGACAAGGAGCTTGTATTCAGAATATATAAAGAACTCTTATGACTCAAAAATAAAAAGACAAATAGCCCAATTTTAAAATGAGTGAAGGATCTGAACAGACACTGTTCCAAAGACAATATACAAATGGCCAATAAGCATGTAAAAAGATGCCTAACATCATTAGTCATTGAAAAAATGCCAACCTAAAAAATAGTTTGGCAGTTCTCAACAAGTTAAATAATTACCATATGATTTGCAGTTCTTCTCTTAGATATATATACATGAGGAATGAAGACATAAGTCCACACAAATACATGACAGCGCTATTAATAATAGCTAAAACATAAACAATCCAAATGTCCAGGTACTGATGAATGGAAAAATGGCACATAGCATAATCATACAATGGAACATTATTCAGTCGTCAGACGTGATGAAATACTGATGAAAGGTACAACATGGATAAACCTTGTAAGTATTACACAAAGTGAAAGGAGTCAGTCTTGAAAGAAACCATATCGTATTCCATTTAAAATGTCCAGAATAATCAAGTCTATCTTAGTTGCGGCTTACTGCTGTTGGGGGCAGAGTGACTACTAACTAAAATGGATGTAGGGTTTCTTTGGAGGGTGATGAAAATAGTGTAAACATAATGGTTGTGATGGTTGCGTAATTCCGTGAGTATACTAAAAACCACTGTACATTTTATAGGATGAATTGGATGATACGCAAGTTATATCTCAACAGAGCTGTTTAAAAAGCATGTTAAAGTTTTTAGAGTATCTATTTAAAGATTGGAAATAAAGTAATATCCACATTAGTTAGTGTTGGTGGAGCAAGGAGAGGAGAATAACAAAATAAATAAAACCAAATAAATAATTCGGGGAAAAAAGTCAAAAGCAGTGTAATAAGTAATAATTAATCTGATAATTACAACAATAAGTAATCCAAATCAATATATATGGATTACAATTTCAAGTTAAAATTTAGAGCTTGTCAAGCCCAATATGTTATTTGTATGCCACCAACCTAAAACATAAATATACAGCAAGATTGAAAGCAAACTTAAAAAAAAAATGCCTAACCAACATTAGTCATACAAAAACTGCTAAAGCTATATTAAGATGAGACAAAATAGACATTTAAAATGTGGATATTGCTAGTGATTAAAAGGATCATTACATATTAATACAAATTTGTCTTCCAAAAATATATAACAGTTCTAAACTCATGAGTATATAAACCTAGCTTCAAAATGTATTAAGCACAAAGTGAGCAAACTACAAAGAAAACATAACAAGTTTATTCCATAAAAATGGAATAATTTTACTTACCTCCTTCAGTCACTAATAGATTAAGCAGGAAAAAAAAAGCAAAACTTTTTACACAATTAAGCTTAATTCAAGGGACAAAGGCAGAATACTGTATTGTAAAATTGGAAAAATCATATACTTTTCATCATACATAGGACATTAGGAACATTCCATGTGCCATAAACCAATTCTCGAAGACGTTCTAAGAATTACTCATATACACAGCATGTTTTCTGACCTCAATGTAGTTAAGTTAGAAACCAACAAAACACAATCTCAAAATTTCCTATGTTAAGGGTGGAAAAAACACACCTCTTAATAGCTTGTGGGTTAAAAAAAGAATATAGATATTAGAAAATACTTATGAGCAAAAAATACTGCATATGTAAGTTTGAAGAATGGCATATAAAGGAAAATTCATAGCCTTAGTTACTTAAAATAGAAAACAAGAAATGCTAGAAATTAATGAAATAAATATCAAACCTAAAAAATCAGAAAAAGAATATAGATTGAACCCAAATAGGTGAAGGAATGAAATAAAAATGATAAAGGCCAACATTAATAAAAGCAGAAGACAAAAACTTAAAGACAGCCTCAATGAAGTCATAAACTGGCTTAACTTTGGTAAAAGATAAATATAATTTTAAATTAAGTATTAGAAATAAGAAAGTAACTAGAGCTACAGATTAAGCAGGTTAAACATAAGAAAATATTATTAACGACTTTATGACAGTAAATTTGAAAGCTTAGCTAAAATAGACAAATTCCTAGAAAATATTGTGAAAATGTCTTTATAAAAATTAGGTCCACCTGAAAAGGTCTATATTTATTACATCAATTGAAGCAGTCATTAAATATCTTCCACAAATAAAACATGGTTTTGCAGGGGAATTCAATCAAACCTCAATGAAAAGTAAATCCAATTTATACAAACGGTTCCAGAGAAGAGAAAAAGTGGAAGCACTCTCTGTCTCCTTTGAAGAGGCCAATATACATCTTTGATTTTGAAAACAGACAAGAAGTGTGTAAGAAAGAAAATTTGAGTCGACATAAGCCATTAATATTAAAATAAAAATTCTAAACAAAATATGAGCAAATCAAACCCAACAATTCACATAGAAGATAATATATCATGCATCAATTGCATTTACGTAAGTATCTGCAAGTTTGGATTAACATTAAAAAATCACTTAATGTAATTCATCAAATTAAAAGATTAAAAAATTATCTTAACTATTTCAATGATTGTATTTATTTATTTTTAATCTTTTAGTGATAGGGTCTATGTTACCCAGACTGGTCTTGAACTCCTGGCCTGAAACAATCCTCAGCCTCCCAAATCAAGAGGATTACAAGTACAAGCCACCATGCCCAGCTAATGATGTAAAAAATAAATAAAAATTGCTAAAAGTCATTGCATATGATTACTTTTTTAAAACTTTTATAAACTTACAAAAGTAAGCAGAATGTTGTTTATGGGTATATCATAAAATAGTAAAACTATTTTTATAAAGGCACAATCATCATCCACCCAAAAATTAGAACCAAGGTAAATTTGAAGAATGAGAGACTGAGGAATAACACAGGAAACTTCAGATACATTGTTACTGTGTTATATTTTTTAAGCTCCATGATAGCTACATAAGTGTATGTTTCATGATCATTCTTTATACTCTTGCTGGTAAGAGCCATTACACAAAGAATAAATACATAAATTATTAAAAAATGAAAAAGTAGAGAGAGCTTCATAATGACTAATATATAAAGAGATCATTTACAAAGATAGCAGCTAAAAATATTCAAATCTTTTTTTGATGCTATAAACCAAACATTACAGAATTTTACACTTGCTAGAATGATGCCTATGAACTTGGTTTACGGTGCTTTAGTCCAGATTGCTGTCTGAAAGTATGGATATCCTTCATCTAAGTAGAGAAATGACCCTGAGTAGGGAGAATACAAGTAATTATAGAATTAGTATCCATGACAAAAATGCAACAGGGAGATCATTCTGCCTCTCACTCAGCTCTGCAGGGCCCCCATGACACATAGGATCTGGTTAACTTGAAATGATAAATCTCAGAATGGCTACTAAAACTTGGGTACCTACTTTGTGCCAGCTATTTTACATAAATTATCTTGACAGAAATCCCGTCAAGTATGTATTTTAATACCCTTTCTACAGAAGTAGAAACTAAAACTATATTACAGTTTTACTGTATACTGATATACCCATAAACAACATTCTGCTTACTTTTGTAAGTTTATAAAAGTTTTTAAAGAGTAATCATAAATATGCAATGACTTTTAGTAATTTTTACTTAGTTTTTTAAATCATTAGATGGGCATGGTGGTTTGCACATGCAATCCTCTTGATTTGGGAGGCTGAGGTGGGAGGATTGCTTGAGACCAGGAGCTCAAGATCAGCCTGGGGAACATGGTGAGACCCTATCATTAAAAAATTAAATCCCGAGAGGCAGAGGTTGCAGTGAGCCAAGATAGCGCCATTGCACTTCAGCCTGGGCAACAAGAGCGAAACTACATCTCAAAAAAAAAAAAAAATTAAATCATATACCCCAGTTCACACCAATGATAAATTACAGGGTCAAAACTTCAATCCAGATTTGACCCAAGAACCTGTGTGTTTCCTACTACCCCTTTTATCATTCATCTTCAAAAATTGCTCATAAAAATTGCAAACATAAAAATTCTTGACATTTAATAATTAGCATCTTATAACAGACAACTACTAATAAATCAAATGATAGTAGGTTTAGACGAATTTTTTTTAGGAGTCACACTACTTGCTTTTACTTTTAATCAAATCTAAATTAGATTTAAATTGGCTTTCAACAAGACTGACCTAGGTGGGTTTTCATCACTTTAAAGATTTAGTCCCTTTTCTATTATCTGTGAAGAATGCAACTTGGGCCTGATATCATCTCAATGAGTTTCTGATCATTTACAGAATAAAATTTAATTTCAGAGATTTGCTAGCCATTCTTAGAAACTTCTACTAGGAAAAAAAATCCACTACACCTCGGAGACACCAGAGCAAAAGAAAGTGGCAACTGGCTATCACCCTCTGGTTAACACTAAAGGTGCTTCTACTATCTCAACTTTGAGTCAACTATTCAGTGGCATAAAAACATCAATTTGCACATGGCATCTTCAGAAATTTTCAAGGCAAATCTAAACTTTAGCAGAACCTAGCACAGCTTCCTTCTTTTAATTCTAAATACCACTGTATAAGCATGATTGGGTAAGACCAAGAGTCTGGAAGTGGAAATAAATTGCCTTCAACCAACAGACAATAACACTGCATGATATAAAGGAAATGTCAGAGGTTAACTGGTGTCAATGATTGCTACATCTCCCAGCAGTCAGCTACAAAAAGGGCTGTCAGTATTGCTAAGAGCTAAAAATCTCTTCAATTGATAGGCAGCTTAAAAGGTCAAGTGTATGCAAGAGCAAAATGTAATCCTTTCTGCATGTATTGCAGTATTTTCACCATATGATAAATATCACTTGTTAGCAGTCTTGAAGTAATGGGGCAATACAAGATCAGAAAATTATATTTCTTTTTAAAATTCATATGAAGGTAAAACAATGTATATACAGTTACTGTTAATTAGGAAAAATAAACTTTTATCTGTTGCAAACATGTTAAATAGTACAGTGCTTTTCATCTTTAGACCAAGTTGAGTTATTCAAAAATATTAACAGTTTTTCTTTCATTCAGTAAATAAAAGCAAATGTGACTGTTCCAACCATTAATGGTAATGATGGGTCCTATTAGCAACTAGCATTTTGCAGCTATTCTTAGGATAAATTTAGCCAAGCTCAGCATGTCAACCTAGAGCAAAGAATTTGGTATGTTTTCTTCCTCTCCTCACATTATAATGACTTCTCCAATGCTTTTTGCTTTGCAAAAGGGGAGATTGCAGAAATTGGAAATGTTCTTGGGTGTTACCCTTTCCTTTAAAAAAGGGTATCCATGGGTTTAATGCCTAGAAAATGCAAGAATTTTATTTCACATACAGCAATATCTAAAAGGATGATGGACGAAAAGTAGGAATATATATATATATTTTTTGCATATTACTTTGCATATTAAATACTGTATGGATGTCTTCAGTTCAAATGCTGCTTGAAAGCTAGAGCCTCAAACAAGGATGGCATGCAGGTGAATTACTTCATAGGTGATGCCAAGAAGAAGTGAAGGACCAAGGAGGTTACTTTTATTGTCAACTTGACTGGACCATGAGGTACCCAGATATTTGGTCAAATATTATGTGCATTTTTATGAGGATGTTTTTGATGAGATTAACACTTAATTCAGTAGACTGAGTAAAGCAGGTTGCCCTCCCTAATGTGAATGAGTCTCATCCAAACAGTTGAAGGCGTGAGTAGAAGAAAAGGGCTGACACTTGCACAGGTAAGAGAGAATCCCTCCTGCTTGACTCTCTTGAACTGGGACATCAGCTTTTCCTGCCTTTGGACTCAGAAATATCAGCTTTTCCTGGGTCTCAAACCTGCCAGCCTTCAGCTCTTCTAGGTCTTCAGCCTGCTGCCTCGCCCTGGGATTTGTTAGACTCCATAACTGCATGAGAGAATT